>NC_064910.1:3335625-3638182 GCF_929443795.1 Astur gentilis | reverse complement strand
CCCTGTGTATGCTGTAAGTGCTGTTTCATTTACCTGTTGGGACTTCCCGAAGCAGAGGTTGGATCCATACCATTATTTTAATAGCCCTTGCTAGATCTGTTCTCCATTAATTTGTCTAATCCCCTTTGAACCTGTTCATACTTTTGGCTCCCACAGTACTGTGTGCAGTATGTCTCCATTTAATTATGTGTTGTGTGAAAAAGTGCTTCCTATTTTTTAGTTTCAACGCTTTGCCTGATAATCTCATTAGGTTCCCCCTAATTCCTGTATTGTGGGAAATAACCGATCTGTTCCCAAGTTACCTTTTCTGTGCAGGCAGGGATTTTGTAAGCCACTATCATATTTCCCGTCAGTTGTCTGCTTTCCAAGCAGACATCTCCAGTGTACAGGAGTTGTTGCACCCCTCTCATGGTCCTTGCTGCCCTTCTCTGTGCTGTTCATATTTCTGCAATATCCTATTCCAGCTGCGGTGGCCAGAACAGGACACAGCATTCGGGAAGGTAGGTATGGCAGGGCTTCCCACAGCGTTGTTTTCTGCAGGTGGTTTTCACCTCTTTCTCTAGACTTTTCCGAACAATTCCCAATCTTCTCTTTTGCCTTCTGGACATTGCTGAGCATCAGGTTTTAGGAGTGACTCCCTTTCTGTGTGAGAATAGACCGTTTAGAGTCACTGGTAGCATGGGAATATTTGGGATTTGTATTCCCAGAGCGCACACTGCATTTGCTTTTTGGCTCGTTTCACAATGGACTTTGTTAACTTTTGCTGAGTACGGAGGTTTGTTACCTTTAAGGCTCTTGCTTTGTACTGGAATTCATCATTCCCATTTAATGTGGGGGTAGAATTAAGTGCCTAGAAAATGGGGTTCACAAAATCTGACCAGCAGAACAGGTGTCTAAGCCAGTGGGAGATACTGGTAGGGAAGGGTGGCTTGGATCTTGTTTTTTTCAGTCTGAGGAAGTTACCTGCTTCCACTTGAGATTCAGGGCACGTGCCCAGCTCTGCAGGGTGCCAAGGTTTCCTTCCAGAAATAAAAGATGAGGATCTCTTATGCGACTGAGCAGGAAATCTTGCTCATGCTTGGGCATCCCACACTTGAAGCACTTGCATGAAACTCCTGGGTTGTTTTCTCCCCAAATGAGATGGGAGCCCACATTCCCCAGGGAAATGATGTATGCTTTACGCCTCTCTATAGGCTGCGCGGCAGGCAGGAGAGCGGAGCAGAGAAGGGGAAATCTCAGTGCTTTGTGCTGAAGTTCCCTTACTTGTAGGCTAATCAAATATCCAGTGGATTGCGGCATGAAGAAGGGAGCTGAATGTCAAATGTGTGCAAGGATATCATGCCTGCTCCCTTCTTTTGTGTTCCCAAAGAGGTTGCTCGCACTTCAAAGGAAGAGATGGACTAAAATCAGGACTAAAACACATCCATCTGAGCATGGTTTTAGAGATAGTGGCTCCTTGGAAATAAGTGGAAATGTTGCCAAGGGCTTCACGAGAACCGTGGTTTCATCACCTTCTTTGGTGTTGTCCTTGCGTTTCACTTTGTCAGGACACAATTTTGAGTTACTTCATCACAGCAGTAGTTTTCAGTTCCCTCGTGCTCCATTTCAGCTGTTCCCACTAAAAAATATCACTGAAAACTGTTATCGGGGCATGGAGTAAGTTGTGTATCTTAATGACTTTCCATCCTTTTCATAACCGTCACCTATTCCCTACATACCAGGCCAGGAAAAGCAATGAAATACAAAACTATCCATCCATCAGCTTCTCCCTCCATCAAACACAGAAAAAAGACAATATCAGCGCAGCAGATCATCTGTCCCTCATTCCCCATTAATTGTGTTAGCAGTCCTTTTGCTTTCTGCCTGGTCTGAATTCAGCAGCCTGCAGGAAGCTCACTGAGAGCTGAGACTCTCTGCTTCCTCTTCAAGTTTTTTTTTCCCTTTTGAGCTAGCTTTTAACTTTGTTCCAGTGTTTGAAAGATCTAATATTCCGTCTAAATTGAATATTCAAATATATTTTTAGATTCCCTCTTTTTCTCTTCTAGTAGTCTCTAGAGCCTTGCATCCGCCCCAGTTCAACAGCAGCACATGATGACGTGCCTGTGTGCTTTGCTGTACTGGGACCTGAACACTAGTTCCTTCTTCTCGGTTTTGTTTTCAAAACATCTGAAATTCCCAACCAGGTCCAGCTGCAAGATATTTTACTTTTTTTCTCCTGGCTTTAATACTATTTATCTTCAAATTAGTGACCATAACTAATATGTTTGTGCATGTACGTATGCATATTACTATCACTGGCATTTAAAAGCTAATGATATTATGATCCTAAAATCCTTTTTGTTCCTTGGCATTTAACTTGTATACTGAGATTATAATAATAGACTTCTGGCCAGGAGCAGTTGTGTCCCTTAAGAACTAAAGCTTTGGCAAGTATTTCCATACAATGTATGATACAAAACTAGTCTTTCCCTAAAATCAGAAGTAATTGTGTAGTAAGTAATTACTGTTGTCTTGTTCAGTATGTCATCAATGCCTCAGGAGAAATAGTGGCAAACTGCAAATGATAAATACATATCCAAAGACATTCCAGACCTGAAGCTTTCCTTTGAGAAGATGCTGGTTTGGGTTTTTGTGCCTTTTAAATAATTATCAAAATCTCAAGTCCAATAATTTTTCAGATTTTAAAAACCCGAATAGCTTTTTTCCTAGAAAGTGTAATCCCAAATACCACCTACTTTTTAAATGCAAGCATCAATAACGAGTAGCCACATTGGAATCAGAATAAAAATGTACTGTTCTCCAGACATTAACTTAAATGTACTGAAAACAAGTACTGACCAAGTTAAACAAGCAATAGTAGTGATTTGGGGGCACTGACTGATAGATGAGTTCCTTATTTGTTCTGTAGAGCTCAGGTCAGCATTTAAACAGTTTTGTTTCTCTTTTCTTCACTTTTAAGTGAAACCTTTTTCTCCCTCTGGCTCTCTTATCTATCGAGGTAACTGGTGTTGCATGGGAAATTACCTCATTTCAATGGCTGGAGCCAGTTTTTCTATCAGCTGTGGTAAGGTTTCCTCATTTATTTAATGAGCCTAGATAGTTAGGAAATTAAGTATTAGGAGCTGCAGATGAAGAAAACTAAAACAGAATTTTCTGTTTATTAGGGTGGTTAAAAAAAAGAAAAGATCTGTATTAATATAGGCAGTACATATAATTGGTATTTGGATTATGGCATGATTATTACTTTGCAGACAGGGGACTCTGTTATCACTCAGTCATCAACGAAGTAGCTGCATTCTGTGCTCATCTCATCCCTGAAGCTGAAAGAAGAGCTAGTTATTATCTTCAAGTGGGGTTATTAATGAGGGGAAAAATCATCCCCAATTACTGTGAAGCAAAATATTTCAACATTTACATATCTGAGACTTTAATTTTCATCTAGTCCTTCATGAGTTCTTAAGCTCAGACTGTATTCGCTTCTCCAAACGTTCCCACAGCGACAGAGCAAGGGGAACTCGCACCTTCCCGAGTGCTGGCTGCCCCAGGTGAACACTTCACATGGAAATGCTGCTCCTTCCAGCCTTGTGCTGCCAGGCACTGATTTCCACCGAGATTCCTTCCTGCTACACCGTAGGAATGGAGTCTCAAGCGTAGGCTTTGCTAGAGAAGTAAGAAATTCTGACCTGCCTGTACTGTCTGTGTTCACAGAGCTTTTTTTCTTAACTAGAAACAGCCTGGGATTTATTTGAAAGAGCTAATTTCACTCTTCTGCTTTTTTTTTTGAACAAGCTATTGATCCTTGTGAAATTAGTGGTTTGGAAGTCTTGACTCTAAATCTCCTAGAATAAATCCTGAGCAACACAAAGGTGATGATTTAAATTCAGTTAAAAATGTGGGCAGTAACCAGGAGATGGGAGGAGTGCTGTCCATACTGTGAAGCCATCCATCAACACAGATGCGAAGGTCTGACCTTGGCAGGTTCAGGAGGTAGGGACGTCAAACACAGTTTGCAGTCAATTGGAAGTGTAGCTACTAGACAAAGAAAACTCAATAATTACACAGCTGTTTCAGTAGATTGCAGATTTCCTAGAAAACAATAAAACAGCCATCTGTGAATGAAAAAAGTAAAGCATCTTTTTTCTCCATTCAAAAACTTAATTCCTGAAAGTCGTCAGATATGTCCTCTGTAAACTTCTTATCTCTCTTCAAAACCCCCAGAGTCTGTAACCAATCGGTGTACATTTCTCTGCGGCATTTATGCCCATTAATGCCTCGTTGATTTACAGCGAAACTGCTGAAGAAAGGACTGTCTTGGACAGCCGTATAAATATTAAATTAATTTCTTGTGAAGGATGGCTGCTATTACACTAAATATTAAATGAATTCATAATACTTGGACATTTGCAATAAATCACTACTGGGACTGCATACTAACATCCCATTCCAAATCTTGTCTTTTTTTTTTAATATTAAAGCCATGGAAAAGGACTGATTGCTCTCAAAGAAATGTACAGCTTTGTAACGCTGGAGTCATTAACGAATTCCCACGGCGCAAGGAGGAGTTTTAACTTAGTCCCATTTTACAGATGGGAGGAGGCATGAAGGGGTTTAAGTTGAACTGCTGATTACATGAGGTTCAAACCCAATCTGCGTCTCACGAGAGACATCACAGTAAATTATCAGCTCCTTACAGTCCTTGTTTTGCTTGAAGTGCTCTGAGCAGCATCGGCAGAGGGTCTGGCAACGTGACACCAGAAGGCTGAGAGCATTTGCCAGACTCAGAGAGAAAAAGTGCTGGATGTGATGTTTAATCTCCAGGCACCCAAAGTGGTTTAGTGTCAACTCACCTCTGAATATCTTGCCCAAAGCCACGATGGGAAGAATGGGACTCGAGGCTTTGACTAGCAAGACTAGGCTTAGCAGTTGAAGTAAGTCATCTTCTCTCTTTAGAGAACACAGTTCTTTTAGTCTCAAAAGTTTAGTAAAACGCTCAGTGGACTAAGAAGGGCTAAAAATCAATTCTTTATTTTTCCTTTTGTTAGTAGAGCAAAGGGTAGATCAGCAAGTTCATTAAAGCTCTCTGTTATCTGAGGGGTAGTAGCTTGAGTGTAGAAATTTGTGCCAGGGCTAAGCATGTAGAGTGGAAGCCGTTCTTGTAAACAAAATGGAATGACTGTCAGACTCATCTGCTTTTTAACGTGCAGATGGGACTGAATATATGCATCTCCTTCTTTCCAAAGATTTTTGCTTCTATGCCTTAAATGGTCACACAAGGTTTTTCTAATGAAGATTTGCCAAGGTATTTAAATTATAAGCAAAAATTAGAAAAGCTGCTACCACATAGGAATATTAATTGTTCATTATACAGGGATTTAGTTCACATAGTTACTTTGCATGTGCAGAGCTGCCAATTAAAGGGGCTCAAAGTGCTCACTGCTGCACAATAGCTGTTTCTCCAGAGCCCCACAATGGCTATTGTATTCTGTCACTGACCTTTAGACACCTTCAAATGCATATTGACACAGTATGCTGGGATCATTAGAGCTATTGTTTCAGTGCGCCACAGGGAAAGGAGAGTTCTGCAATTTCGTGAAGAGCTTTAAAATTTGATATAACGGTGACAGCAGCGATATTTCTTAATTAGAGAGTGAGAGAAACACTGAAGTATTTTTCTGGTGCTGCAGGTGAATTCCGGCGTGCACACCTACCACAGTTCCCACAACGGTCCCTTCCCATTGGGGAAAGAAGCTGTTTATCGGGGGCATTTGGTCTGCTTTTCTATTGTTGCCAGCGGAATTTATCTAGTATGTTTGACCTGATGGTGCCATATGGCCAGCCTCCCTTAGCTTCCATGGATTCTGCCTGGATGAACATCTTGGCAGGATGGATCCTTTCATCCTGTACGTGACAAACGCCCTTTTAAACAGAGCGTATAGTTGGAACCGGTGGTATACAGGAGACTGGGATCTGGAATCATAGTTCAGACGCTACTCTTCGAAGATCAGTGGATGTTGTCTCTGTGATAACAACTATGCTTCATTTTAGCTCTTCCATGTCTTAACATTTAAGGTATTTCTGCTTTCTTACCGGTCTGTGACAGCTAAAGAGTGCAAACAAGAACTTTGGGAGCAGAGATATCAGATACTCCAAGTACATTTACTGTAGTAAATCCAAGCATCTTCTAAAAGCTTATATTTATTTTATTGTAGCCCTCCTATTCTTTAAAGCTGCTTTGAGAAATTACTTCAGCAGTCAGCACACAAAAGAGCATCATTTTAAACCTTGCATGGGACGCTTTGTCTACAGAGAATAAATAAATTACTGGCTTGTATTTCCAAAGAGTGTTCCCGCTTAAAGACAGAGAGATAGTTTCTGTTCCAGAAGTATTGCAGTTGCTGGGTTGGTTTTTATCCCTTGGGATCCTATTATAGAACAAATAATCAAATATAGCTAGACTTCACAGCCCTGAGTCTCTGAAGATAGTCTTGGGTAATGGCTTGCACTTCTGACAGAAGAGGAAGAAATCTAACAGACCTTGTGCAAAACTTCTCGTGTCATTAAAAAAAATGGAAAATTTACTGCACAGCATTGCTGGTTGCAACCTAGCCCAGCGCTGTGCAGCACATACTGGAGGATGGCCAGTTTCTGCACACAGTCCCTCTACCCAAAAAACTTTCTAGCTGAAGGACATAATATTCGATATTTGTGTGTGCTTGAGATAAATGTGCAGCAGGATTTCTCACACTGCTGTAAAACCCACAAGGTCAAATGTGTTTCTTCAGTAATGCAGGCTGAACTTTTCTTTTTTTTTTTTTTACATTAATTTAAAGGGTGCTGTTATCTCGTTTTCATCCCTCCATATCAGAAACCCTTGTAGAACTTTGAAACCTCCCATGCCCTGCCACCGCAATTGCCAATTGTAAATTTTGTGGTCTATCTTCCAACATCAAGGTGATACCTTTACCTTAACGCATGAGGAGAAGCGACCCACTTCTGGGAGGGAGAGGCGAGTAGGTACAGCTGTGTGCTGCAGGTACAGCTGTGTGATACAGGTACAGCTGTGTGATGGAGGTACAGCTGTGTGCTGCAGGTACAGCTGTGTGATACAGGTACAGCTGTGTGCTGCAGGTACAGCTGTGTGATGGAGGTACAGCTGTGTGCTGCAGGTACAGCTGTGTGATACAGGTACAGCTGTGTGATGCAGGTACAGCTGTGTGATGGAGGTACAGCTGTGTGATACAGGTACAGCTGTGTGATGCAGGTACAGCTGGGTGATGGAGGTACAGCTGTGTGCTGCAGGTACAGCTGTGTGATACAGGTACAGCTGTGTGATGTGGGATGTGAAGGGCAACACGCGCTGGAAAGAGCTGTTGAACCACTGTCTTGTGCCTCCGTTCTCCTCACGGTAAATCTGCATCAGGTAGTAAATGAGGCAGTAATGATGAGTGCTTCTCTTGCAATGGGCTGGGATCTGAAATCTCTCCTCAGACCCTTGTGCTTCGCAGCGGAGGTTTTTAGCCATACGGCCTGATTTGTTACTTTGGGGGAGTTTCTCTATTGCGGGACAGGATTCTCCTGGAAGAGAGAGGGCAGCACTTCGATTGGGAAGTTTGTACCTTTGCTGTCCCACTGTAACTGCACTCTTTCTTTCAAAAGATGTGCTGATCGCTGCCTGGGTGATTTGAAAACGGAGATAATCTTTGCAGTATGTTAGGTCCTTACTCTGCTGAACGAGTTGAAGCCCTGTTGGCTGGGGAGGGATTTTCATAGGAACTTCATTACCGAAAGCTCAGGTTCTACCTGGATCGACCTCTAGTCGTGGCAGTTTTGGGAGGTTTCCTGCCACACACATGGAATTTTTCCTAAAGAAAAATGAAAGGCGTTGGTATGTCTGCTCACTGCCCATATTTCATGTGGTTCCTTTGCAGAAGGAGAAGAAGAGCGGGCTGCTGAAACTTCTAGCAGGAGCATCAACAAAAAAGAAGTCGCGCTCCCCACCGTCCGTGTCCCCCACGCACGACCCCCAGGCAGCCATCGAAGGAGTCCTGCAAGGGGCGGTGGGACCCGAGCTCTCCTCCCTCTCCAGCCACGGCAGGGCCGGCTCATGCCCTATCGAGAGTGAAATGCAGGGAGCCATGGGGCTGGAGCCTCTGCACAGGAAAACGGGCTCCTTGGATTTGAATTTTTCCATCCCTTCTCCTGCCAGGCAGCCCCTCTCTTCCATGGCAGCTATTCGGCCAGAGCCCAAGCCTTTGCCCCGGGAAAGGTAAGCTCTGCGGCTCCTGAGGTCGCCCGCATCCTCAGGGAGCGTTTGGAGGAGGGCTGCAAGTTTCGCTTGCCGAAGGGTTGTTGCAGTTTTGCTGCTCTGCGGATCGACTGTAGGTGGCTCGGCTGTCTTCTAGGAAGATGGCTTATGTGCATCTGGCCATTGAAAATCATTTGACACTCAGTGCACGTTTAATGTTCATTGATTAAAAAAGTGGTGAGCAGCGGCTGTCCGTGACACCACACAGCCCTGGTCTATGGAGGGCTTTGGGCTCTTTCTGAGCCCAAAGGGTGTAAATGCTGTCAGCAAAGGCCACTTTTTAAGTGGGATCCCTGTGTTTTAATAAACTTCTGGAGTTGTCCTGTGGTGCTTCCTGCCTGGGGACAGCAGGGGTGATGCGTTTGCTCATCAAGGCCCTTTCTGGCCTGTTCTGCAATACCAAAGACTGTTTCATTCTCCTTATTTAGGATACTTACAGGTAGCGCCATCTTCAGTGACTTGTTACCAAAAATGTGGCTCATTTCTAGAGAGGAAGGTACCAGGGATTCTGGAGTTCATTTCAGCAGCCTGCTCTGCACCTTGGTACCTTAGAGTAACTGGCCTTGCAAACCCAAAAAGAGTAGAGTAGGAACACCAAAATACAAAAGCAGATGGGGAGAAAGACAACTAGAAACAGGTACAGAAAAGAGCTAGGTCTCCACTTGCAGGGTCATATTGGCTTCAGGTAAATATTTTCTACAATACTGCAGTTTGAGGACTGGGAAGGGAATGGGTAATGCACTTATACGATGCTATTGAAATGCTTTCCGTTCAAAAAATGATTGAGGAGAACGTGTTTTTTACAAAAGCATTAAAGAGTTGTCAAGAAGCAGTCTAGGAAACTCTCTGGAGTTGATATCTAAAACAATTTTGGAACAACAGTAAAGCTCCAGAAGTTTGAAAGATACTTTTTTTGTTGGAGTGTATGAAAGAGGCTGAAGGGAACGGACTGGGTGAGCCACCTGACCCTGAATCTAGCTGGGATCATGGAGCAGATGATGCAGGGCACGATAAGGAATTCTACAGGACAGTTCATACTTTACACAGTGTTTTACTGAATGCAGGCTGAAATTTGGTTGGGAAGGTAACAATGACACTGTAACATATTTAAACTTTTCTAAGGCATCTGGTTTGTGACCATAAAATGTCTTGCTGAGTAAATTGTACAGAACTGACGCAGTAGATACTAAGTGGATTGAAGACTGATTCACTGGCATCAAATCTAACTCTAGATCAGAAGTTGCTAGAAAATGATTGCGTATGTATGTAGGGTAGCCCAACGAGAGTTGGGTCTTGGACCTGCACTGCCCAACGTAAAGATTTTGCTGTTGCACAGCAGAGGACTGAAGCGGGAGGTGGGTGATGAAGAGGGCAGACCCGTTGGTACAGAGCTAATTCAACGCATCGGTAAGGAGAACGCAGAGAAACAGTAGATTTCAGAAGAGCCAAATCTGAGGCAAAGTGGAGTGGCCTCAGAGAAGCATCGTCAGAACAATGGAAGACTTAAAACAATATACTTGCAGTGAGTGATACAGGGAGCTCTGGTACACCTGGTAAAGACCAGGCTTAGGCATGGCTTGGTAACAGTCTGTAAGAGACTGCAGACAGGACAGACATGGGAATATTTTTACTCTAGATTGGGCATTTTGTCTAAAAGAGATGCTGTTGTTCAAGCGCAGCTATTAGACTTGAAGCAGAAATAAATGCAGGCAAGTCCTTCAGCATTGTAATGAAGGCAGTGAAAGCAGACTATCACAGTAGTCTCTTGTCCTTAAAATCCATGAAAAAGCAATTTAGTGAAAGGAGTGAAAAACCAATCCCTATTTAGGCACACTTAATTTGGTCTACATCAGTTTAGATTAATGCTATAAGAAAAGCTAAATCAATATAAACCAGATTTAGCACCAGTGTAACTAAATCAGTGGAATGCTGCACCTTTAGTTAAATGTAGCCGTGAAAAGAAGCCAAGAAGAACATCCCCTGACGTCTCCAGAGCTGGCTGTTAAGGTGCTGCTCTCAAAGCTTTACTGTAGAGAAGTCCAGACACATTATTTGACATGCCAGGGCCAGTCCTAAATCCTGCAAATTTCTCGGTTCACCTCTGAATGGTCTGGATAGTGAAACATTTAACTGATGACAATTTTAAGTGGCAGAATAGAACCAGAGGGACATGGGTTAACTGCATCTGCTCAGCCATGCTGGAATTAGGGGTAAATAGATTTAGACTGCTAAAACTGAGTAAATACTTCCAATCGCAGTATATGGTGGTGAGGAACTTACTCTGGTTTTAAGCATTTTAATTCCTGAGTCTTAAATCCGAAAATAAGCTATAATTGAAGTAACCCTAATTATACACAGCAGGCAAGATTCTCTAATTGATTTATGAATTAACTTCCATATCATTGGTGTATCTGCATTCCTTAACTGATCATATGGGTTTTCTCATGCCCGTAATGGGAAATATTAATTACCTTCATGCACTAGGAAGGATAATGCTTAGTCCTGGAATAATCTGAGCAGATACATTAAACACTTGTCTCCGAGAAATTCATCCCACATCCATCTGTGCTCATTAAATCATCAAATTGCTCAGAAGTACCAAATTATATTTTTTTTAAAACAAATTATGGTTTTCAAACCACTTGTTCTTTTCACATCTGGCAATGGAGGAACTCGCATTCAACGTCACTCAGCTCCATATTTTGCTTGTTTGCATTTTGGTGCATTTCATCCGCACAGTAGGAGCAATTCTCTGAGAAAGAAAAGGGAGGAGAGGGAAAAAAAGGTTAGATAAACAGATTCAGATGCTGGATGAAATTTTAAAAAGCTGCAAAGCATTTCAGTGCACTTAGCTGTACTTGGCTTTCTGTCTCCCAACGCCCATCTGTGCGCATAGAGACAGAGCACTGAAAGGTTGGAAGAAGTAGCACATTCCTTAATATTTACAGCATTCGAAGCGAGGCTCATGCAGCAGCAGAGCACCGCTACTTCTCCCATCGAGGCTGGCTTGCAGCTCCGGCACTCGCCACATCCAGGCTACTGCTCAAACCCGAGCGGTCATGCCGCTAGCCATGGGGAGGTGCATTAAAAGGCTGTGATTGCTCGCGGCTCAACGCTCAGGATTTAAGGGAAGAATTGCCTGTTCCTCCGCCTGACAGCGCAGCCCTTCGTGGGAGTCGCAGCCGGGCAGAGGGGAAGGTGAAGAGAGCTTCGGCCTCTCGGAGATGCTGCTAATGTTTACGCTCTCGTTCATTTTTTTGTGCACGGGGAGAGCGAGGAAAACAATTATTTGACCTTGTCCTACTTGATATTCCAAAGCCTGCTTATGGACGGCTGGATTAGAAAGGACATTGCTCCTAGCTCTCCTGTCGTTTAGCCTTGATATTTAACTGGTTTGCTGGGATAGTTAGTGCCCATCTCTGCCTTCTGGGTGTAGTTTCCCACCATCGGTTTATAAAACCCCCTTCCTTCGGCTGCTCCCTGCCATAAAGCATCCAGCAGTCCGAGCAGCAGAGCGGAGAAATTTCCCAGGTGGTGTCCTTGTCACTTCGCGTTGCAGTGATTGACTGTCCGGTGAATACCCCACCAGGCTGCGTGTGCCCCACACGCTCTTTTCCACCTCCCGCTCCGTCCAGTTTCCGCTGGTGCAACAAACAGGACCAGTACAGGGATGCGCTGGGGTGAGGCAGAGCCCGGGCCAGAGACTTGCCCGCATCCCACCGACGCTGTCGGTTTACGTGGGAGAGGGATGTGCTGTCTGCCTAGCAGCGCCAAAGGAACATAATTTCCCCGCCACCCCCTTCAAGAAAATATGACTGTACGTTAAGGAAAACAGGGGAGTTGAGCGTGCGTGTGCGCGCCCGCGTGAGTCATGTTCCCCTCGCTGCCTGGCACTGTTCCCAGATGCGAACCTGAGTAAAACATGTCACGCGTTGTTGACTCTTTTATAGTAACTGGCACTAATTCTGCCATGTTATATTCTGACGAAGCGGTTGTATCCAGACTTACCGTCACGACTGGCGTGTCTGCGCCGTGTTTCTACGGGGTTTGTGGAGCCTTCAAGCAAGGTGTAACCGCAACAGTGCTGCAGAATGAGACGGGAGCAGTGAGCTTGACCTTTAAAATAGACCCCTCCGTGTTTCCCTGTATCCTTTCTACAAATCACTGCCACGTCAGAAATTGAGCTCCCAATTCAAGGAAGCATTCAAGCATGTGCTTAACGCCCATTGACTTCAATTTTGCTGCGCACGTATATCTTCGTTGCCAAGAGGGAAAGCAAAAGGAAGGGGTTTTTTCTTTTCTGGAAAGTGATACTAGAGAAATGACCCCAGGAGTAAGTTCTGACTGAACAATGACATGTATGCGCATGGTTAAATGCTTCTCTGACTGGGGATTCCTGCCTTGGGACTGAGAAACTAGAGTTAACCATCTCAAAAATTGAATCCAGCAATATTTCCAGCAGAAGGGTAAAAGATCCAACTGAGATTTGTTCTTCTAAGGCTGCTGATACAGAGACTGCAATATTGGTGAAGCGGGCTCTGGCTTGTAGTGCGCAGAGGTGCTTTGCAGGTCTCTGCAACCTGCCAGTAAAAGGATGGAGCATCAGAGCTCCACCGATAAGCAGGAGCAGTGGTTAACTAGGCTAAACGCTTCATTGTCACCAATTATCTATCCCCACACAAAACTAACTGTGTGTCCCTAACACACAAGGGCTCTGTTGGAGTCACAGGACCGGACTCCTGAAACCTGTCCTGAGTGCATGATACTTTGACAAACAGAAACCTGCATTAAACATCCAAACTCAAGCACTAAATGGGACCAGATTGGAGGTTAGCCCTGCAGACCTAATTCGCCTCATTGTACATCTGTTTTCTTAAGTTTCTCTAGCTCCGTCAGTGTCCTGGATGCACGTATTTACTCAGTGAGCCGGCTCACCGTTTACTCAGTATTTGGGGTTTATTTCCTCAGTGCCCAGGCCTGAGCCCAGCCCTTAATTACTGATCAGTTCTGATCAATACTGTTCGATGCCTGTCTGTGCACACTGAGAGAGACTGCATGACTAATTTAGACCAGACAACCGACTCCTACGCAGCTAGGGTGCGTGAGATGAGTCTCACTCTGTGGAAAATGTGGCACGAGGCTTTGCAGCTGGAGGAGTCGGAGGAGCCACTTTCCCCACACCTCCGCTACTCGGTGAGTTTCGCTGCGGTCACTTGCTAGAGACCTTCCGACCTCTGCAAAAGATGGGGTGGCTTTGGCAGGCACGTGTTTCTTCCATGTCACAGCCTTGACTCACGTCCAGAGCAGGACATTTTGTGTACTAAATGAGGCAGACGTCCTACGAGAAAAACGGTATGCAATCACGTAATGAAAGATTATATTGCACACAAGCAAAAGGGAAGTCTTGGGCAATTTTAGTTGCCTGTTTCTTCATCTCAGATTCCTGGGTGTGAAACATTCCTGTTCTGTTAAGGTAATGGATGTCTTTGTGCATCTACATACTTAACATTTTTAGTTGATTCGTTTTTTTAAAGGAGACAAAACCAGAACTTCCATCATGTAACATCTCTTTGAGGTCAGGAGCCTTAGCTGCACCTTGCAGTGGTAGCAAAGAGAGATCTGGGTGGGAAGGGTGTTTCTTTTGACTACAAGGATGAGTGCTGTGAAGACATGGGTCAGTGGGATTCCCAGGTCTTTGCTGACACCAGAGGGACAGGGATGATGGACCCATTCCCAGCTTCCAGTGAGTTAATTGCTGCCAGGGTCCCCATCCCACCCTCAGCCCCGGCGCCAGCCTCAACCCATGCAGTCCCCTGCCCACGGGGTGTCCTGTCCCAGCCCCAGGCTCCCTCCCACCAAGGCTCTTTTTGCTCTCCCAGACTCATCCCAGCACAGCTGCCCCCCTCAGCCGCCATACCCACACCTTCCGTCAAGCCTTCCAGTTTTCATCAGGACCCTATTTCTCCCTCGACTCCCAGTTTTACTCCCATGGGGCTCCCTCTCCCTCGCCTTACCCCGCTCCCCAGCTCCCTGAGGTTTCCCTGCCCTTGCTGATGCTCCTCACAGCCTCTCCTCATGGATTTTCTCTTGGGCACTGAGGACCCCCCCCCAGGCCACTGCCCATCCCGGACAGTCCCCTCCAGGGATGGAAAGTGCCCAAGCCACGGATGCCACAGCAGCCAGCCCTGGGGAAGTCCAACATCAAGTCGATGCCCTGAGGAAAAAAAAACCATGAGAAGAGAAATGCAACCTTGGAGGTCCGGCAGAGGTAGGACATCTTAGAGTGTGAATCAGCAGCGATTTTACCTTCAGTGCTACTAAACATGTGCCATTTTGGGATGGTTTGAATGCTTTTAACCTGGCCGAGAGCAGGTGATTTTCAGAAGGAATAACATCCTTGACAGACCAGCGGGGCCACAGTACAGGTCTTTTGCTCCCAAGTTTGGGGACCAGAGAACAGTTTGTGGACGCCCTCACCTGGGTCCTGCTGGTGCTGCAAAACCCCTCGTGTTCTTTCTGGAGGTGATGAGACCATTTGGGCTGAATGTGGGACCCTCAGCCTGACACAGCTGCCGTGGAGAGTTTGGGCCAAAGCGGTTGACATTTGGCAGAATTACAACTATGCGAGAGTACGATTTACAAGAGAAAATACCAAACATCTTTAATAATAGGCAGAGGTGGTTGCCACACTTGTCATCATGATTGTTGCCCAGCTAATTAGCATTTTAAAAAGTTGGTAATTTAGAGGTGTAATGTGACACAGACAAAATTGAAAGGGCTCTGTGATCCATTTGAAATGCCAGGAAGCCGTTTGGTGTAAGAAAACCTACAATTTTGTAGTAGTTTCTCAAAGAGGGGACAAAAGGGGAAATGGAAAGGGGAGATATAAATAGACGTACACAGAACTGCCTTTTTGGGAGTGAGGGAGGATGTCTGGGAGAAGAGAGCTTTTCTGCCAAAAAAAATATGGCTAATATATGTATTTGCAATGCGGTTCCAGAGGATAAACTAGGCTGAGATGCCACCCGGAGGTGTGGAGGGGTGGCACAGCAGCGACCCACGCTGCTGCCCGCTGCGGCCCTCACCAGGCTGCCTCTCCCAGGCACCGCTTCAAAAGCCTCTCAAGGGAAAAGCATAGCATCTTTTTCCATCTCTCACGGAGGATTTCTTAACCGATTTGCAAGGTCTTTTGTATCTAAGATTCCGTTATTCTGTCAAAAACACTTTGGTGCTATCCTATGAGGTACCGTAGATAATTAAATTTAAACCGTAGCGTTTGGAGCTTCCTTAAATGGGAAAAAATACTTCATTTGGTAATGCAGCAACTGAGATTTATTTTTCTAAATCTCTGAGGAGATGCTGTGTAGAACCCCTTTTATGACGACGGGTGAATTCCTGTTGAGCGTGGTCACATCTCTCCTCGTGTGAACCGTTCGGGGACCAGCAGCTCCCCACTCCTCGGGTGTAGGCTGGCTTTAAAAGGTTGGCTCTGTGCTTAAGGCATGACATGAGGTGTTGGCAGTCCCAGCTGGGTCTGCAGGGCGACTCTGCCCAAGACACCACCTTTTTCTGTGTTTCTGTTTCCTGATCTGCCAAAAGCATCCGGGGGTACCTCCGCACCACTTGACTAATGTTGAGGTCCGACCTTCTTCTTTCTCAAAGGCTCCCGAGATCCTGGTGCAGAGCTCCAATGCGCTGTGATTGTGCATAGAGTTGTGAGATCTGAAACTTGGCATCGTCTTAGCTAAAATTGTTCCACTCTGATAATTTAATTAATCAACACTGCAGCAGAGTGTTTGAAATAATGTGTGCATTCATTTGCATAATGGCTGTAATTGGCAAAGCTTCATAATATAAGTGTAGCAGTTCCACAGATGATAGCGCGATAGACCATTTTCCTGCAGCCAGCCAGCAGCACACATTTCAACCTCTGTTATTTGCTTTTCCACAGAGGAAGGAAGTGACAACTAGATTTATTGACCAAGGCACAGAGATGACCGGCAGATTTTTGATGGCACTTGAACACGTATATTTTCTACGTGACTGTTGCTGTGTCAAGACAAAAAGCCCGTAGTTAGGGTTTAGAGCAGAACCCGCACTCCAAATGGAGTTTAATGGTTTTCCAAGGATGTTTGGCCATGGAGATGTCCAAACATAGAGCCAAAGCTAGTATTTTCACTGTCATGTCAAAGTGGAGTCCCTAGTTTCAGAGCCGCAGTCATTAGGTACCTGAGCAACATCTGCAAAGAAAATTAGTGACTGCCACTGAAAAGCCCCACGCTTTGGTACCAGCTCACTTTTGGAATGGCCTCAGGGAGTGGTCCAGAGCCTGCAGGGTATGTTGAAGTTAGTCCTCCAGGACAGGATATTATTTTAAATAAATACTCGCCTTGTAACAAACATGACTGAGGCATCAGTGGCCATGCAGTGGTTGTGGAAATATTAATCCTCAGGAGATAGGCTTTAGGTAATCCATTGGCGTCTTTTATCTGTCTTACTATATTTATTACTTTGCAATTAGCAAGACAGTTATTGACTGTTACCCAAATGCCAGATGACTGCAAAAGTACATGTGCTGAAGAAAAAAAACCCGTGCAGCAGAAATACTTTCCCTGCTCTGCACGCAAGTGCGTTGATATAAAAGGGCCCGGTCTGTGCTCTCAGGACGATGCCTGCTGATAAGCCTGAGTGCAGAATAGCTGTATCAGGATCAGGCCCATCGTTACTTCATTGAAATGAAGTGATACTTGAAAACTAAGTTCCCAGAGAGCCCTGTAAATGGTTCAGGACAGGAGCTCCCTGTTGGTTTGGAGAGTGCTTCAGAAGTCATTTGATACCTCTCCATTTTAGCTTCCCTTCCAGGTTTGAGGGACCCAAAGTACATTCTCAAGAAACATAATAAGGAAAATGTGAACTGCTTTAGCTAGGCTCTGCCAATATCACAGGCAGTCGGTGGGAGCGCTGCAAACCCCATTTTTCGTCATCAGTAGACAAGGGAAGAGCTACAGATGGACTTCTGCAAGGTCTTTGACACAGTCCCCCACAACATGCTTCTCCCTAAATTGGGGAGATACGGATTTGATGGACGGACTGTTTGGTGGATAAGGAATTGGTTGTATGATTGCATCCAGAAAGTAGTGGTTAATGACTCAATGTCTGGATGGAGATCAGTGATGAGTAGCATTCCTCAGGGGTCTGTACTGGGACCAGTACTGGTCAATGTCTTTGTTAATGACTCGGTGGGATCGAGTGCACCCCCAGCAAGTTTGCAGATGACACCAAGCCGAGTGGTGCAGTGGACATGTCCGAGGGACAGGATGCCATCCAGAGGGACCTGAACAAGCTCAAGAGGTGGGCCCATGTGAACCTCATGAGGTTCAGCAAGGCCGAGTGCAAGGTCCTGCACGTGGGTCAGGGAAACCTCCAGTATCAGTACAGAGTGGGGAACAAATGGATTGAGAGCAGCCCCGCGGAGAAGGACTTGGGGGTACCAATGGATGAAAAGCTGGACATGAGCCGGCAACGTGCGCTCGCAGCCCAGAAAGCTGCATCACCAGCAGCGTGGGCAGCAGGTCGAGGGAGGGGATCCTGCCCCTCTGTTCCGCTCTGGTGAGACCCCAGCTGCAGTTCTGCGTCCAGCTCTGGGGGTTCCCCCGTACCTGTTAGAGTGGGTCCAGAGGAGGGCCACGAAATGGTCCAAGGGCTGGAGCACCTCTCCTGTGAGGAAAGGCTGAGAGAGTTGGGGTTGTTCAGCTTGGAGACGAGAAGGCTCCAGGGAGACCTGATTGCGGCCTTTCAGTACTTAAAGGGGGCTTATAAGAAAGGTGGGGACAGACTTTTTAGTAGCGCCTGGTAGATTCAGACTAGATATAAGGAAGAGATTTTTTTTATGATGAGGGTGGTGAAACCCTGGCCCAGGTTGCCCCGAGAGGTGGTAGATGCTCCGTCCCTGGAAACGTTCCAGGTCAGGTTGGACGAGGCTCTGAGCAACCTGATGGAGTTGAAGATGTCCCTGCTCATTGCAGGGGGGGTGGACTAGATGACCTTTAAGGTCCCTTCTGACCCAAACCGTTCTATGATTCTATGACCTTAGGATGGAGCAGATGCAGTGCCGAACGAGACGTGTTACAGCAGAGGCAGATGCAGCGCTGGGAGAAGGTGGCTGAGTCCCTGGCGCAAGCTCGGCACATGACTGGGAGCAGGGACCACCACAAGTAGTCCAACCATTTGACCATACACTCCTGCTTTCATGGCCTGGCTCCAGAGTACGTCCTGGTCAAGTCTTCAGTCAGGCTGGCCAGAAATCTCCCCGTCATACTGAGTTTTAGTTAGAAAATGTAGCTGCATCAGATACAACTGGTATGAAAAAATGTAATTTGTTGATGTTTCCAAAAGCATTTTTCCCCAAGGTTTCTGGTGCTGGTGCCTGGCTGCTCCCATCAGGCGCAGGCTCAACCGCAGGCTGAGCAGGTCTTTACGTTTTTGTCTCCGAAGGTACCGTGTTGTGGTCCCGTACCCGCCGCAGAGCGAGGCCGAGATCGAACTGAAGGAAGGTGACATTGTGTTTGTGCACAAGAAACGGGAGGACGGCTGGTACAAAGGGACGTTGCAGAGGAACGGCAGGACGGGCCTCTTCCCCGGGAGCTTTGTCGAGAGCTTCTGAGGACGGCTCGCCGCTCTCTCAACTGGAGAAGCTTTCAGGGGAAACTGCATAGCACAAGAAGAGACAGCAAAGAGAAACTGGACTGATAACCACTGCCATTTTTATTTCCAAAGACTCCCCCCAGGCCCTTCAGACTACAGCTCTGGAGACGCGGTGCCCCGCTGTGCTCCCGAGACCGCGTGCAGTGCATACAGTGGTATGTTGAAGTAGTGCCTTCCACCTGGAATCACAGACTGAAAGGACGCCCATCTGGACTGTACGTAACCTAAACTCCGGCTGTTAACCCTTTGTGTAAATTATAGAGAAGATATCTTTAAAAAGAAAAAAAATTAAGAGGAAAGTTGTTATATTGCTGTAACTTATTTGTCAGAGCTGCAGTGTTCTTATTACTGGCCTATGCAAGATGGATTTGAGAGTTCAAGGAGGTGTGCTAGGAAGCTCTTAAACTGGGATTTTGTTTTTCCCGAGGGAAAAAGAGGGAGGGGAGGGTGGAGGAAACCCCAGCTAAAGATCCGTGCATCGTCGTGCAAGAAAGAATGAGGAGTCCAAAACGTTAATGTCATGCTTTCTATATACCTCAAAGATATGCTGCGCAAGTTTGTCAGTGAGTGTGTTAGTGCTCAGAGTCCCATACCATGCGGTGTCCTGGCGCTGCCGCCGGGGAGGACCTGGAGGAAGCACGGCTCCACCATTAAACTGTGGTTATTTGAGCAGAATCCCTTTTGCCTGTCTTCTGCCCTTATTATATGCAGCATGGATTTTTGTCCTTCAGTATCACTTTCCATTGCTTTTTTGTATGACGTACCTTTTTACTGTAAGAATTGCTCTACTTTATATATATATTCCTACTAGATCAGACATTTCCTCTTTTTCATACATCTGGTGCTATTTTTTTTAATTGTTAAAGATTTGGTTTGGTTAAACAGAGAGGCTGCAACAAGGAAATTAGAAACGCACCTGAAGATCGAGAGCAGACTGCTTGTTCGTGCTTCGTAGAGGAAAAGAGAAAAAGTCACTTGGTCACCGACAGATATACCTGGGGGAGCGTGCCAGTGCAACACGCACACGCTCGCGCTCTCCTACCTATTTAGAGTGGCTGAAGACCCATGCTGAAGCACAGCGTTCTGTCTGGAGGGTGATAATTACTCCAGAATTGGAAGTAATTCCCAGAGGAGTTGTTTTAATTGACTTTTTCATGGCAATAAGAAGAACACTGCAGGTTCTAGCACGCGCAGGGACCGTGGAGTTTTCCTCTGTCGTTGCGTCACAGAGATGAGAGCTGATCTGCGATGGCTGTAATTAGGGTTATCAAAACGTGATTTCTTACTGTAGAAATGTACAGTTCTGGAGACTGTTCGATTTCTTAACGTGGTCAAGCTACAATACAAACCGTATCAGGCAATATAAGCTTCCATCTACCAGGGACTTAAAGGTGCAATAAATGTAAAGCGAGTTTAGCCAGTTATTCGTAGGAAGCAGAATGAGAAAAAAAATCCATAATGCGATTGTGAGAGCACTTAAAAAGACATCGGCTCTTGAAGAATGAAACGTGATGAAAGGCTTTTCGTAGCCGTAGCCGTACCTTGCCTTTGCCAGCAGCTGGCTGTTTGCCAAAGCCCACATGTGGTGGTCGTTTAAAAGCGTGTCGGAGGCACTGTAACCTGGAGATGATCTTATTAAAAGGAAGAGGCCCAGTGGGTGAACATCATTACTGCGTTACCAGTATTTCATATGCGAAGGTGTAAGTTTTGTTTTCATTCAAGCCGTGTATACTAGTACATATCAAAACCCATGTAAGTGAGCGTTCCTATTTAAGTTGAGCTCCGTGACTTTGTTCTCTGTAAAATAAGTTTCTTCTTGCTGTCACATGTAACAAACCGATTCCAGAAACACAGTCCATGGCCAAGTATAGCACCTTCAAACAGGGAGGCATCATTTTCAGGGTGTTTCTTTTTATACTTAACGTTGCCGCATTTGTTCATATTCCAGATTGTAATGAGTCAGCCACTAAAAGTTTAGTTACTGTTGAGAGGAAATTGCCTTTTTATAACCAATAAGAGACTGAAGAAACATCTTCTGGAAACACTCGCTGGAGACTAGAGCCGTATCTGTTCCACTGCTTTGGTCCAGATCAGAATTGGTATCGCTGCACCTCAAACAGTAAACTGCACAGCTAGCAAGTCAGCAACACCAAAACGCGTGTTATCGATTCCAGTAAAAATTCTGGGTTAGATCTGTCAGAGATGAGGAGATTTTTTCTGACAACTTACAGTGGTTAAAGCTCTCTTAAAATTCTGTTCCATGGGTGTATTTACTACAGTCAGAAAAACGAAACAGGATGACGGCTTGCTTGCTGCCTGTTGTGTTTAGCCAGATCTAAAACGGTTCCAGATTTCCACCTTTTCATGCTTAACTCTAACAGGACAAAAGTTGGTGTATGAGAAGATCAAGGAAAAACACGCAGATGCCGTGTCATGAAGTCAGTGCTTTAAAATATATTTTGCAGGGAGGATGATGTTTTTTTTAATGGACGACAACACTCCAGTCATACCTCCTGCAAGGAAAAATATTGGGGAGGGGGGTGTGGGGGGGTGGTGTTGGGGGGTGTTTCTATTTTGATATCAGCTGTTTCTGGCCCCTGTTTATTGCTTATCATCACAGTTTGGGTTACTGAGTAATCTTCTTGGACAAATCACTTCCATGCCAGGAGCACAAGTGCAGAACTTAATACAGCTCAGTGATACGAAAACGTGACCCAGTGCCATTCGGAAAGTCCTGGACTGAGGGAGGTTCGACTCGTACTGTGGTCTAATTTTTACGTGTCATTCCAGGGAAGGGGGGAGGAGGAGGCATCTGCGTCTCCTGCAACAGGGAGGGGTAAAGAAAAGACTGCTTCTGGTGGCCTCAGTTTGTAAAATGCCGGGTTTGCTCTTCTAGAAATGGGTTCAAGTAATTGAACGATTCCTTTGAACTTTGCACAGCTCAGAAAATGTTTTTGTTATACATGAATGTTAACGTGATTTAGAAAATGTTGGCAGATATGAGTACAAATGAACTACAATGACTGTGTTTCTGATTCTTTAAATAAAATAAACATTAAGGCAACTTGACTGAGGTTTCTCTCTCTATTACACAGCAAAGTGAACAAGCGACGTCAGTGGCTCTGATGTTCGCAAAGGAAACGGGGAAGAGCCCTCTGCAAACCCAGCTTCTTTTGAGCAGACCCTATATCTCCTTTGCTTTCAGTAGTAATTCCCGCATAAATAAAAGCCAGGCTCAGGCGTTCTGCCGGCAGGGTCCACGTGTCTTCCAGGCTACATACAGCCAAGGAACGGGGAGAGAGGGAAGGAGCGGGTTGCGCCCTGGGCATCCGAACACCCCCCTAACCCAGGTGAGGGGCATAAGCCCTTTTTTATTATTTTTTTTGCACGTGGCCTGAGCTTCCCGTTCAGCAGCACGGTGCGGAGCATCTCGAGGGGGAGCAGGCACTGGGTCCGGATGTGTTTGCCTTGATTCGGATGGGAGATGAGGAAGAGGCACCCGCAGGTGGTGATTCATTGCCCCGGTCGGGAGCGCGTAGGGCAGGGAGCAGGCACCCCGCCAGCGAGGTGACACGAGTCTCTCCTTGCCTCAGCTGGCTCCCGAGTCAAAATTCGGCAACGTGGGAACCGCAAGAACCTGAACGTGGGCTGGCGATACCTCTCCCTCCGCTCGGCTTCGCCGGCTGCCCTGCCTGACGAGCGGCGTGGTGCAGAACACCGAACGGGGGAGCCTGCCGGCTATTTCCAAACTGGTCTGGAGTGCCAGTTCCACATTTTGCTGGGTCCTGCTCCTCTGGCATCTCTGCCAGCACATGCCACACACCTCGTCCAGGCTTCGCACCTCGCGCCGCCCTTTGCTCCTGCTCCAGCGCCTGATAGGAAACCCAGTCATGTTTCGAAAGAAAAATAATCGTCGTCAAATTGTTACGCAGCTCGACTGTTCCTAAACGCTCGGGGAGAGCAGAACCACCTGGACAACATCTGCAGGGCTTTCCTGCGGCCAAAAGCTCTTCCTGACATCAGCAGCTCCTTATAACATGGTGAACCTGGCAGCTACACGGCTCGGCTAATCGGTGCCAAGCCAAATAAATGAGCTGTACTAGCAGGGAAGCCAAGAGGTGATACAGTCTGGAGAAGGCCCTGTCCTCGCGTTCCAGCCTTTCATGTAGCAGAAATAACTTTCCAAGCGGTCACAGATGTATTTCCAATCACTGGGGCGCGGGTGTCTCCCCTCCCTTCGGAAAACGACTTGATTTTTCTCAGCCGCCGAGCAGGACCACCTGCCCCACGGTGCCACGGAGGGGCCACGAGCCAGGTCACCGAGGGGCTTGGAGCGGGGTGGGGGGGTCCTCTCGCCCCTCTACCCATCCCAGCAGCATGCTGTGTGTCCCCAAAAGATGGGGGCCGGGGGGGAGTTGCCTTCGGCGGCGAGGTTGCTGTCACCCGTGGGCTCCCCGTGGGCTCTCCTCCATCACCGCTGCCTCCGCAAGGTGCTCGGGGCCGGCTCTCGCGTGTGATGCTGCGCAGCCAAGGGGGCTGTGAGCTGCCCCCCCCCCCCCACCTTTCCTTTCTCCCCAGCAAGAGCAAAAAGGCGTTCACTTGTTCTTCCTCGTGGGTATGTCGAATTTGCCCTCCAGCTGCCCACTGGAAAAATCAGCCTAGCAGACAGGGGGGGCAATTTGTTAAGGTTTTTTTCCCCCCTCCCCTCCCCAGATAATTGCCTGGGATCTGCATTAATGGAAACATAAATTGACTGCCACTCTGCTAAATGACAATCGGGTTTTGTTTGACAGAGCTGGGAAGTATCTTATCCTGAACATTGGCACTGAACAATCTAAATGCAAATTGCAAAATGTTTGGGGGTAAGGAGGCTGTTTATCTTCTGATGAGGTTATATGATAATGCAGAGGGGGGAGAGAATTGCCTTTCAGTTCCTAAAGGCTATCAAAATGTGTGACGGTTAAACTGCGGGGCCAGTGTTTACCTATTTTTTAAATGGACCAGACTCAGTTATTCGGAGTGGGTTTTCTTTTAACAAATCACTTTTTTAAACAAGATGTAGCACAGCGGCTTTTCAGCCATATTTCAGCAATTCTCAGGCACCCAGGTTAGCGTGGAAAATGACAGAGCAGCCACCATTTTAATCCTGTTATGTCTATTGCTCCCAGCTTGTTCTCCTCTGATGAAACACATTGCGCTGAACTCGGAGAGGCAGAAAAACATTTGCTGCACTCCTGGCCTATTTCTCTTGTTAGATTAGCAGGTTTATACACGGCAGCAGTGCCCAGGTATCTCCAGGACACAGGTGAAAAATGAAAAGCAACCACCACCATCGCCTTTCCGAGAGGTCACTGTGTGCTGGGGGTTACTTCTCGTGCTGGCTGCCCCACGTTGGACGTGCCGGTTGTAAAAAAAGTTCCTGCAAAAGTCAAAACCTTCAAACCTGCCCAACACATCGCTTTTTTGCACGTTACTCTGCCAGGCTCCAGGCAGCAGCGAGCCATGCGGGCATGAAATCTGCGCTGGCGTTTGTGCCGTTTGCCACGGGGAAGGCAATAGTTTTCTTTAGTCTTGTCCTGGAGGGTAGAGGCGTCTGCGGCAGCTCAGAGGGGTTCAACCACTTGAAGCTTTCAGCAACTCGCAGAATCGGTCTCCCTGAAGTTTTTCCACTGAAATCTAATCTTCTCGGAGCTTGATTTAGGCTTCTGCATTTCTCCATAAATTAAGGAACAGGTCTGAGCTTACTCCAACAGTTTTGCTCATCTGGGAGGCAGAGGAAGGAAAGGATTAATGTGTTATTTTTATTTTTCATTTTAAATACATCTCGTGCAGAAAAATGCACATGAATCTCTACAAGGCAGGAAAAAAAGCAATAGATTTGTAAAAGTGACACAAGTTGCATGTGTCTAAATTGTTAGGCCCTCAGAGCATTTGGTGTAGAATAGCTAAATAAGTCACACAAATCTACGATTAAAAAGGACATTTGAAAATAAGTGACTATATCAGGGGTGGCCATGGTAACCTGGACTTTTAGGAAGGGAAATCAATGAGCAGCGACTGTAGCCTCACCCAGGGCTTTTGGTTTCACCCACCAGCTCTGCTCCTGTGACCGAGACCTTTAGGGACCAGCCAGCGCATCCCTCGAAAGGGGCTCATCACACCACGGGAGAAGGACTAAGGACAGGTTTGCAAATTCAGCCAATTAAGGAGTGCTTGTTTAACTTACTGGTGTTAGAAAATAACAGCAGGTGATTTTCAAAAGGCTTCGACAACGCGGCTGCTAACCTGCAGCTCTTGCGAGCGGGCGAGTTGAGGAAAGCCGACGGTTACTGCTCCTGCCGGCGCCGAGCTGCGCCCGGCAGTGCAGGTGGCTGCACGGCTTGAACACGGCGGATCTTGCCTTCGCTACTGTGATAAATATATATACATGCACATAAATATGTATAGACACATATATTTATACATATCAGCATCGCTACTTTAGTGCCAGCCCCCCAAAAAAGCCAGGCATTCTTGCTGAGCTCTTAGAGTGCTGCAGCGTTGCGTGCCGTTTTGATTGATGCTATTTACGCTGGTCCAGGGCTACCTATGCTTGCGATAGAGGAGGTTACGTTGCAGGAGTTTTCAGGCATCAGCTGTAAAGCAACGCTGGGCACTTGAAGGAAGCCAGCCTGGGGTCTGAGCTGCAAACAACCCGCTTGTCTGAAGGGCATGGCCCTTCTGGCAGCTTCTGGATTTCCTCCGATGACCTCCCACCAATCTGGAGATGCAGCGATAGGATTCGTTTAAGAAATGATCCAACGCCCAAACTTTCTATTAATGTCAGAGGACTCTGGAACAGGCATTTCAAAGGGAAAAACGAAGAAAAAATGAAGTCCTCCTTCCTTCAACTCTCCAGTCCTCGTAGAAGAGCCCTTCATTAAATAGGGCAGCATTCATTCAGATTTGAAGGCAGAAAAATGTATCCTTGAGCGTTTCCCACGGCTTAATATGAAGAGCCATTGCAATATCGCACCTCCGTCCATTTACTCTGAGCAGAGGACAGTAAAGTGCTCTGGAAACACATACCCAATTAATGCTGAACTTTGCCCGAGACAATTTGTTAAAAGCACCGCTTCACTTTTTGTCTAAATAAATATTCATTAGCTGAGAGAGAGAGCGAGCAGGAGAAGGCGAGGGGGGGTTAAAACCGGAGCGGGGGGGGGGCTCATCGGGTGGCCAGTTGCTGCTCCGTCGGGCATTTGGTTATTTCTACGAAGCAGAGAGAGATGGCGAGTGCCCGAGGCACCTTCCACCCTCCGCATCCCGCCGTCCTGCGCTGGGAGAGGGGCCGGCAGCTCGGGAGGATCTCAATATCGGCACCGGTGAGGTTTGCAGCGGTGCGACGTTCCTGATGCACGGGTGCAGCCGTGGCGGGTGAGCGGGGGGGACGAAGGAGCCGCTCCCCACCCTCTGCAGCTCGGGAAGGGACACCCACCCAGTACCCCATTAGTCATAAAGCACTCTTGCTAAATGGTTATAAAGTGATTTAGTTCGTCATTAGTCTTATCTTGCTTTCTAAAGCTGACTTCGTTTCTAAAGTATATTCGTTATTGCGCTTTCATTAATCTCCTTGGCTTGATAGACTAATTTAACCTTTTTGAGGATGGATGAATTTTCTTTAACTTTTTCATGGTCAAACAAATTGAGGGATTTTTTTTTTTTTTTTAACTCCCAAATTTTCCTTTACTAAAATAGGGGAAGCATACACGTGCGCATCCCTGTAACCTGAGCATTGGGGAATTTTTCTTCCTGAGCTCTCCGCTAATTTTTGTACTGAAGCCTTCCTACCACATCCCAGATGTTAATAAAATTGGAAATGAGCTGCACTGAGAACGCAAGCATGAGAGAGAGACAGACAGGAAAAAAAACGATGAGGGACTGTCCCTCATATCAATAAAATCTGCCGCATTTCTCCAGGCAGTGTGTGAAATATAGCGGGCACATAATCTGCCCGGCAATAAAAGGCTGCCACATGACTCCCCGGCACCCGGGGAGCTATCATTTTCAATTAGGAAAAAAAAGCCTCTGGCATGCGACAGCAACGGCAGAAGAACTGAACGCAGTTAAGGCAAAATTTAGTTTCATTACAGCTCGACGCAGATTAGAGTTTTTCTTTGTTTTCGCACCGCGTCCCTCTGTCATCATACGGGAGGTAACGTGGCAGCGCGGGCTTTTCTAAAGGCTCGAGCACAACCGTAACTGAATTGAGGAGACCCTAAAATAATGTTTTTAAGAGGAGTGCAGTGCAAAAGACCTTTATAGCAAGTCTAAAACTACCATCCTCGCTGAGCAGAGTGCTGTAATTTAAACATTAATCTGTTTCTGGAGTGCTGAATAGCAATGCCCGTAATCATCTGCGGATGTAAAAACTGTCTGTTTGCTATTTAGGTGGGTTTCAGACTTGATTTTAGCCCCTTTAAGCCATCGCCTTTCCTTAGGCCACACTGTGATAATATGAATTTAAAAATCCACCCTTGGTGCCTGCTGCTTCCCCTCTGCTGATGACACCGAGCGCTCATATGATGCAGTAGCGAAGTGAAGGAAGGCACGGTGCCGGGCCTGCCTCTGACAATAAAATTACAGCAAATCCAATATATTACTTAGAACACATCTCTTTAATGTCTCACTTAAATCTCCATCGTACCCTACTAAGTGTAACTTGGGTTTTACCTCAGGTATTCAGAAGTTAACCTGCTACAATATTGACTTGCGTTTATCAAAGTAGACCTTTGGTGGGGCCGTGAGGCTGGCGGGGGGGGGATGTCCTCCGCACCACCGGTGCTTTGCCTCCTGCATCCTCCAACAAGGGTTCACATCACCCGCTAACCCCCAGAACTTTTATCCCTCCTCACCTGCGGAACCAGAGAACCAAACCAGCGCTGCGGCGGGGCTCCAGGAACATTTCTCCCCTTGGGGCTGGGCTCCTTCGCAAGGAGAGCTCGGACCCAGCCACCCTTGTGCCACCAAGACCCGGGGATTTACTTCATCTCCTTTCGCTGGGGCTGCTCTTGGCCAAGCTGCTTTTGGCCAGCAGCGCCAAATCCTTCCTAAAACCTTTTGAGACAGCCCCAGCCAGCAACAGAAAGGCTGCAGCTATGAGGGGGGGAGGGAGAAGGAAGGAAAAGAGAAGCAAACCGCCGAGCAGAGCAAAAATCCCAATGGGTGGCCCCGGTGGGGTGGGATGGGATGGGACCGTCCTGTCCTTCCCTTGGGACGGTCGTCAATGCGGCTGCCTGACCGCCCTGGCAGTGAAATCCCCCGGCACTAACACCCGGGGGAGCGGAGGCGTAATGCAGATGTTGGCCTCAAGTTGAGGCAAGGGAGATTTAGGTTGGATATTAGGAAAAAAATTTTTACTGAGAGGGTTGTCAAACATTGGAACGGGCTGCCCAGGGAAGTGGTTGAGTCACCATCCCTGGAGATATTAAAAAAGCAAGTGGACAGAGTACTTCAGGACCTGGTTTAGTGGGCATGGTTAATGGTTGGACTCGATGATCGTGAAGGTCTTTTCCAACCTAAATGATTCTGTGATTCTATGTTTGCCGCTCAGCTTTGCTCCCTCCCGGAGAGCTCCCTGCCAACCCCACTTCTGTCCTTCATCCTTTGTGGCCCCTGAAGCTAAATATCTGCTCTCCATCTCTCTCACACCGCGGGACCCGTGAAGCCGTACGGACACAGAGCTGACAAGCACATCCATCAGCGACAAGCACAAAAGAGCTCCTGGTTGCTAATATATTTACCCAGCCCTTGTGAAAATAGAAGGGTAGAATAACACTAAATGAGCGCTCTTCCCACTCTAATCTGCCATTTGGGGAATTATCCTACTTTATGCATCCAGCAAGATGCGCTTTACCTCTGAAGTAAAGAGCCTCAGCACGGATGTGTCCGCACAGACTCACCCATGTAATTGCCCACAGCCCCGGCTTTTATCGCTTGCTTGATTTTTGTGCAAGCCTAAAGTGAGTCCTAGTCCCGAGACAGTAATTACCGTGCCTATCCCGTGTCTTACAAAATGACAAAATTTGAGCCTTTGATAGCTGCTCCTATTAGGCCCAGAAAGGTTATTTTCCAGCACTCCTGGCCATAGGGAAATACCGTCCTTGTTGGAGAGCTGAGCGTGAACAGGCAGAGATCCCAGGGCTCGTGCGAGTGTCAGGGAAGAACGGGGAAGCAGGTTCAAGTCCCAAATTCAGGACCACTGGGTCTCCCCAAACTACAGCTCCTTCTACTTTTACATTTGAAACACAGGGGCTTCCTGATAATTACCTCTGACCAGGTTGCTGCCACTCTGCTAAATAAATACGCTGGCGTACTGCTAGTACGGAACTTCTGAGCACCAGTGAAAGGCTAAAAACTCTCTCTGACACCAGCAACTCCAGTAGATTTGTCTCCCCATCACGTCAGGCTTTCAGGCTCGGTCAGGAAGGGTTGGAGATCCCCACACCCCTCGCGGGTCCGTCGGGGATAATCCAGATTTTAACACCAGCGACACATCGACGGGCCCAGCCTGAACGACCACCCAGTCGCCGCTGGTTGCGCCGCGCTCGTCGACGGAGGCGCGAGGCATGACCTCACACCCTTGGCTATGAGGCAAGGCACGCCACCGACTTGTCACGGCTTCATTTCTTCGGGGCGTACAGCAGAAGAGCCGTCTAGTCGGGAGCACGCGTCCTGGCAGATATCCGAGCTGATGTCAAGCTGATGTCTTCTCATTAGTCTCTATAGAAAAATAGCACGCCGCGTTTGGAGCCAATATGGAGCTGGGAGGTTGTTACCATCACAAGTGAGGACGGAGAAATAATACAACAGGACCTGAAAAGTTTACAAATCCTGTACGGACAAAGAGGAACTGTGAAGTTTAACCCGGAGGTGATGCAACTCGATATACCTGGGGAAAATAATCAAACCCACAGGTATTTCGTGAAGGAGGCACTCAGAAAGCAAAAGCTAAAATAAGTCTGCAAGCAAGAGCGTATGCAGGTGTGAAAGCGAGAGAGCAAACAGGAGCGTGGAAGAGCACAGATTTCTCAGCGGGAATTACCCAGCACTAAAAGCAGGGGGGTCATATTGCAGTTTTAAGGACATTGAGATCCGTATTTAATTTCCGCACAGTCGATGCTGCGATAGCATTATCTGGGAGGGGGGGGAAGGACGCAGAACTCCTTCTCTGCCCCCGGGGGAGAGCCCCTGCCTTGCCAAGAGCCACGGGAGACCGAGGGCTGTCCCCAGGCTCAGACCCCGGGGCAGGGGGGGCTACGGGCAGCTCCATCGCAGCCGGGTGCCCCCGGGAAGGTCCCCCCAGCGCCGCAGGGGTTCCTCACTCCCGCTGCCTCCCTTTTGGGTGCCACGGCACACGGTCCCACGCTGCAGGAGCGACAGACAGAGCAACAGCGCACAAAAAAGGGTCAATGTGATAAATCGGAGAGAAAACCCTCCCGAGCAGCGCTCAACAAGCTCTTAACGTTCAAATCTTCTGCAAAAGGATGGCAGACGTTACTTCTTGTCCATGCTACATTTGCACTACACCAACCAAAAGCTTGCAGTTAACCACCTTTGTTCCCGCGCTGCATTTCCAAGGCAGAGTCGCATCCCTCCGGGGTAAATCAACCAGCTGACAGGCTGCAGACACTAAGGCAAGGGGATCAGACCCCCCCGTGACCTACAAATGAAACCACGGAGAGGGACAGAAAGAAAAAACAAGCTGGTGCTGGGCATCAGCCCTGAATGGGAACCAGCAGGCGAGGAGACGGAGCTGGAGATTACGTTTCCTCTTTGCCAAAAGGCTGGGTTTTCCTCCCCAAATCCTTTGAAAATCAGCCCCAAGGTAGTAGCCCCCTCCCCTGCTACCACCAGCTGAGCAACTGGGGCATTTACCTGAATGGCAAAGAGCTAGCGACAGTCCTCACCTCTTGTCGAGCGAAGTCGGACCTGTCCCGCCAGGCTCCGAGGATGATCCTCCAGCCACCAAGCAAGGCTGAGGCTCAGCCATCCTCCTGCCGGAGTCAGCCCACCCGTATGAGCAGTGTCCCTTGCTGCCCAGCCCAGCCGTAGGGACTGTTATTCGGACACTGTCCGTCCCACAGCATCGTTAGGATGCCTGAGGCGTTAGCGCAAGAACCCAGACCAAATCCTCTCCGGCAGCTTGAAGGATGAACCTCACGTGGCAGATGAGCGTTGAGACCACGCTGACCCACTCGTGCCTGAGAACAAAATGTTTCATTGTGCCCAGAGGAGCAATTTGTGCAGAATGAAATGAAATTACGTGTTTTATTTCACTGGGGTTTGCTCAGAAGGGAGAAGAAAAGGCTTTCTCTTCAGGGACCTGTACGAAACTGTCATTTAGGAGCCGGGACTCAAGTACTCCCTTTGCCTCCGACAGAAGGAGAAAATACTCCTCCCACCACTGCTGACTTTCAGCTGCTGAAGGAGGTTTTTTTTCTTCTAAAGTCTCTACCGTTTGCTGCAACGGGACTGCCCAATCCTATTCCCCCTCCTTGAGGAGCAGATGACACCCTCTCCAACCCTACAAGTCATGTCAGAAATCCAAGAAGGGTTCTCCTTCTTTTAAAAAGAGAGTTTTCTGTTGTCTTACCTGGTTATATCTGCACCTTTAATCTCTGCTTCGAACTACTTCCAAACCCATCCTGAGACACCGCTACAGAGCATCGCATCGGGAAGCGGCGAGCATCCGCACGGTGCCTTCCAGCTCCGGCGTCAATGCACCAGGGCAGGGACAGCAGCTGTGCAGTTTTTACTTTGAAGGACATTTTTGGGGATGTAAACTGCTGAGTATATTACCGAAGAGCATTCTTTTGGACTTAGGTAATGCATATTTTCAGCTTTAAGGCTGAGAACGTTCACCAGAAGATTTAGTGAGCATGCGGTAACATGAAAGAGGAAGGCTATGCTGTTATGTCTAGAATTAAAGGAAAAGAAAATGTGCACGGTGAGAAAATACACTATTAAACTGGCCTAAATCAAAAGAATCTCTCACATATTTGACAAGTAAGACGAGGCAGAAAAACCTCAAGGGTCTTCCTCTTCAACACCCAAGCTTTAAAATACCCTGTATGAACCTCCCCACCTTGGGAAGGTCAAGATTTTCTCTCCTACCACGCCTTGCCTGCCCCAGCAGCTCTCCTCTCTGCCCAAGACCTCGTCCCCTCCAGCCGCCCTTTCGCATCTCACGCTGCCGAATCCTTCGTGCCCCTGCACCCTCACGGGCTCCGAGCTGCCCGAGGATTTTTCCACCCTGCCTACTTCTGAGGAGTGAAATCCTGACGATCCATTAATTTTGGCTTTCACAGCTTTCCTTTGCCTCTTTTGGTTTTTTTGTTTGTTTGGGGGGTTTTTTATGCTTAAACATAACTTTTTTGGCTCACAGCAGGACACAGCTCCAGGAGCTGCAGCCTCTCCAGGATGGTTATTTAGCACCCCTCACTGGCAGCCTCCATAAACTAGACTAAAACAGGCTTTAAAATACAAAGAGAAGATATAAACAAAAAGCATACCAAATAAATAGAAGATCCAGAGAAACCCAGACTGACAGCAACCACAATATACCTTTCCTTCCTAACTTCCATGAAATTACATTTCCAAAACAATTGTAATATTCTTCAAAAACAGTCTTTATTTCAAACAGAGCTGGTGTTTCAAAAAACAGAAGTCCTTGGTCTCATGTCTATTTTTTTCTGAGCATCTACCTCAAAACATTTTAGTTGAAGAATGTTTTTAGTAACTTTAAGTCATTGACTGGGTTTCAGCTATTGAAAGTGAGCAGATTAAGGATGACACCAGAAATACACACTGAGGACACCTCGATATGTGTTTCTCTTACATTTGGCATAGTTACAAGATTAGGGATAATTTTGTAGTTTTTCTGTTTAAAACCTGACTGAATACTGGCTGGGGTAAAATCAATTTATTTGAAAACACACACATCTGTAAATTCATCTGCAGAGTTTTGGAATGGCTGCTTGCCATTTTTAATACTTTTAACTTCATTTCATACAAAACGGGAAACTTTTTTTCTTCCCCAACCAGTCAAACTCACTGATGTACCTGCAGCCTCCTGGGCTGCACAAGGCAGGTCCCAAAACCTGAAGTTAACACTTCTGCATGGAGGTTTTGTCCTTCTGTTAGAGGGCAGGGAATTTACTGCTTCAGGTATTATGTCCCGAGTTACAACATTTATACTACTGTATCTTAGAAAAATTTTAAAGCTGTAAATAATTTTTAAAGAGGACACAGAATTGTATGGGTTTTTTTAAAGACTCTATGCAAGCAAATTTCCAAACATGGCTTTGAGCAATAAGTACTAGGCTGCAATTCCTTTATTTGCGTACTTACAGTGGCAGCAACCTCAGCCAACTCTTTGCAGCAATTGCTAATTCACAGCTTGCAATGCAGTATCTTTACTTATTGATCCAATAAGCTCTGCCAATATACAAACTCCATTATATCATCCAGTAAAACTCTCGAGGATCACTCCTGACCTCGCAGGCAAAGTACCATGTATTCAAAACATACGACTGGCATGCAAGCCCTTATTGGGGAAAACTGCTGTTCCATCTACCATAATTACATTTCACTTACCAGGAATATTATCAGCAGTGCCCTCGGGTTATTATGTGATCACATTTACAATGACTGGATTCATAAACTGTGCCGTTTCCAGCCCCACCAGAATATAGGATAGTACCTCCTTGGACATCAAGATAAACACCCCGCGGTCTTTTAATTAGGATTTTCCTCTTTTCTTCTAAAAATACTGCAACAGAGCATCAGCGTTGCTGGTAATCTTTAAAATTCAGCTCACTGAGTAGCATCCCAAAGACACTTGGTACATCTCACGTTTGCCCTAAAGTTTTTTCCAGGTAGAGAATTCGGGCTACACACAGATCAGCCCAGCACAGATTTATGAGGGAGATGAACGACTTCTGAGCCTTTCCTCCCCGCTCGGTCTGCTGGCAGTGCCCTGGGGTAGCCATGCCACTGCCACAGGATGGCATCGCTCAGATGGCTCGTTGGTCTCCCCTTTAGCCACCTAAATATGAATTAAGGCTTCGCCCGCGTGCTCAAGTGGAAAGCAGTTTGTGCCTAGGTACTGCCCATCGGCTTAGAAACTGGCTCAGCCTCTGTCCAAGCCGGACCCGCGAGGTCAGGGATGAGCCTGAGGTCGGATGAAGGCAGGAGGCTGCAAAGGGCTCCCCGGCAGCGCCAGCCAGAGTGCTGCCTTCCCCGAAAGGGAAATTTGGGATGGAGTTTGTTAAAAGGGGTTTTGGGGTTTTTTTTGTTGGTTTTTTTTTTTTTCCTCCTGATGACTCCAGAGCCTCCCAGCAGTCGCACGTAAACACCTGCCCTCCCAAAGAGCATCGTCACTCAGCAACCTGAGAAAGCCCTGCCTCATAAGAAACTATGGGATATATCTTCACAAATAATTTCTGAGCATGAAGAGTTTTAAACCCAGCCCCATGCTTTGCCTGACTTGGAGCAGGGATTTGAAATAATGAGCTTTCTCACCTTTCAGACAATGATCTTGTCCATCAGGCTAGCGAATTTTTGAGGAAGGTCTTCCTCATCTTCTGTTAAAATAGCTTTATTTACTACAAACAACTGCACCCATACTGGACCAATAAGTAAAATCTGACGTGAACTTAAACTTGCTCATTTTTTTTCTTTCAGGATCAATGCATACTTTACTATGAAAATAAAGCTGAAGAATGTCAGCAAGACAGACTGACAACTCAGGATAAATTACATATCAGTGGGGAAGTCTCTCCTCTGATGGGGATACACTCACAGACACTTCAGGTCCACACCACGCATTATGTTGCTTCAGGAACCCCTGTCATGTTGTGGAGACATTAAACATGTACACGAGAACCTCTTTAAAACCTAAGTGACTGAGGAATGCAGAAGCAATAGCATAAGGCATTTAAATTCTAGATTTGGGGAGACAAAGGTCTCATGCAAACCTAATCCAAAGTAGTCAGAATTCAGATTGCATCATCCTCCTCCTTACAAAGATCACCCTCCAGAAAAGCTCCTCTCTTTTATTTATCAGCCAAAACAACAGCAGGTTTGAGAATTATGTACAAGTTTGGGAAGCACAAACCCGTGCTTAGTAAAGCAAAGGATGTCAGCCCAAGTCCCTAGTCCATCGCGGATTTCCTGTGTGACTGTAACTACGTATTAAAAGCTATGATGGGTTTACTTCCATGGCCGATTTTCACTGAGTGGCTGCAAATAAAAAAAAAAAATCTAATTATGCTTAAAAATCTGAGCCCTACGCACTGTGGGTCTCATTTTCCAACTGTAAACACAAGCAGTATCTTCCAACTTCTTAATATATTTTGTGAGAATAAATACATCAAAGACTGAGAAGTAGTCAGAAGATACTCTAACTTGCCTAAGAGATTTTTTTTCCTTGAAAAGCTAACATGAGCAAAAAAACTTCTGTAACTCTGGAAGCAAAATGCACACACTGATCGCAAACTCCATCGGGGTAGACAATGAAATTATTTCTCACATACAGGTATTTGCATTATGCATTTGCACGTTTTGAATTATTAGGGCTATAGAATGATTTGACCTTGGGGCAAAGCTGGGATGTCATTCATCTACTGTGAACACAGTCATAAAACAGCACCGGTATTTTGTATTCCACTGCACAGTCCCTCAGTATTGCCTGCTGAGTTTCTAGATGGCAGCTAGTAAGAATTTTTCACTGGAGCTTGCAAGTCAAATGAGCCTTTAACGGCGTGACGGGAGGCTAACAAACGTTAGAAGAAAGGCTGTGACAGAATTCTGCGTGTCTCATCTCTCTGGCTGCTTGCACACCTCGTCAGACAGCTCAGCTCTGCTGTTCTGTGGAAATGCACCGGGATCGTCACGTTTCCCCAGAAGGCCAAGAGGACCGAGCATCTTCACACCGCCAGCGTGAGGGAGAACGGAACTCCGTCTCTGGCGTTCCCCAAACTAGCCAAATAACCACCATCTCAACGAAACAGCCGTGAGTAGAAGCCATGAAAAATCCAGCCCCAAAAGGCTACGCAAATACTGGCACCCTCTGACCCTTTTTCTAAACAGGCTAATTATTTTCTCTTCCCTCCAAAAAGGGTCTCTGCCTTTTCTAAGCTTCAGGTGAAGGACTAGCTCCACAATTCCACCCTGTGAGGACAGAGGAGTAAAATCTTAGGGGTGCTGAGAGCTCTGCCTCGCAGTGTCTTCTCAGTGGGAAGGATCAGCCCCTCCAAAAGCGTGCAGGCTAATGGGATAGTAAAGATTTCCTACTCCCAGCACAAGGGAATGGAGAAACTGCCGGCAGGCACCACGACCAAGCGTTAAGCACTAAAATAGTCTCTTGAATTGAGCAGGGATCACACAGCCTGGGGACCGCTTTTAGCTAACTGTGGCATTTCTTGTGAGTGATCTATATATCCATATACACATATCTAGACACACAGGAGTGAGATACATCTCTCCGTGTATGTACATTTATAAAAAATCTATGGGTTTGTATATATAAATAGGAACATATCCAAATCCTACACACTTAAGATATGAAAATCAGAGAAAGGCAAATTTCTGCTGGAAGACAGAATTTAATTCTGAAATCATTAGTTTGGTGGGTTCCTTGTTTACAAAAACTACACTGATAAACTGTGATACATAAAAGTGCCAAGAGAAATGATTACTTACGGATCGCAAGTACAGGTACCCCCAAAATGAAAAGGTACTTAAAGATCTGATGCCAAAAGACATTTGTGTAGCTCCATCATACTCTTTTTCAGAAAGTTTAAGGCTCACAGGATGATCACCCAGAAACTACCCCAATACATCTCAGTAGTATTTCCCAACAAGAAAAATATGGTATTTCCACACACATTTCTGGGAATTCTTTTAAAAACGTTTTGAATCATTATGAGATGCAGCTGTATTCTTAAGTTTTCAAACTACAGAGACTAATTTCAGCTTTTTAATGCCCTAGCAGATATAATCAACCACATGAGCTCAGAGCTCTCATTGCACTTACTTTTAAACTGCCTCCTGTGCTTGCAGCTTTGTTTCCACAGAAAATAGGCTAATATTCTTTTCTGTGAAAAAAATTGGCTCCTGCTCAATGAGTTACAGAATTACAGAATCACTGATGTTGGAAGGGGCCTCTGGAGATCACCTACTCCAACCCCCCTGATAAAAGCAGGTTCAGCTAGAGGGGGTTGCCCAGGACCAGTGACACAGTTGCTCAGTGCCACAGTCCTGTCTCCAAAGGCAAAAGCCATGTTCTTCGAGCGCACCCTAGTGAAAATCCTGTTGAAGCCTTTTTTTCTGGTTTTTTTCTGGTTTAAAATCCTGCAAGTGTCTACACCTAGCTATCAGTGTTTTGCTGCCTTGATGCTAGGGTCTGGATTTTAAAAAATATATTTAGTAAAGAAAACAAGGAGAGGTAGATGCCTTGGTACCTTATAAAAATCCAGTTAGGTAATTTACCTGTCTATGAATTACAGTAAACTACTTTTTGCAGTGATACACTGAATGCAAATTACACAAGTCTTCAGAAAGGTCTTGAAAAATTAGTCATTTTTCTTTTGAGTCACTTTTCCTTTCCATATAGAGATGATGTTGTTGCTGTTATGGAAGAGGCTTATTTCCATCTTTTGCAAAGAAGGAATTAAGAAATAACTAAGATTATAAATGGTATATGACAAGTATATCACAAGTCATACTGCCTTTCTGCCACAATATGCACAAATCGCCTATTCTTTCCATTCAATAAATGACTTAAGACATTTAAAACAGATGCAAAACATTTACATTTTTCAGATTAATGTGAAATCTTAATCCTTGTTTTTAATTACTTGGGAGGGAGAGGAAGCAGAACAACAGAAACACTTGAGCAAAACCGATGTATTTTATTTCTAGCAAGTTAGTATTTAATTTTTAAAGAGTCGCACAAAACCGCTTCAGAGAACTGCACCTCTTATAGTTTCCCATTAGTTATCATGGCTACTGAAAATATAAAAAACATTTTAAACTAGTTTTAACCTGAAGCTCTTGTAATTAATAGTTTTTATAAAGTTCAGCCTCTGCTGTAACTGAACACCACAGTCACAAGCATCAAAAAGTTCTGGGTACTTTCCTTATTAAGTTAGTAATGTCAGATAAACTATCATGCAACGGTACAGCACTGCAAAAACATCTCAATAAATTTGGATTAGAAAGATCATATCTGAAATTTGGGACACTGCTTGTACATAAACCCTATAAACAAAATCTGTCAGCAAAATCAGTAAATGGTTGAATTATGTCAACAGTTGTATTAAATAATATTTAGTAGACTAATATACCATACCATATGAAAATAACTCTTTAGAAAGGTTGTAGTGGATATATTCACTGAGTGCTTTTGTACTACAGCATTCATATCATGAATGGAACTGTTTATGGCAGGGACATTTGCTTTGGTACAATGCACTTAAAATGAAAGCAAGCTGGCCACACGTATGTAAGGCAAATGCGTATCAAGGCAGACTCGTAACAGAAAGTCCGTGATGGCAATGACAGCAATTGCCGCACCGTATGTGTACAGATCATACTTCAAAATTCTTCTTTTGCAGCACGCAGCCACAAGAGATATTTTCCAAATCCTTTAGTAAGAAACTGCAACTCCTGTACCTCCAAAAGCACACTGTGAATCATTGCTTCCTGAAGAGAAATTACCAATATTGTTTCTTCTATCATCAGTATTATGTAAAGCTGGAACTGAAAAACAAAAACAAGCATGTAAACTGTAACAAACTCTGAAAAAATAAAGCTAAAACAGAGAAAACAAATCTAAAAATTTTCTGAAGTTGAGAGTTACTCCTAATAGTGCAGATAATAACTTCTGTTACCAAGAATTCCACTTTCATATGTAAATCCAGAAAAAGGAGTCTAGGAAAAGGAACTCGGTAACATTACTTGAAATGCAAAAATTTTGGCAAAAACACAAGCAGGCTGATAGCATACACTCCAATAATGTCAAAGCCGTATTGATGATATTTGTGGAAATGCACGAACCCATCTAGCTTCTAATGTTTTTCATAATCTAGCAGTTATGAATAATTTATGTACCAAAAAATCTGCTTTCAAGTGCAGTGAGATAGTAATCAACAAAATGTTATCGGCAGTAAAGTTGTAACCTATCAGGAAAGGAAATGAGTAAGTTAATTCTGCTTTTAGAGAAGAAAAAAACGTAATTCAATTTAATTCAATGTTTATATATGAAGAAGTCAGGCATGTTATTCTGAAGACCACTTTTGAATATATTTCTGAAATTTTGCAATTTATTTGAGCTTTTCCTTTGGGAGTGGAGAAAGAAAAAAGTGGGTAGGAGGGAAGAAAGTAAAATGCTTATCAGGTCATATTCTGCACTCAGTGTAATTTTACAGCCAATTTTATCAATCTCTCATCTCAATAATCTGTACTAGGAAGACACATCTAGTATTATGGGACAGCAGCAGTCAGACTGCTTCATAAAACTGACATATACTACATTCAAAACCTGAGTGCTGCAATCAAATACTATTTCTGGAATTCCCTGGGTGAATTTCTCTCCCTCTCTAACTTCTCCCTCTCCCTCTGTTCATGAACATTCACAGTTTCTTCATCTCTGACATCAAAGCACAGGAGTTCAAGCCGAAAACCTTGGTTCCTTCATGGAAAAAGAAAAAAAAAAAAGAAGAAGAAAGATGTTCATAAAACACACAGCAATTACTCTAAAAGTAAATGCAAGCACGAGGGTATTTTACACACTTCTGTCTTCTTATCACATAACGGAACAGAGCATCTTTGTATCTTTTCTAAAAGATTACTGAAATTTGCATTATAAAAGCGATATGTGAAGGATTTTTTATTGCTGCCTCTGCTGACTAGCATCAGCACTTACTTTTTGCGGTCCTTGTCTCTCTTCAAACTAACAACAGGGGTAGAGACAGATGCTTGTGACTGGAGTAATTCAGCATTAGCTTTCTTCTCAATAAACATAGCTATTTCATCTTCTAGAACTTTTTTCTTTTTCTCTAATTTCAGTTTCACTTCTTGATGCATTAGCATACGATGTTCAAATTTAGTCTGTACCTGTTTAAAGAAAGCACAAAAAATAGTATTTCCAACTAGTAACACAAGGTGGTGATATCATAATACAAAACCCCTCTGCAATTAAACAGTAAAACCTACCTCGTGTTAAAAGTCATCAGAAATTGCAGTTCTTTCCTAAAACTGCTAAGACTAAAAACCAGCAATCTAGAAAAATAATCATTCATATCAGATTGTTCTCATAGAACCCAGGCTACTACACACAAAGGACAGGTGGAAACCATGGAAGGCACTAAGTGAGTATTAGATTTCCTACTAGATTTTACTATATCTTTATTATATCAAAAATAAGGAGGCCTTCAGAGAGGAAACAATTACCAACAGAAGGATTAAATCAGGAACTACCAAGTAGAATCTACTTCCCTAAAACCAAGTGGGCAAGGAATCATACAAACTTTAGTTAGACAGGTATGAATTTTCATATATATTATTTTCATATGTATATTGATTACATTTACATATTAATATGTACACACATAGTAAGTCTGGTTGGGGGAGTTACTTGTGGGCTGCAAGAAGTTAACTGCTTTTCTGCAGTAACTGTTCTTTGATTGTTCTTTTGACATATTAATGGACTTTACTCTCCAGAAGCATTCTACCAGTTTAAACCTACTGTGAACTTGTCCATGATAACCAAAGGGTTATCATTCTCTCCACCCTTCCTCACCTCTCATCTCCCCACACACAAACTCTCCTAGAATCCTGCTTCTGTACCCATCTGTATTGCTGTAACTCCATCTGAGTGCCGCTGTACTGGTATAGAAATCAGAGAGATTTATTTCCATCTTTTGCAAAGAAGGAACTAAGAAATAACTAAGATTATAAATTTAACAGTATACCTGTTTTACACAGTAGAGCTGTGTAAAATGTGTGTGTATGTGTGTATGTATACTATTTAATTATTTCATTGCAACAGTTAACCAGATGCACTGCAAAAACAGGAGCCAATAAAAAGATACCAATAAAAACATTCAGGGTAGAAACACTAAGGTCCTAAGCGACCGTACATCAGGAGTGGTAATGCTGCACATTGCACCTACAAGTTTCCTCTAAATGAAGGATGCGAAAGCAATCTTAAGTACAACAGAAACTCCTGGGGGTTTTTTAGTTTCCAGATACACACACACACTTCTTAGAGAACAAGCAGCAAGAGTATATCACAAATGTTCTTTAGGAGTGACTGCATGGTCACTTTCCCACACCAGGAACTGGGAAAACTAATATCCATAATTCATTTGCAATATGCAGAGCTCACAAACCACCTGATATAAATCATAGAAGGAAAACATCAAAGGGTACCACAGATACTGTGTAAGACCTAGCTGAACCTACTTTGAACATGGATGGCCAAGTGCTCTTCCAATTGGATAGGCTTATAGTGAGAAGGATTGAACCTGACTTTTTTTCTCCACAAGTAGCACAGGGGAATTAACAGATTTAGGAAACAAAGTATTAAGCCACCTTCTTATTTAAAACATGCATCTGAACACCTCGCAAAAAAGGCTACATCTTTGCTGGGAGACTGAGGTACAGAAAAGAACATTAATAAATATACACAGGTTTCCAATTTCAATTAAACCAGTGTTTGAATATAAATACACATGACCATGATAAAGCCTGGCAGAAAGTAGATGAGAAGATCCTGTTTTACCAGTCCAGCTTGACAGGACTAAATCTTCAACAACATATTCAAGAAATGTTCCACATCTCCAAATATTCTTAAGGCAGCTGGGAATGGATGAGATTTTAAAAACAAAACAAAACAAAAACAACAGAAACAACTCCCCCCCACTTTCAAACCTCTCAATGTGAAGGTTGAGCTTATATTTATTAACTGCACCTGGAGATCATACATACATGCCCCACTCTCTTGGGCTGAAAAACAACCCATGGGATTCTTTCCTGAAGTCTTGGGTTTTACACAGCAACCGACACATGAGAAGCACCTACTATGCTGCTATGGCATGCTGATGTTTCTCAGCATACTGCTGGAGAAGATGAAGAAACATGCAAACATTATATTCATCACTCTCTTACTTCACCAAATCACACCCTACTCTGTTGACTTGTCCCAGCTACCCACCAAAGCCTTTAGGCCATAAGCTCCCTCCTTCCAAAAAAAGACTGCCGTTTATAGAATCATTTAGGTTGGAAATGACCTTTAAGATTGAGTCCACTGTTAACCTAACACTGCCAAGTCCACCACTAAACAATGTCCCTAAGCACCACGTCTACATATCTTTTAAATACCTCCAGGGATGGTGACTCCACCACTTCCCTGGGCAGCTTGTTCCAATGCCTGACAACCCTTTTGATGAAGAAATTTTTTCCTAATATCCAACCTAAACCTCCCCTGGTGCAAGCTGAGGCCATTTCCTCTTGTCCTGTCCCTTGTTACTCAGGAGAAGAGACCAATCCCCACCTCGCTACAACCTCCATTCAGGTACTTGTAGAGAGCGATAAGGTCTGCCCTCAGCCTCCTTTTCTCCAGACTAAACAACCCCAGTTCCCTCAGCTGTCCCTTGTCAGACTTGTGCTCTTGCTTGCTTGTGTCTAATCAATCTGCTAATCCAATCTGTGTAATCCATCTGCCTTTCATTTTAAGCATTACTGCCCTCAAAATATTAGGAAATTATAAAAATCAAGTAGTTGTGATTTTGCTAACAACTTAACTGTTCCAAATCTCAGCAAACTCAAGACAGACAGACAGGCATGCTTACCTGTTGCTCTGCTTCTTTCAATATTGCTTCTTTCTCCTTCACTCTCTGCACAAACTGTTGTCTCATCTCCTCCTCTTTTCTTTGCAGTTCAAGGTAGAACTCCTGCCTCTTTGCCTCATAGGCTTCCTGTAGACTGAAGTCCAAAAATGTAAGCAAGTCTCCAGCACGCTGCTTTATTCAATGTGGAAAACCAACAATCTGGAATATTATTTAAACAATTAATATTCATCTGAAATATTAATTTCTACAGCTCCCCACATAAAAATTTGTAAACAAACCTAAACAGAAGCAAGCATCTTACCTTTCTTAATTTTTATTTAAGTAAACAACCCTGAGTAAAATTATTTATGCTAACAACTCCTGGGCAATTTACATTTCAAAGTAAATACAGCACTTTAGCAATCTCATGTTCTAAAAGACTTAAGTTATAACTTTCTGCCTCCAACATGCATAAACTTTTTCTTTAAGTTACTTTTATTAATAAGACACTGAATTTGCCAGAAAAATCACCCAAGATTTCTTCATTGTGAATCCTCAGTCTTAAAATAGGACATTACAAAACCAATGCATGTGGAGCATTAACACAACTAACGAACTGATTAATGCTATATAAAAGGAAGGAAAATAACAGGACCTTAAAAATATATAGGACTCTCTTCATGTAATGTCAAAATTTAAATATGGCAGGCAGAGTTACATTAATATGGAATAAATACAATTTCCTAAGTAGTTCAACATTCAAAAGAAAGGGTTACTTTCCAACATGCATCAGCCAAAACCTCAAGACTGCTTGTTTTTTCCTGAATCCTCTCTCCCAGAAGCTAATATACTGCATACATACAACACTTATATTTGAAATTATATAGAAGGTGTATATTAGTTCAGATCATTGAGCAAGTATCCGGCAACAGAACAAAACAGCAAGTAATTAAAACATTTCTTTACTTTTAAATCTATACCTCCCTTCCTTTCTTTTTTTTGAAAAAAAGTTACTCTACTAGACATTTCAGTACACAGCAATTTTTTTCCTCCAAACAACAGGTGCTTGAAAATGAGAAACTTTTTTCATATCAAAGTATATCAAAGCAAATTAAAAGATGCTGGTAATTTGTTCATATACTACTACAGGTTTGACATTTTCAGGGTCTGCTATCGCCACAGTGCTGGCACAAAAAGTTCTGCTTTTCAGGGAAAAAGAAATGGAGCTTGTACACAGATGTATCTCATGCACCAAAGGGCAGACTACCTTTGAAAAGTGTACCTGCTTAAAGACACAAGTTCTTCCAAAAAAAACATTTACCACAAACTTCTCTCAGTCACAAAATTCCAGAGAGGCAGAATTGGTGGATCAGAGCTGTGCTAATGGTTCTTACAAAAACAAAAGGATCTGTCCAGATCTTGTAGGACATAGGGCTTATGAACAGATGAACACATGGATAATGTTCTAGCTCTTTTCTCTTACACCATTCATCTCTTCTAACGCTTCCTGAGTGCTGACTAGTCAGCCCCACTCAGCTATCATGAGTTACTGTCCTTTGCCACGTATCTCATGCCTTCCACTCTGATGTAAAATAAATATATATGTACATCAAATATTTAAATTCACTTTATATTTTTAATACACATACACAATTTTGTACCAGTTTTTAAGTCTCATCTTTTACTGTTTCTATTAAAACAGTTTATAAATGGAAAGACTTACAAAAAAAAGGACATCTAAAAACTTAATTATTTAGAGCAACAGTAAGCTTTAAACAGCTCCCTTCTAGATTTAAATATACAATGACTGGGCAGTTTCCCAATCCTAAATTTTCTTATTTGTATTAAAAATATAATCGAGAGAGAGAGAAGAATTGTCTTGAAATTGCACATGCAGACTTAATGTTTGTATGAACTCAAGGTCAGAGCATTTTTCCTATTCTATCTTATTTGAGCAATACATTGCAACAAAACAAATTCAGACAACCACCTTTTTGGGTTTGTGGGAGATTTTTATCAACTGTGAAGTAACTTAGGTCATGCTGAAATTGTATCTACTGCATGTAACAATGGCATGGTTTTCACACAGGTGTATTAATTCACACTCTTTCAGTTTAGACAGCATATGTAATAACAATAAAGCTACAGCACAGGTTTCTCAAGTGCTAGCGATCTCACTATACACACTTTTGCGCCCTGTGTCAGTTCTGCTAGCTAACATGCTGCCTTTGGGTGCAATAAAGCCACTAGAGCAAGTCCTAGACTAAGCTAACATGCTGCAATCGCACCTTCATTTCATTATGTGGACATCTTTAGACTCAATCTAAGCTGGTTTATCAGGTAAAGGCAATTTTGGCTTGAAATTAGTAAAAGATTAACTTTGAAGACACTGGATTTACTAAGTAATCAATACATGTATAAGGAAGAGGACAAATAAAAGTGTATTTTTAAATCCCCCCTCCCGCTGGACTTAATTGTTCTGGAAATCACAAAGACAAAATTAAAACAAACTTTCTCTTCTGTTTGGCGTATCAGCAACATAATGATCCAAAAAGTCTTTGGTTTTAGGAGGTTTGGGGAGGAGGGGAAAATAGTTCACCAGGTATTCAGCCAACCCTTTCAACATTACTGCAGCCATTGCTCAGTGTAAAACGTTTTTCAGTTTACCTGATGACTGGTTTTACTGCTTCTCATATAGTACATTATGAAAAACAAATTCGCAGGTTGCCTCATTCTTCTGGGTTGGACCTCTAGAATTTTATACCCTGTACAAAACCCACTTGCAAAATTAAGATGTTAAAGATAATTATTTAAATAATGTCTTCTTATTGAGGATTTGGAGGAAAGGAAGGGGATTGTGAAGTCTACACCTTACTAATCCATTACATACCTCATAACAGCATTATCACCTACCTTTCTACAGAAGCATAGCTGTGACATACAGTTTTTCTATCTGCGTAAGACTTAGAACATGGAAGCCTAAATATAAAGATGCAAATCAAACATGTTATGTTCATAAATAAAGACTGACTGAAGTGAATTCAGCTCTCAGTGGAACACAATGTTTGTGTGCTTTGAACAACACAGATATTTACACAGTATTTTAGTTTGTTCATTTAATGTAAAAAAGCTTTCAAATTTGAAAACTACACTTGTAACTTTTTGCATAACATTCAACTATCAATTACAGTATATCTGAAAAACTAAAAAATTTAGAAGTTAACTACTGGCAGGTATTTTTAGTATGGTCCCTTGACTCAGTGAACTACCTAAGCTGATATTAAGCAACACTAAGGATGTGGTATATCTAAATAATTACCATTTTCCCAGTGGAGGCATGAAAAACAGGTATTCTGGATGCAGTTCAGTCTTACCATAAGGAGGTTAAAATACTTAGCTCAAATGCAAAGGTCTGCAGTTGGTCAGATGAACTCCATTTCCAAGTGACTTCTTAAGGAAGAAGTCTAATAGCGTTTCAGATATTAGGTTTCCTTTCTTAGAAGAGATAACTAGAGTCATATCAACCTTCCTCTACGTATGAACTTACTCACATTACTGAATCCTTCCTGTTTTTCTGTCCTCATCCTCAAAATAGACTGAAAAATAAACATGTTTTTGTTCAAGAACTGCAAGGTCTGAATATCTCAGTTTCAGAGAGGAATAAAGCATGGCATATACAATTGCCCACATGTTGAGAAGCTGAGATGTTTATGTTACAATTATCTTTAACTGCAATTACGATGAAGAATAAATTGTAACTATTAGCACAGTAAAAACAACTAAACAAGAGAATTATTGACATCAGAGAATCCAAATATGTAAGCATACAGCTTGAATAACAATCTTCAGCTTTTTTCAACAGACCCTCACCTATTAGTTTTCTTCTTTCAAAACAAGAACGTCCCCTTAAGCAACAACATAGCTGAGAATGGAAAATTGCCCTAGAAAACATCCAACTTCAAAATAGAAATAATCCTCTCCTCCCTTGCAAACATCTAAGCTTACTAGGTGTGTATACATTTAGAAGTTTGTTTGGCTGGAAGCACTCTTCATGTCTAGATTTCTGTTTCCAACTATCCCCAATTTTTCTATTTAGGACATCTCAGCAGTTATGCCTTGCTGAGATTGACCTGAAACTAGGAATTCATGATCCTAATGGACATAATCGGACCATCAAAAAGGTAGGACTAGACCATGCACACAAAAAAGGTCTATCTTTACTTTTCAACAACAAAGAAATGCAAATCCCAATTTTAAGTATTAAAAAATGATAATAAAAGCACTTCCTGGATTTTAAATTCAACAGATACTGAGTAAAAGGCATAAACCACCCCCCAAAGACTCTGCTATCCATTGACTTCATTACATAAATTTTGCCATAACAGGCTTTCCAAGCCCATTCCTGATTGGCTGCTTTTCATGGCTTGGAAACCAAATTATACCTATATGACTAAGTTCAGCCTTAGATGGTATTCCATTTATTCCCTGAAGCACCATACAGTGGATTATTAATTTTTAAAGTGCTTTACTACATGTTATTTTAATCTGCTATGGTACATACATGACTGTAATTCTCATGACCTTTTGGAATGATACCCCATTACAAGATGGAACTCTTCTCATAAAAAAGTTCTGTATACTGTTTTTGCAAGGTATATGAATGAGATTAATTAAATTCCCAATTACCCATTAATTTAAGTTATGCTAATTATTGTTATCCAATTTAAATAAATAATGGTTTGATAAAATGCCAGTATAAAACAGATGTCCTGAAAGCAGCAGAATTAATATCCCAAATTCCTATGGATGATTTTATGTTCTGTTCTCTCAATGACCGTAATTGCCTACAAAAGCCCTGCCTACATCCTTACACCTTTTTAACTATACAGTTCATATCCCTCCATACTTCCTAAATATTCTTTACTTATGGTGACTACTCACATAGATCTTTCACATGCAGTAGCCTTAGCTACTTCCAAATCACCTATGACCTTCTCATCCTACCACAGTACTGCCAAGCTCCCAAGAGTTTCAAAAGACAGTACTTCATTCAGAGGTAATGATTTACTGACAACAAATGTACATTGGCTGGCCAACAACTGGTAGGAGCAGAGGTCTTCTGCTTTTGCTGCAGTGAGAACACTAACGGTGTAATCCCCCTGGAAGCATCCAACTCTCTACTGAAGTGTGAAAATGGAGAATTGGTTCTTATGTTATTAGGGAGCGACTAACAGACTGATCACGCAAACTTCATTTTCCCTGGAAATCTAGTTAATGAAAAAGTTAATTCTTAGAATGCAATTGCAAATAAGCAAATTAAAAAGTTATTATCATGCAAATTCACAAAAAATATAAGATTAGGGAATAGGTATTTTGAAAAGTGTACACAAGACAGTCGTTTCAGACTACTACTAACTTTATTTCCCCTCCTCACACCTAGTAATAAAGCTGCAAATATATTTTTCCACTGTGTGCTGAAACCATCTCTTTCCTGTCTCCCATAAAAAAAATAAAGCTTGCCAACCTGTTTTTTCCACCTGTAAGTGTAAAAGCCTTTACAGATGTCTGCCCACAACCTGTCTCACAAGGTAGCTGAAAATCCAAGAATTATTGGGTTTGCTTTGCAGTGGCGTACAATTTTGGATGAATAAACTAGTGTTGTACTTTTAAATCCCAAAGTGTGGTACAGGAACTTCATAGGCAGCTTTCTCACAACATGCCAAAAGGCAGGCCATGTTAGCTACTCAAGCGTCAATGTTCAAATGCCACAAATCCCAGTGCAGTAAAAGCAGCTAATTATTCCAGCCTAGCAGAAATTTTCTAAATTTACATAAAATAACCCAATTCAGATTACCAAATTTAGTATGTGGACAGCTACATCACAAACCTGCCACTTTATACCGTTAGTAAAATACAAACTGTTTAGGGCTTTCACAAAGACAATACTTATGTTTGTGGAAGAAAACAGTTCTGTGGATAATAATTTTTATAATTTAACTCTTATCTTGAGGTGGCTGTACATTATGAAATTCAAGTTCAGAAAAGCCAAAGGTACTACAGTCAATATTGCCATGTACGAATCTCTAAAAAAAGCTTTCCCTAGACAAAGATAACAAGATATCAGCTGTTAGTGTATGTTCTTAAACTTAAACCTAAACCCAATGAAAAGCCTATGGTCAGTTTTAATTGGTTTTAAACCTCATTCACCTTTGATTCTCTATTTATGAAAAGAATTTATTCCATTCTTGCTAAGTCAAGAGAAAGGTCAAGAGACCACTGTGATTCACGGTCAGCTCAAGATCATCTAAATGAACTAATCTTTAAATGTGCCTTGACATTAAGACTTCAGAAAGTGCCCATATACAACATCTTCCTTGGCCACATTAATCTTATTTAATTATTGTTCTTTGAACAATATGTAAATTAGACCTAGTCAAAGTGAAAGAAATGCTGCTCCGTCAACACTCTACAAGTTACTGTAACTGAGCTGCCTTAGAACTTCTGTACAAAATACAGGTGAAAGCAAAGAATTTAAGCCACTAAAAACAACTCTTTGGAGGGAAGCCATTTAAAAGTCATTTATTTTTCCCAGAACAGAATGGGTAAAGACAGTCTGATGACTAAGTAAAACAAGAAGTAAACAAATCAGCTGGTTCAAAGCACTAGAAACTGTTTTTAATGCAAAGTCGTATTTTGTTTTCATGTCTGGTTTAAGTCAGTATTTCCCACCATGACTATGCAATAATAGCACTTTGCTGAACTGTGAAGGCTTGAACAACCCCTGAAGAATCAGTTCTTCCCCATCAGGATTCTAACCACTTACAAAATACAGTCCCATGCATTGGAAATAAAAGATTAAACAAACTGGATATAGAAATTGTAAATATCTCCTGCAGAAAGCAGCTTTACTACATGAAAGAACCAAGTGTCTCCAACCCTCTGCTTAGCTTTCCTTTGGAGTACTCTAGTAACTTCCTACAGTCTAGCAAGAGATTTCTTGACCTGAAAAGGCTAGACATTTGTTATTGTGGCAGATAATGTGGGAAACCAACAGCGTAACCAATGATTTTGTAAAAGTTTTTGCTTCAGTTCCTCCTGAACTTTGAGTCCAGCCAAACCGTTGTTCAGAATCAGACATTATTAAGACAGAAAGCAAAACAGCATGCTAATATATGATGAAAATAATTTAAAAGGCATAAAGTACCTGAAGAAAACTGACATTCTCCATGACAAAAATTAAAATGGTTTATTCTAAAAGATTTCAGAACTACAGCTAGCTTGTATGCCTTTAAAAGCAATGCTCATACAATCCCATATACTTCTCCATGAAGATAACTGAATGAACAGCTACATGCTTATTCTGATCTAAAAAAAAACCAAAACAAAAACTCTCTCCCTCTTAGAAAACCTATTCTGTGTCTGAGCCCTGCTCTGTATTAGGTTGATACAGTCAAATGTGAAGTGAAGGGATGCTGAAAGCAAATGCTGCACAGGAAGTCCTTTACCTGACTGGTTTGTTCTCAGGGCCGATGTCTCTGAAGCCCATCTCTTCCAGTCTGCAGCGTCTGTATGACTCATAATGTCGTGCATGAGTCTGCTCTCTTAAGTCTTCCATATTTGTGCAAATAAGCATCTTGCGAAGCTTTACAAAGTCACAGTGGTTCTCATTTTCCACTAAGCAGTTAAAAGAGGAAGATTTTATTATTATGCACAAGTAACAAAATTGTCAAAATATACTTAAACAGCATTGAAATACATTTATTTTGTTTACTAATTATACTTCCAGGAAAAGGTATCTCATTGTTTATTATACCTCTTATACTTCCTTATAATTTCTAATATGCACATTGAAGCACTAACTGTAAATACTAGTGAACATGTTCCAACACGTCCTGATTTCCTGTTCAAGTTGAACCATGATAAATTTCTCTCTTTTTTTCCCCTCTTCTTTACCGACAATCATTAAGCTTTAAAATTTGGTAGTGCTAGAAGCACTGCCACCATACTAACCTACCCAAGTATTACATACACTATCTCATAGCTTGAGTCCAGGGATGCATCAGTGCTGATGAAACTACCAGTTAGTGCACACCTCAAGTATTAATTGCTAAACTCCTTAAACTGTTGATCCAAAATACAATCAATATGGCATCAGTGGATAATACCAGCCCCTTTTAGTATTGGTGAATTTTATACTTCAAGAACAACAACAAAAAACTTGTAAAAATACCTTTGAGAATTCATTTACCTTGTACAGTGCCCCAAGGGTACTGACGAGCTCTCACCATTTTGTTTCCAATTTTCACTTCTTCCGTACTTCCTACTACGGCAAATGGCAAATGGCCCTGTAAGAGTCACACCAATTCAGTCTTATCTCTCAGCATTCTTATGTCAGAACTGAAAAGCAAACTCTTCAGAAATAAATTAGGGGGAAATCCCACCACTTCAGGAAAAGCCAATAGGCAGTTTCAAACCAAAAACCACTTTGAAGAGATCAGTAGCGAGTCAAACTCCTGATACAAAAGTCAAGCTACAATAACAGAACCAGGAGGAGCGGTTGATAGACCAGACGGGTTTGCTGCCAATTCAGAAGAACCTCAACAGGCTGGAGAAATGGGCCAACAGGAATCTCACAAAGTTCAAACGAAAGCAATGCCAAGTCCTGCACGTCAGGAGGAATAACCCCATGCTCCAGCACATGCTGCGGGCCAACTGTCTGGAAAGGCACTTTGCAGAAAAAGACGTGGGGTTCCTGGTGGACAACAGGTTGGACCTGATTCAGCAGGTTTGCTCCAGTAGCAAAAGCAGCCAACTACATCCTGAGCTGCATTAGGAAGAGTATCAGCAGTAAGTAGAAAGCCACTCTAGAACACATCCCTCTGATTTGCATTTGGCCACAGTTCATATCCCCAGTAACAGCCATGAGATGATCACAGGTTTGAACCCGAGGTATGGTGCGGGCTCAGCCAAACGGCCAGAAATACAGGCTGGCTACTGACTGTCTGCATGCTGACCCACAACTGAACAAATAAAAAAAAAAATACCATGAACTGGAAAACAAATCACTAGCAGAGCATGAAAGAGGTAAGTAACAGACCACCACCTTTCCCCACAGCAGAAGGACCTGCTACTGAATGACAGCCTGCACATCCTCACTCCCTGGCACAAGTGACAGAAGTTGGGACTGCAGAGCCATGCACTCCGGCATACCGGCTCCTCCTGCCTACTTTCAAACCCCAGTACATGCAAACATATGTTCATGTGCATCTACAAACATATGAACAAGAACAGCAACTACAGACAGAGTGCTCAAAGCAAAGACGTCTTGCTTCACAAGCTTAGCTGAAGCTGGCAGACACTCCTGGGAGGATCTGAAAGGACAATAGTAAAAAAGCCAAAATTACATCTGACCTTTTAATCCCCAGAGAAAATTTGTCCTAATTTCAGATGAAAATACTAAATAAAAGGAAAAAGCAGATGGAAAACTTGCTATCATCAAGACCAGAGAAAACTGGAGAAACGAGGCACTAGAGTATCTTCCCTAACAGATGTAAGGTAGTATTTGCTGAGGAAAAGAGCAAAGCCAATCTGTCCATCTACTTTAGTAATTATATATTAATTATCCAGAAATTAGAAAAAGTATTTCTGAGTGAGAATCTCTTCTGTTTCTGAGCCAGAAAATAAAAAGCCTCCTAAAACAAGTGGTATCAACAGCAGAGGGACAGGAAGATTTGCAAGTAGGGAAAGAAACCCCCAAACATATGAGCTTTTTAAGGAGAGAGAAAAATAAACAAACTTGTTACATACAAACCTATAAACCTCAAGATAACGGTAAAAGAAAAGGCATGAATCGGCATTAGAGAGTGATGCTTTAGTACTGAAATATCAATGTTTTTGTCATTTACTTACATTCATGACGGTATTAATTTCAGAAACGGTTTCGTCATCAGTTGGAAACTGGTATATCTGGACGCCATTACTAACTAATTCACTCATGATTTTGTTCTTGAACTTCTGTAGTTCAGTTTTAGAAATGCTGTCTGCTTTGCCTATAATTGGTATAATGTTCACCTATTAATGATACAAATTATATGAAATGTGTAAGACTTCAATTTTGAGGTGACAACTTTTATAAATTAAATTGTTTGGTGATAAGCTCTTTCAAACTTCCCCCACAGTCTAAACTCTTCTATTTATTGATATCAAAGCTTCACAAAACATGAAAAATACATTCACTGGCATCATTTAACAAAAAACTAACAGATTATTTCATATACTCCCTCAAAATTAATTGATTCTGAAAAAAGAACAAGAAAGGAGGATTCATACAGTGAAGTACTCAAAGGAACAGCAATGCCTACCTATTAATTAAATGACATTAAGTATTTATATCTCTGCTAAAAAAAATAGATTGTTTTAGTTTATAGCACCGGGGGACATGGTTCAGGTGTTAAATGAAAGATGACAGTTTGAATACACAAAGAAAAGGAAGCTGGCTACCAAACCCAGCCTACCCCTGAGCCTTTTCCTTGGGTTCCTTTCAGCTACAACTTCTTGTTCACCTCACCACTGCAGTAATCAGTTTCTCAAGTATCTGCTGCAAGCAGAGGAATGACTAAGACTGAAGAATCTTACTTACAAGCCTTTACACGAATTGGTCAGAACTCAAAATTCAGTTCTAAAGAGGTAAATTGCCCTATTTCCTAAAACAGTTATGACAGTAACTTTGTGTCTTTAAGAAAAAATTGGCATCTACTACTTTCCAATCACCACTCCCAAAACACGCATTTTTCAGAACTATGTACAAAGAATTAATGTCAATGTCCAAATATTTTAGCAGAACAATGCAAACGATTCTTCCAGATTTCAGACGACTTGAGAGTTTTACAGAGTTCTTTGATCACAGATGCAAAAAGGAAAGAAAAAAAAAAAAAAGAAAAAGCCTTGCACACATTCTTTTTATTCTTCTGAAAATTCTGTCTGAATGGAAATGCCTAACATGGAATCTCAAGAATAGATTAAAAATGGGTGTTTTTGAAATAAGTCTTTTCTCTCTCTTAGGCAAAATGTCCAAATGAAAAAAGCATACCAACTCCAAAGCATGATTTCTAAGATTACCTGATGATTGTCCTTAACTGCATAGCATACGCAACCTAAGCACATATGGGGCAAGAGATCTAAAATCAAATAAATCAAATAAAATGCTAGAATAATTTTTTTTGTATAACTGAGTTAATTTAGGATTGTATAAACAACCTATTACAGCTAGGAGTAATTTGCAGCTTCTATCAAATTAGCTGAGGGACATCAATTAGGTTTTCTAACGTATAGCTTTAAAAATGGATGGAACACAGAGTCCTCAGTATTGAATTAACCTTTACTCTGTCTTTTCAACATGAAAGTTTTTCAAACCCTCGTTAATTAGGAGAGAATTTCTTAGCTAATGAATAGCAGAGAAAGACTATTGAGGAGACCAGTAAAAAAGAAAAACAGAATTGCCTGAAACTGTGATTATAGCTATCAACATTGATATTAAATCACAACTATTGTATTAAAATTTAAAAGCAATACAACTCTGGCTTTAGCTGAGCAACAAAAAGAAAAAGTTATCTTTGCTTAATCTGTTAAATAAAATTAGTATCTGCTTGCAGCATCTAAGGCTTACTTGAAAACTAGTATCTCAGTACTTTCATCCAAGAAAAACATTAATTGAAAGCACACATTTGTACTAACAAGGCACTTAAATTGTATTGATTTGGACCACATATAGATGTGCCCCAAGTCCCACTGCTCCCTCCTGTGCCTACTACTCACTCAGAAACCAACTCCCTTCCAGCCTCTTCCCCAGCTACAACTGTGGACAACTACAACACTGAATTTTGCAACAAAACTGAATTTTGCTACAAAGTGATAGGCCATTAATACAGAATCACTTTAACCCCATGTAAAAAGTCTACATTTGCAATAAAACCAACAGTCCTGCCCTTCACCTTGCCTGCAGCTGCTCATTGCCAGGTAGAAGTAAAATCTGTGCAGCTGTCCAAGGAGACAGATTACTTTTCAGCTTGATCAGTTCCCTAACCAAGCAAAAATCTTCAGGTTTCAGTTTAAATTAGTTCCCTCACCCAGGGAACTGGCTGCCCAAAACACTTAAGCATGCACAATGGGAAGAAGCAGCTGAGACTACCTCATTCAATAGCAATGCAGAATGACCATATAAAGTCACCAGGATAAACTTTATCCATGTACATTACTTCTCTGTTTGCTAGCACCAAATTCAGCCCTCTGATCATCCTTCTGCCTGAAATCCAGTGTCACCTCCCTTCCCCCCCCCAATTAGAAAACATTCTATTACTCTAAATTAAGATTTTCATGTAACACCTTACATGAATGTCAAAACATCTGCTGCCCCTTTATGCTATAGAGAAGAAAAAAAAATACATATACTTGAAGTTATTATTGGCTGACATCTTGCAGGCTGATTTAAGTGTATCTCTATGAATCAATACAAAAATTTCCAAAGGTTCTTTCTGAAGAAAAACAAAACAAAACAAACTCAAAGCCCACAAGATACTCTCATGTCATTTCCTGACTTAACAGTAATCTGTATATAATTCTGCAAGAACGACTTAAAAATGCAGATCTATTAGTTGGATAATCACCAGTTCCCAGCAAGACAGCATACAGAAGAAGATTCCCTTAATCTGTGAATGAAACCTGGCTGGCTGTTGTGATTCAGTCCTAAGCAAAACTACAGGACTTTCCAATGTCTAAGAGCTAGAGGCTAAATTCTTAACTAGTCATCAAATTTATAAGCAGCAGAGAAAAATTAATTGCCCACAGATACAGCTGGGTTTTTTCTCCCATGATTATAAAGTATAGGATGACCCTATCCTATTCCAAGGACTTCACTCTTTACCTCTGAGCTGTGTAATCTGGTCTTGTTTTATACCAAGCAGACCGTAACAAAAGTGTAACAGCATACACTGTGGTGGATTTAGGAAGAAACTGAAAACAACTTTTGACATAGATTTATATGCTTAATGTATGCATGTTGCTACACCACCTTTACAGAATCCTGTACTTGGTGAACGCTCCCAGGGACTTCCACATCCTGGGAAATCCCAAGTTCCGAAATGTCTAGGAAAATGCAGTATTAAGAGCATCACAAACACGTTCCACAAGGAGATGGAAACCAAACTATGGCTAAAGTATTTACTTTTTTTAGTGTATACGTATATTTCTGTAGTAAGATCAGGAAGTAGAATCCATTGCAAAGGGATAAAAAAAACAAAGCTGCATGCTGTTCATGTTCTCTCTGAGCCAAAGCAGAAGCAAAAATATTTAGAGTAGGTGGCGAGAAGCTAAAATCCCCCAAACCAGAATTACTTTAGTTTTATCCTGATGAAAGAATACTTTCTTAGGATGCTGGGACATTTCCTTTTCTTTTGGAAGAAACACTGTTCTAAAGGGAGTTCAGTAAAGAGAGGGCACAACCTAGATACCAAGTATTTTTGTGGTTTAACACAACTTCCAACTTCAAAACTCAGAGTAGAACAATATGCTCCATGAAACTGTCCCATTTTCTAGTATCAAGGCTCATTAGCTATCAGTGCATATTAGAGTAGTTTCACAAACATTTTAATCTGACATAAACCAACACCATAGCAGAAAGAAGTGACCCTGCTCTCCCCTACCTTTGTCACACAACACCCCCCCCCACTTACTCTGTGCTGTTGACAAAGTTCAAAATGCAAAATATATCCGTAAACAAAATTACAAAAATACCAAATCATCGATCACAAATATGGAATAGACAGCCGATTTGATCCTTGTTATCTTGAAGAAACATCTCACGAACAAGAAAATGCAGAAAGAAAATTCAGCAGGAGAGGCTCTAGTAAAGCACAAAGGAAAGGGCTGGAGGAACAGCAAATGCATTTAAGTTTTCAAGTTTCTCAAAATTTCAACAAATTAAACCCAGATGATGGAAGGTTTCTTAAAATGTGTTAAACATTTAGCTTCATCCAGTTCACACAACCCCATCACAGGAAGAAAGTTAAGACTTCAGAAAGCACAACTGATCACACTAGAAACTGCTATTTTAAAGCTTTCAAAACAAATCAAGGTGTGAAGTTTAAAACACTAATGCAGCCTATCTTAGAAAAAGCCATGCTGGCAGGGTGTTCTGATCATGGCACTTGCCTCTTCAGTTATCTATAATAAAGATCTTCACGGCACTGCAAAGCTTTTTATATGCCAAGTTTCCAGCAGTCCCAAAACTTGACAGTGAACTAGAAATAAGCTTAATTAGAAATATTACAGGACTCGTGGAGGGTACCCTATCCAATCACAATAAGATGTTAACAGTTTGTTAAAAGTAAAGTTGGTGTGGTTCTATTTTTTATTTTTTTTAAACCTCATTGTGCTTCTTTTTTCAACGCTCTTGCCAGCTGTGTGTGTGTCTCTCTGATTTGTAAATAAACAGATGATGGACTGCAAGCTACTTGCAGAACCAATTTATTCCCAATTTAAGGTATACCGGTACCAAAAAACATCCCAAAACTAAACACATGGATATAGAACTGAAAGGCGGTAGAGGATCTAAAAGCTGCAAGATGCTTCAGAAAATACGACAAATTCTTGAAACTCTTGTTTCAAAGTCTTACCTTGCTGTCTAGGCTTTTCATGGTTAACAAATCTAGGGTTTTTAGGGAATGGCCTGTAGGTGAAATGAAATAGAGGCAGACATGGATGCGAGTATCATGGTAGCTAAATAAAGAACGTTTAATTTTCAGTTCTTCCTGGAGATAGGCTTCAAATTGTGCATCTATATAATCCACTATTGGCTGATAGCTGTAAGAAATAAAATTTAACAACCAGAGATTAGCTACTCCTAAACAGAGCCAGACTAAGAAAGGAATTCCTCTTGTATTGTTTTGTGGATTTTTGCTTTACATGTCAAAAGGCTGCTCAAGTATTTACCCAGTACAACAGAAAATTAAAGGTACAGAGTAACTTAATCTCTGAAGGCTACTCAAAAAAGAATTGTGCACCTAATACAGACAAAACATTTCCTAGCTACTATTAGTGAAAAAAGCTACATAGTTACGATTATAACTGATCTTCCCAAGTGATGTTTTATAAACTTTTGCAATCAAGCTGTGCAACTACAGAACTCTTAGATACAAGGAAGATACAAGAAACTCTTAGATACAATACAAGAAAAGAAAGAACATGCAATTACCAGTACAAAGAAATAGGAACTCCTTTATCTTCTGAAGATGAAGTACTGTACATGAGAGAGCTCTTAAACAATAGACAAAAATTGAAAAGGAGGAATGTAAGAGAAGAATGTAAATCTGATTTGCAATAAGTACAGTTTAAGTATACTTTATCCTACTTAAAACCAGACTATAATCTGCTTTCTAAAAGATAGTGTTGCTAGGTGTACAAGCAGCATGCCCTTACATTTCTGCCGCTACACAAATTTTATAAACCAGATCAAACGCTATCAAAATTCAGAAGTAGTTGTTACACACAAAATTAAAAGGACTAAAAGACAACTCCCCTATACCACACATCAAACCCTCTAATATCTATACTAACATCCACTTGCATCTCATTCATCCAAGTCACTAGCAGTAGCTATTTTCCAGTCACCTCGTAAGTCATAGCTCTCTTGTTAATCTTAATGTGACTCTCTAACCTTCAGTCATAATTACCACCATTTCGGCACTCACATAGCACAAAGGACTGCTAAAATTCTTTACAATTAAGGTGAAGGAAACAAAATCTGCTGACACATAGTTCAATATTTTAAAATCTTCAATTCATAAAAGCAGAGACTCAAAAAAAGTTCTGAAAGACACCACTAGTGTGGTACCTCTACATCTTCTGATTAAGCTGTCCAACATAAAAAACAGAGGCCTTCAGCAATCCACGTGATGTTCCTTCCTGTTTAAGGTCTTCGATATGTTCCAATCAACTTGTTAAAAAACCTATAGAACTTCATAATCTACAGTACCTTATAACCTGTCTGGTTGTTTAAAAAGCCCCCTGTTGACCTTCTCCCTGCTTTCCTCCACCTCAAAAGAAACTCTAGTCACTATTACACATTTTATTTACATACATTTATATAAGATTATATCATAAAGAAAGGGGCAGAGTTCATCCAATTTCTCAAATCATTTCCTAGACAAGAAGAAAAACCTATTTACTTTGGTACACAGAGAAAACAGTTAACCAAATATTTGGAACATACGTAAGACAAATATTCACTACAAAGCCCAAAGAAAAATCAACTTGCAATTGAAGGCCAAAACTCCTACATATGATAGCAACAAGAAGGCACTTACCTATCTTCTTTGTTTATCTGGTCACCAAATCCCACTGTATTTACAATGGTCAGCTTCAAAAGAACATTACTTTCCTGGAGTTCGTAAGTCTGGGCTCTAAGTTGTACACTTGGCAGAAAATGCGTTGACACAGGGTCATCAAAATTGGTGTTAAACAAACTGTTTATCAGGGTTGATTTCCCACTTCCAGTCTCTCCTACAGTTAAACAGAATGGTTGGGGAAGACATTCTGCACATCAAATAAATACCTGCTAAGCATAGAAAGTGTTATCACAGCAACTCGACACATTTACATAAAAACTTGTCAACTGATTTCTCCAAGCAAAATGGTTGCCTGCATTTCTTTTTCATAATGAGCACTAAATATCTTTTAGTTAATTTTTTCATCCTACAGACAAGAGAGAGTTACCTGCTAATGAGTAATAAGCAGAACAGTCTCTTGACACTTTGTTTTCTTTAAAGGCATGAACTAATTTCCTACAGATTTAAGAAGCTAAGTAACTAGCTGTGGAACCCCGGGGTTCGACACAAGGTTTTTATGAATAAGGGTAAAATAGAGGAAACATTTTATAAGTATACAAATACTTCAGTAACACCACCTTGGAATTTTAGGATTTTTTTATCTGAAGCTATTTGTTACAGTACAGAGTGTAGCCCAGTTTACTCAAAAGAATCCAAGAAGCTGCCCATAAATCAACAAATGCATGGCATCCATTTTCAACATTTTTGGTCTTCGTATTATTTATGAAAATGCTAAATATAAAAACAAAGGATGGATACAAATAAGCAAAGCTGGGGAAAGAGGTGGAATTATAGTTCATGCTTAACATTAAAGAAAGAGCTTAACATTGCAACGGGATTTAAATTTCAGTCACTTCTTAAGGACAGGTATACTACTAAAGCCTTAAACTATGCAGATACTACTTACCAATGCAAAGAATGTTGAAGCAGAAGCCCTGCTTGATGGATTTTTTAACCAGTTGATCAGGTAAGCTACCAAAACCAACATGCCCGGACAAGGATAAAGTTCGATAGCCATCATTTTGCTACAGAAAAATCATTTAAAAGTATGTTAGTGAACTAAGTTGCAAAGCAATTAGCAATGGCAACAAAGGAACTCTACCACTAAGCTAGAACACATTCATTATCATTTACGTGGAACCAACAAAAGCAGAAGTCTGAAAAAAAGATCTGTGAAATCAACTGTATTCCATGATTTGAGAAGACATACAGATTTACTTCACAGGACAATTTGCAGACTCAAAGTCCATGTTTTGCAAAAAAAAAAAAAAAAGAAACACAACCAAAATAAAGCAGACAAGTCCAACTGAAAATGTAAACTGAAAACTGTTGACAGAAGATAGATCACGGTTGGCTTGCTCTTAGAAATAAAGAAAAAAATATTTAAAACCAATTTAAGCCACAGAATTCAAAATAGAGACCATAATCACAGGAGGGTGTATGTTATAATCAGAACTCATTCTGAGTACCTAGAATTGAAATTGTTATTTATGTAAAATAATACATTATCTACACACCAGAACTCTGAGATAATATATTATTAGAAATGTCTAGAGGTGCAGTGCTTTCTCTTATGTTTCCAATCCACATGGAATTGGAAACCATTAATGGTTCCTGGGAACGTGTATACAGCCAACAGTAGGAAATTTTTTATTTAACACTTACAAGCCCATAAAAGCGCCACCTTTTATAATAGGTATGCATAGCAAGTTTCAAGCTAAAAGGATATGGACATTCCTCACAGCAAATACTCATCCTCTTCTTATTTCACACAGGACTCCTTATGTGGGACTACAGACTGCACCAACTCTCATTTTAGACTATTATAATCAGATAACTCCATTTTGGACTAATATAATGAGGAAAAATGTGTAAGCAAAGTGAACAATTTAAAGAGAAAATATTACATCTTAAGGTTATTAAAAAAAAAAAAAAATGTTCATCCAAAGCATGTCTGAAAAAAGCAATTTCTCAAGGTATACTACCATATGGAAATTACTATCAAAAAGGGCTGAGAAACACTGAAAACTCAGTATCCTGTCCATTTAAAGACAAGCGTAACTGAGACAGAGTGGCAGCACGTCTAACAACTATAGTTACACAGTCTGATATTCAAACCACCTCTATCACCACCAATATAAGACAGCTCCTCCATAACAAACTGTTAAGCCTCCACACCAAACGCCAGCACAAGAGGCTCAGTGTAACTGTAGACGGGAAGCCTTTCACCTTCATGTCACCAGCCTAAATCCAAACCGTGCCGGGCTACCTTCAAAATCCCTGCATAGCCATTTGTTACTCTCCAAGAAAAATCCCTAGCAGAAAGAACTTTATTTCCTTCCAGTCCACTTGGATTTCAGTGGACAAACCACCAATACCCACAACCTTACTGACCATTTCCAGAGGTCATTAGAGCACTACCACATCATCCACAAGAGACTGTCAGGATTAAAAAGCGTTTAGCTGAGGAAACTGGTATTACAGCTGTATTTGCTACACAAAGCTAAGTGCAGAACCAGATGACTGGAGTCCTCGTAGCCATTAACTCCGTAACTTCATTTTCAAAAGGAAGGGAGAGATTAATTACAATTTAGCAATTAAACTCAAGAGTTTACTGTTTTCTGGAAAGGAAAATAAACAATAGTTAGTTCTTCCACTGCTATATTGGCTGTTTATCACTGAAAATTTGACCAAATTTCTGTGTGCAACAGAGGACAATGAGAAATAATAAATGTGAAAAACCAGGTGCCTTCTCTGTGTTCTGCTTAAAAAGCTAAGGCTATGCTTGTAACTTAACAGATATCTGGCTGTATCACTACTTAAAAATTCCTATCAGATGGTTAATTTCTTTGTATTTCTAAGTTTCTCCCAAAGATGCTTCTTACAGATATGTATTGCAGTCAGGAAAGAGAGTAACAATTTCTGCAATAAGTATTTACACAATTGCCAAGATATTCTCAGACATCTCAAATGTGCTGTTATTTTAAGATAGCATATTTCATCTTTCTTCAGTACATAAAAGTTAATTTAATGACACTACACAGTTATGAGTGAAAATTAAAACCATTTTCCTGGAAATGTGAATATATAAAAGTATATGGCAAGTTCTAGGTCATTCTAGACACAAGACAAAAAAAATTGGCATAAGACAGAAAAGTCCTGGTAAGTTGTAAAAACAGCTTACAGAACCTGGTACTTAGAAGAACTTCCCCAACAGAAAAATTGTGGTTTATGCACAGCCTTCTTCAGCACTTGTCTAGGGGGGGAAGAGATATCATCTTTACTTTGTGCATGCGGAGATGACAAAAAGATATTAGTTGAGATAATAAAGGGAAAGACTAAGAGAGCAAGACCATGAATCTCATTCACCCCATGTAGCACATAACATACAGGATAGGAGAGAACAAGAATTTCAAGCAGAAATAGTACTATTTGTATCAGTCATGAGAACGTGTTTTAATGTCCTGTCCTAAGGTTCTTGTTTTAAAGAGAAGACTGGCAAACTGAAGGATGATCAGAAAGGGATTCAGGGCCTCAAAACCCATTTTTACAGAGAAACAGTACAGAAATGTAGCCTATATAAGTTCTTTCAAGAAAATGGCCAGAGTTGACTTGATCAAAGTACATAGAATGAGGAGATTTCTGGTTGCACACAGAGGCAAAATAAAAAACTCAACACTAGATTAATAGCAAAATTTTTAAAAGCTAGAGACAGAAAGATGCAAAATCAATTTCTATTAAAAATACAACTTTTTAAAAATTTTTTTTTACTTTAACTGCTCTTAAACTGTTCAGACAGTTGTCCCAAGACACAACGGAGTCTTCAGGGATCAGCTTCACAAAAAATGCTGCAATAAAAGTTCTTAATTTAGACTTCAAAACTTTGAAGAAATATTGCACAGCTTAACTTGAGACAGTCTCAGTCACGCTGATTTAGAAGCCTCCATTCTTGCATGTTTATACCTCTCCATGCAACAAACATTACAGTACTGAGAGCTACTGTTCTCATTTGGAGACTCGCCTCCCTCCTTCCACCTTCCTTACAGAAGAATCACTTTGTAAGCCTGTTCCATCTGACATCACTCGGAGCATTCTCTTAATGGAAAAGCAATAGCCTACATTTTTCCTTCTGAAATTTTCCAAGGGCATCACATGTCTCCCCCTCAACGCCAGCACCTCATACAGCTTCACTCTGCTATGGTCTAACAAATACACAGAGAAATTAAATCCACAAAACTGACCCCATGATGCCTGCATTCTTACTATTTCTCAAAGAAATAATGCGTCATTTTGTCAGTTGACAAACAAGTTACTACCATATCACGAGTTTAGAAAAATGGTGACAACTCAAAAATTAAGAAATACAAATAAAGCTGAAAGCAATTAAGTCACCAGATTAGCCAGTCTTTCCAAATTAGTATCCATTGGATGGAGCAGCTAAATTGTGCTTGAAGACAGCATCTCATCAAACTTTATTCAGTGAGTAACTCAAAGTTTGTAATCTGAATGCAATGAGAGCTGTAATACTCCCGTAAATACTTCCTGTTTCTCACTGCTTTCTCAGAATTCATATTCTCATCAAAATAGCACACAATGTAGATCGCTTGAGATGGTCCAAATCACATCTCGCTCCTTCCCTCCTCCCCTTTTTAAAGGGTTGGTAGCATAGCTTTCACAGAACTGCATCTGGATTTCTGCAAATTCAGTTAATGAAGTATATTGGTTTATATAAAGTCATCTTGCCCACTAAAAACAGCATGCAAAGAAAAATCATTGCCTGAGACAAAAGTAACATTTTTTTTTTCTTTCAGAAGCAAACTTAAAAAAAAAAAAACTTAGTTATCTTTAAAATTTGCCACCTATTTCAGGCTAAAACTGCCCAACACTAGGCTGTTCCACAGCAAAAGCTGGGTCTCAGACTACAGGCATCTCTGCAGGAGCCTCCCGCAGAACCAGCCTTGCAGTCCAGGCAAATAACTAGCTTGCCACTCTGCCTGTAGAGCTGACTGAAATTTGCCCTCCAAAGCTTGAAGAAAAAAAGGAATCAATGTTCATGTGCTTAGGCAGGAGGTGGAGATCCTGCCAGGCCCCGGAGGCTACGCAGGCTGCGCAGAGGCTCTTGGAAAGATGCCTGGGCATCAGCCATGAGGGTGGACGTGCCCATGGGTGCTCTGAATGTGACTCTCTCAGAGCCCTGAGTTTTCCGCTGTCACGAACAGGTGTGGACATTCATTATACCAGAAAGTCTATTTTAATCTTCCAATAACAAATTGCATTACTCTCTTACAGTCAATTACTTTCCTTATAACCAAAGTTACATTTCATCCCGTAAATATCAATGTTGCTATTGCCTCATAACATGAGGTATGTAGAAAACTACAGATTTTGGAAGTAGAAAAATACTTTCCCTTTTTAGGTAGTCAAAAGCTAAGATGTAGACGTGTAGTGTAGGCATACATACCATTGACATCCCTCGATGTCAATACATGTGTGAGAGAGAGAGAACAGATGAAATGAGTAGAAGGAACAGAAAGGAAACCTTGGCAAAATAACACAGAACAGAACAGAAAATATAGGAGGATGAGGTAGAAGAAATAAAAAGAAAGAAAGGTCCATGAAGATGCAGAGTAAGGAAGGAGATACATTAAAAATTACATGGAATTAATACATCAGTCTATTCTATAAAACAAAAAGCAACACACAGGAGTCAAGTATGGAACAAAACATTCCCCCCAAAAGGTGTGTAGAAAAAAGAAGTATTGCCCAAAAGACAATTCAATGAAAACTCCTTTGACAATTTCACTCATGGTTATCAGGTAATTTATTCAGTCTGACAGAAACAGTAGACAACTTTAAGGGATTGGTCCAAACATCAGAACCCCAGGATTCTTCCCTCATCTCTTTCAAATTAATTCTCATGTGGCATTCTGGTACACCAACTATTTTCCTTTTCTAGCCTACTTCAACACAGAATACAGCTGAAGTTGCCTTACACCGTAGGTCACCACAAGATTTCCTTCACACGTGTATATACGGAGAGACCTTAGAAAGAACCTTAAAAAAAAAAAAGTGACATTTCTGCCCTATGTTTCTGTCTGAAGAAATCTGATGCGGGACAGAATCTTCTTGAATGCCCTGAAATCACCCTGAAATCACCCAAGATGGGCAGAGGAAAAAGTGACAGCCTTGTCAGTAGAGAATAGTGGGCACAATGTGCAAGTTGCCACTGAAGACAACTTCTGGGCTGTAATTTGAGGTATTTAGGAACAAACAAACAAGCAGAGACACTTTACTAGTTTTCCAGTTGCGATGAGGTGATTTCTTCCCCAACAAGCATTTAAGTAACTTGAACATCTAGCACATGTAGTACCTGTTCCGCCACTGATGCCTATGGATAGATGTGGCAAGAAGCAGCAGGTGGGAATCAAGACTCGATGACAGAAAAGAAACCAGTTCCTCACAGCTAGTACTCCATGCACCAGGCAAAGGATGATGACAACAGTGCTGCTTCAGATAGGACTGATCAGCTACTGCCATGCAGGAAGAGAAAGTGTTCAGTTTTGCGGTTTTGAGAAAGGCCTCTCTTGACCTGTGTGTTTTCAAGGAAGGAAAAACAAAGAAACAGAAATCTGGTGCAGCCCTCTGAGATGACTGTGACACAGAAAAATACTCATGCTGGTATCAGTACTGGTATCACAACTGAACTCACTTTCAGAAGATCTGTACCTCTTTGGCTGTGCTGGCTCAGCTGTGCCTGTTGCAGCTTTAGCCCTGTGTTTCCTGAAGAGCAGAAAGTCAGTCTTCACCACCCTTGACTACATCAGCCCCTTGTTGTTGATGTTGCTTGTCCAAATGAGAAAGCAATGCTGGTCTTGGACGCGACAATGGTGGCTGCTATCAGAAGGCCTCTTGGACTGCAACAAGGAATTTTTTTTTCCTTCTAATTCATCAATGACGAGTACTGTATGCTGTTGTATGGAGGCAATGGCTGCCAGAACTTTCCCAGAAGTCAAATTTTCAAATATCAGAAGTACTAAATACTTGCACCTCAGACTTTCTGCAGTCTGATTGTAAACAGATTTATAGAAGGTCAGACTGCCTTCTGAGAGTGATTTTACATTTCTTTTGCAAAACAACTGAAAACAAAGTGTTTCCCAGAATGTAGTAAGAAACACTTTAACAATTATACAGCATGGGTTAAACTAGGAAATATTATTTGATGTCAATATAAATACATTTTACATCATAACACTTACATAATTTACATCATTTATGTTTATAAACTTAATGCAAAATCACCCTCCTCTATTACAGAACTATGTTACACCTCTGTTTTTACAGCATTGTCTGTAAAGCTTTCCACATACACGCTTCTCTCTCTTCCCATATCAAATCTATCCACTTACTGGACCCTCAGTCCCGCTGCCACTCATTTTTGCTGATTTACTGCATCTCTCCACACTCTTCAGGCAAACGTTAATTAGCAAGATCATTTTGTATTGTTTCTCGTACTTGGGTTCTTTTCTTTCCACATTTTTCCGGTCTCCCATGAGAGCCAGGCTGTGAAGTACCCACTCTCCATCTCACTATATATACATACCACGTATGAAGAAAGAAAGCTTATATAAAGTTAATGCATTACACTACGCTACACTGCAACTCCAAAGGATTCGTACAGGCCTGAAAGAGAGCATGTGTGAAATGGAGCTCTCTGGGTGGGAGCCCCGACAGAAAGCAAGCTATGCTCAACAGTCAAGTTGTGAGCAAGTGTGGGGAACATGAATGAAGCCCTTTCACTCTCTGGCAGACGTTGGCCGGGACGTGGTCGTGCCCTGTGATGGCTCTAAGAATGGTCCAACAAATAACTCTTTCAGAAGCCAAACTCAAAGCAGCCCCTCTTCCTTCTCGCACTCCCACGCCACTCCTTCGGGTGTGCTGTCAAGAACCAGAGCGAGACACTGCCCGGGATGACAATCACTACAAGGAAAGGAAACTTCAAATTGTTTTCCTTTTTTTTTTTTCAGTTCATGGGACAACTTCGCACACAGCTCTACCGGCGTAACTGAGGTGTAGCAGCACGGTGGCAGGAATGAGCCAAGAATCACCACAGACGAGTACTTCATCTACCTTCCTGCTACCAGAAAACACAAAAGCAGCCAACTACGCATCCAGGGTGGAGGATTTTTCCCCAAATTCCTCCCACTTCATGTTGTTTCTAGAACCCTTCAGTGCTTTGCATTGCTGAGACGTAAAACACAGCTGGAAACTCAAGTCATAAGTGAATCCATTTATTCCACATTCCAAACCGGAGCTAACGCTCCAGCACTCACTTATGGATGGGCTCCACATCTTAAAAGCATAAAACTGAGCTTTGTCGTTATGCGTAAGAAAAGCATTTCTTCCAAAGGCCAAGATCCAGTGCTATAACCTATTACTCGCAATACACGACAATACGCTGCGGGACCTCTAAGAAGGGCGACACCTGAAAAGGACAGCCTTTAAGAACGAGGGTTTTCTTTAAAAGCCTGGCAACTCCGGCAACTCCAGCAACTACACGGCACTCCGAGGCTTTATTTCACCTTCTAACCTAAGCCCCCCGCTCCCTTCTGACACCCCCCCCCCCCCCCCCCCGGGCGCTGAAGCAGCCATCACCCGCTCGGCAGACGGGGCATGGCCGCCTCTCCACACGCTCTAACCGCCGCCCTCCCACCGTCGGTGCTGCCTGAGCCGCCTCACGGTGACACCTACCCCCGGCTCCCCCTCAGCGCAAGACCCGGGGGTTTTATCAGCTAAGCCACCGCCGGTGTCTTTTAACTCTCGGCGGAGCTCCCCGTCCCTTCCCGCTCCCCGCGGAGGAGGACTCACCGGCTGCCGACCGCTGTGGGGAGCGGCCATAACCCCGCGAGGCGAGGCGAAGCGAAGGAGGGAAAAAAAGCGCGGGCGGAGCTGCCTCTGAGGGGAAAGCCGCGCGCTTCCACCGGTAGCCGGGCCGGGGCGCTGCTCCGCCGCCGGGCTGAGGCAGAGGCACCGGCGGCGGGGCGGGAGCCGCCCCGCTGAGGCGGGCGCTGGAAGAACCGGCCCCTCCCGGCCTGAGGGTGGCGTGGCGTCGCCGCCGCCGCCGTAGCGCACGGCAGAGATTGCCGGGGCATGCCGCCGTGAGGAGAAGGAGGAGGAGCAGCCGCGGGGCGACGCGATGGGGTAGGGGCGGTGATGGCGGAACCGGCGGAGCTGCGGCAAGAGTCGGTGGTTCGGTTTCTGGCGGCGAGGGGTGGCCGGGCTCGTAACGCGGAGCTGTTGGAACATTTCCGGGACTGGCTCAGCCCCTCAGAGCCCGGCCGCCGCGCCGCCGCCCGGCAGCGTTTCAAGGAGCTGGTCAACGCCGTGGCCACCGTGCGCCAGGAGCCCGGGACCGGAGTTAAGTACGTGCACCTCCGTCGCCGGTACTGCGCTCCGGAGCCCGCCGCCACCGCCGCCGCCCCCCTGAGCCCCGGGGAGAAGCAGGCGGCGGCGGCGGTGGTGGGGGACAGCGCGGAGCGGCCGAGCCCGCCGCCCTCCCCGCGGGCGGGCGCTGAGGCGGCGCCGCCGCCGCCGCCGCCGCAGCCACCGGCGGGCGAGGATGCCGGCAGCCGCCCTCAAGCCATGGGGCGGCGGGGCGAGCCGCCCCGGCCGAGTCCAGCGGCGGCCGGAGGCCAACGGAGGGGCTCTCGGCGGGGACCACCGCCGCCGGCGGTGGGGCGCGGCGGAGGCGAGGAGGCTGCGGTAGCGGCGGGCCCGGGCCGGCCTCCCCCTCCGCCGGCGGAGGAGGCCGGGGCGGCGGAGGGTCCCCCCGGGGCGGCGGCGCAGGGAGGCGGCCGCAGGAGCCTGAGGGAGGCGGCGAGAGGAGGTTCGCCTCAGCTGAAGCGCGGAGCTCTCCCCGGAGGGGGCCGCGGCGGCCGCGGTGGTGGCGGCGGCGACTCGGACAGCGCCTCGGTGGCCTCGTCCTCCGCCGAGGAGGAAGGGAGCACCACCGGTTCCGTGGCCCTGGATCCCCTGGAGCACGCGTGGATGTTGTCGGCCTCGGACGGGAGGTGGGAGAGCCTGGAGGGGTTGCTGAGCTGCGAGCCGGCGCTTCTCTGCAAGCGGGACTTCATCACCGGCTTCACGGTGCTGCACTGGGCCGCCAAGCACGGGCGGCAGGAGCTGCTGGCCACGCTGGTCAACTTCGCCCAGCGGCACCAGCTGCCCGTGGACATCAACGCCCGTACCAGCGGCGGGCACACCGCCCTGCACATAGCCGCCATGCACGGGCACGCCGAAGTGGTGAAGCTGCTGGTGGGAGCCTACGACGCCGACGTGGACATCCGTGACTACAGCGGGCGCAAGGCCGCGCAGTACCTGCACCAGGGCACCTCGGGGGATATGCGGAGCCTCGTGGGGGCCCTGGAGGAGGAGGAGGAGGAGGAGGAAGGGGCCGCTGGCAACGGGAGCGGGCGCTGGAGGCTCTCCAAGGTGTTGCCCGCCAATCTCATGAGCTACCGGCTCTCCCACCACCACCACCACCACCATCACAGCACTGGGGAGGAAGCTGAGGGCACCGAAGGCGCAGCGGTGGCAGGCAAGGGCAAGGAGATGACCAGGAAAGCCTCCGGCAGCGGGCGGATGAAGCCTCGGCTTAATAAGATCCGCTTCAGGACTCAGATCATCCACAACACGCCCTCCTTTCGTGGTGACACCGAGGAAGAAGAGCATGAGGAGAAATCCCTGAAAGCGTCGTTCAAGCTCAGGCCAAAGTCCAATGTCTTTGGATAAGGCCAGGGAGCTGGAGGTCTGGGAGGTGGGCGCACGGACCAAAGTGCCCTAGGGTGTAGTGCGGAAGGTGAGGCAGGTACAAGCAGGTGCTCATCTACACTCGTGGACTCTGGGCAGATGGGTCCCAAGTATCTTCCTTTAACTCTCAGTTTGGTGGGGTCAGTGAGTCCGGTGGGTCAACGGGGCTCTAGTGGCTTCCAACTCCCAAGAGCAGCTGCCTTGGCTGGGCCCTCCGTGCTGAAATGAGAGGCTGCGGGTGTGTTGAGAAACACTGGGGTGTTTAAAAGCTGTGCTCCTTTCTCTCTAAAAGCAGGCTTTGGGATCAGAAACCTGTGTTAGTGAGTCTGCTAGGATTAGCAAGTTGAGTGGGGAAAGGAAAAGTGCAAATGCCCTACTCTTATCAACTGGTACTATAAACTACTTACAAACAACTTGCTATGTAAGAACAACGCCTCAGTAATATGCAAATATACTTTAAGTTTCTCTTTAACAGCAATACCACCTGGCACAGTGTGGAGTTGGGTACCCAAAATGAAATGGTAGATAAGGGTTTCCTGTCAGAATCCAAGCTTCAATCCAGCAAAGACTTGAGCCTATGTTGACTTTATTCATTGACGATTGCCTGATTTGACATCGTGAATATGTAAAAAAAAATAAAAATCCATTGCACTGCAAACAATGAATAAAGTTGGCCATGCGCAGAAGTCTCTGCTGTCTGAGGTACTACTGAGCTTGCTTATTGCTGTTGGAATACTAATACAAGATAATGGAAGCAAAGAGTCTTTTTATATATTTGGTATCTTATGTTTTGTCTTAGGCAAAGCAATTTTATTTTAATCACTGTGAATTCTCAAGTGCCAGACCTAGCGCAGTTCCAGTTATTAAGTCTGGTCAATTCTTGTTAATGTTGTTTGTGTAACTCGCTGCATTTAAAAACAGAAAATTGTGTTGTTATGTGCTACCTGTGAAAGTTGTTCTTTTTTAGAAAAGAGCACAGACACCATTGCATGAAGTCTTCATGAAACTCTAATATGGTCCTGTAATGTAATAGCTACAGGTCTGTGTTTGCTAGTAACTTATGTGCCAATCCCTTCAACTGACTTTGCGCAGAAATGGCAAAAAAAAACTAAAAAGAGGGGAGAAAAATGACAGAGGGTGTGTAAATTCACATGCGCGGTAAATAACTACAACTTTGAAAATCTATCCCTGTTTATCATCCTGAGTGAAAGCAGTATAATGACATATTCTAGTTAAGGGATGGCAATGGTGTTTGAGTTCTTTTAAACCTGTATTTCTAGAGAAGTGATAAGCAAGGCTTTGAAATGTTGTTTAACAATCCAGTAAGTCTTAATCTGATTGACGAGCCTATCCGTCTGCTAAAGCTTTCAGAAACCTTGAATCTTGTTTTTCTGCTTTAAAGGTAGCAATTCCAGTGAAATCTAGGAGGCAGATTTGTATCCAGACTCGGTTTTCCTTAAGAATGAGGTATTGAGCTGACCCTGAATGCTGCTCAAGGTAGAAGTTCATCTGTGCTTAGAAGTTAAGGTACGGCCAATTTCAATGCAAGTTTTGTCAAAGCTTGTTTTGAGTTGGCTTCTTCAGAATGTGCGTGCATGTCTGGCCGGTAACTAACCAAAAGTAGATAGGCTTTGACATGTTAAAATCCAAATTTGAGACACTGATTAAATGCATGCCACAAGCTCTAGAACACCTCACAGGGAAACTGCTGCTGGGAGTTGTGCACTTTCACGGTAACAGCTCTCTGTGGCTGTTGGTGGTGGCTTACATTTCTTGTAATGACAGAGGAAGGGAGTGCTGGTGATTCACTGGTTTCAGACTTCCCGTGCAGATAAATTACCAATCTCTGCACTTTGTGTCAAAACCTAATAAATGACAGTATTTGCCTAGGCATTCAAGCAACACTTAACTATTTCTGGGAAAAGTTACATGGGGGAAAAAAAAAATTGAATCTCTGCATAGGTGCTGGTCATTACTTTTGTGCAAGAAGACTAGAAATTATACAGAGGTTCAGCTTTAGTTTATAAGCTATATTATTATAGATTTCATGTGCCTTCATTTTGGGTTGGTTGCCACAAATGTGATGGATAAAATCAGTCTTGCAAAGCACTTTGTCTTTATGGCTGTGGGACAGGACCAGAAATTTTCCCTAAGCCCTTCCTGTTTAAGCTTGTACAAAAATGGGGTGTCTGAAAGGGGAGGGGGAATAATCATACGAATTGTACTGTAGAGCTAATTTTTTTGTAACAGAGAAGAGAATTAAGTGCCTAAGTCTTAAACTTCCTTCACTCTGGAAGATAAATAGCTTTTTAGACTTCCGTAGAAAGGAAGTTTCTGACTGAGCACTAGCAACATGAGCCGTCTTCAGCATGGCCACTTCTGAACTGAGCACATATTCCGTGCAACTACCTATGTCCAAACCTCGTTAAAGTAACTTTCTGCTTTGAGAGTTTATAATTCTTTCATATGAACTGTTGGGTGAAGTGTTTCTCTCTTCACGTGCAAATAGCAAAGAATTGCACAAAAATACTGAGTCTTAGATAGTTGTTGGGGTCTGGGGAAATGATTTGAGGGTTTTGATGCTTTGGGATTTGGAATACAGCACACTTTGGATTTTAAAAGACTAACTGGAACATAGTTTTTTCTTGCATAATACAGTAGAACTTTGGTAATTACTAAGGGAACTTAAAAAATGGTAAAGATGCCTCGTTTATAACTCATTATTTGAAGTATCAAACTGTTGGTCCACTCATACTCTTTAGCTGTCGATTAATGCAATTTCACCATAATGGTCCAAAGCTCTTTGCAAGGTAGGGTGCAACGGAGCAAACATCTCTGTTGGTGTTTGAGATGTATTGACGAATGGCTAGATAACCACTAGTGTCTCTCTGCGCTATGGGGCTAAAGCACTTTGATTTCACATTATGACTTGTCACATTCCACGTGGTTACTTTTTATAACATGAGCTAAAACTTAAGTTTTGGTCGGAGACAGGAAAGGCTTGATGCCCTGTTTCAGAATATTTACAGTCAAAAGGTACTCTTGAGTCAAATATTTTGGATACATTGCCTAGAAAGATGTGAATTTGAAATAAAGTTGTATGGTACAGAAAACTGGAGCACTTACTGGTGTCTTTTTCATGGTATGCTTGAAGTTACTGAATGTGTTTGTTCACTTTTTATGATGGTGTGTAAGGCAGCAAGACTGTAATATAAACATTTGATATCTTTTGTTGTATCTTATGTTTGAAATATTTTAGAGGCCTGGAAGCCTCTCAGTTTTTTTAATACAACTTTTGATGGGTGTCTTTCTGAATGGCTATGAGTTAAGAATCTGTAAGCTTTAGTTTTACTGAAATAAAAAGAGCCCATGAATAGTTAATGCTTGAATTGACTTCTGTGTGCTACATACTTAGGTGCTACTTGCATATTGGCTGTTAAAACCATGTACTGTTTTGTCTTTTTTTTTTTTTTTTTTATCATGAAGATGCCTGATATGGGGTAACACTTGAAGGATAAGACACAGAAAAAGTACAGTTGTGTTGTTTGCAAGACAGTAACATTTTTCTTTGGCAGTTGCTCTCTAATAGCTCATGTCAAAGTAAATGAAGACACACAAATATTTTTTTTTTTTTTTAGAGAAGTATGTCTAAATAAGGGCCTGGGAGAGTGGCACTGCTTAACTTAAAATAGCGTCCTGACCTTATTTCTAGGCAGCTAAATATCTCTGACTCTGGGAAGACTAATACTAGTTTTGGTCACTATGTAAAGGTCAATACCTAATTAAAAAAGGTTTAGGATTAAGGCTTTTTGTAATGTGTCTTAACTACAGCTGGCAGCTTCTCTAAAGGGAAGTTTCATTTCATTACCAAGCTAGACTGTGGGATTTGGTATATCTAAACAGTCTTTGAAGCTGTTGCCTTACCAAAATATATGTTAAAACTAGTAAACCTCATGCTGCCAGTAACTCCTCTGAGAGACATCCAGTTTTGTGCTTAGACCGAAAAAAGCCTCAGCTGTTACCGTGCCGGTGGGTCAGGACGCATGCAGCTCCAAACCAAGCAACCCCAAACCAGTAGTCTGGGGACACCAGTGAGGAGGAGGGAGGGGGAAGTGTTCTTGGAAGCTGTGGGGAAAGTGGGGCCGTGTGGGAAACGGCTGAGGTTATGGGGAGGCTAGAGGACTCAGTAGGAGAGGAGTCTATGTGAGCCTTGCTGATCATGCAACGGCTTGAGGAGTTGTTTAGAAAATTGTACGTAAACATATATCCCTTCTACAGGATAACAGTTGAGAGGGAGGACTTGCTGAGAGCTCAAATGTAAATTAATGTCCGATGTTAAGTATTTTAGTTGGTCCTCTTACCAATGTTTGTTAGTGTAGCTAGTACCATTTGCAAAAGCACAAACAACTCTTGCGTTGAGTGTAGCTACAGCTGTTGCAGGACAGTCCTGGTATGTCAGATTGGTCCCACTTAACTTTAGGCTTCTCACTGGGAGAGAAGCCCTTCAGCATTGCATTGCTAACTTATTTTTCCATTGGCTAGAAAGGAGGGGTCCTGACTTCGTATGCCTTGAGTTACATGGAATGCCTATGAACCTGAAGACATTAGATTAAACTTTACTTTTTTCTGGATGAAGTCTCTAGTTTAGTTTAGTTTTCTTGTTGGAGTTGAAGGAGAAGAAAAAAAGTACCCACTGTCTTTTTTTCATGTCCTTAACTGGGTGTGGGGAGGAGGAAAAAGTCTGAGATTAATATTAGGGTTTGGAAGAAGGACTAGCTTTTCAGTTTCAGTTTATGTTAAATTGTGAACAGTTTGGCAGGAAAAGAATGGAACGTATGATTTTGAATTTCCGATTTTGTTATAATGAAACATCTTGTCTTCTCATTTTGCAGCTGTTCCAGAATTTATCTTGTATCATTTTTTACTTTAGCCAGAATTAGTACTGATGTCTCCTAATATGTACACATTATTGGAAAAACTGAGCCAAGCTACCAAGTTTTGTTTGATTTCAATAAAACTGTTACAGGTGAGGTATTTCATCTTCTATGTTAAAACCTGAAGAAACCCTATTCTGAGATTTTTACAAGGAGTTAAGCTGCTAGTGGCATGTGGAAGAGTTACCTTAAAAGCAGGTAATACTGGGGTCAAGGTGCAAAAGCATTCTGTGTTCTTTCAGCTAGATTAGTCATGCCAAATGAACCACTGTCGTTCAGGTGCGCCTACCCTTCTGTATAGACAGCGGTAAACTGTCTCCTCTCCTAGATTACAGGGAAGCATGAGAAGCAGCTAGCAAGTCATATTAATCTATTTTAACGTGCCCTTATTTCATTAAAAGGCATTTTGCAAACCTGTGGTGGGGCTGTCAAGAGGTGATGATGGAAGTCAACAGACCTGTGTCCGTGCATGCTTTTTGCTGTCAGTCTAAAGCAGCCTATAGAATGTATCCTTGTATCAATCCTTGTCCATGAAAAGAGTCTTTGGAAACTTCATCTTAAAGGTTTCTAACAGAATAAATTCAGTTGCCTGAGCTGTATCTAGAGCTAGCCCTAACTTCAGTTGAAACACTGGGCATTTCCTGAGTATTTTTCCCCTGAAGCTAGAGGCATTTCACTTTTGCTAGCTGGCTGTTGAGCTCTACTGGTTATTTCACTTTTGAGTTCCTGAGAGTGCCTGAGAAACTGGTAGTAGAGTGGGCCTAAATAACAGATGCCTCTTTTTGAAGCCAGGTGGGATGATGGTTGTTTGGGTGGGGTGGTTGGTTTTTCTGGTGGTGTGGGGTTTTTTGCTTTTAAAAAAAGAGATAAAAGATGTCTGCAGTATTTGTTGGGGCACAGAAATCCCTTGGGACAGTTCGTACTAAAGAGGTGCCGCCCCTGTTACTACTTCAAATACAGAAAGACAAAATTAGCTATGCAGGCTATAAAGATGTCCTCTGCTTGCTGGACATTCACCTGCGTGACATAGAGCCTCAAAGTACCAGAAAACATGTTTTTAACACTTGAATGCATAAGGACATTTATATTTGCTATTTCTCCTCCTTGTTACTTATCACACATAGTATCTTAGTATCATAGTACGCTGGTTTGACTGCTTCCTACAGCAGGACCATTAGCTACCAACCTCGCGCTGGTCTTCCGCCTCTTGAAACTTTCCTTTCTGCCGCAGATGGGCTGGGTGGAACAGACTGCAGGTGTCGTAGCTGCCACCCCGTGCCGTCTGCAGCTGCACGGTGTGGGCTGGTAAATCTGAAGCCTTTTGAAACTGCTGGTAGTACTCGCCTTGGTGGGGCTGGAAGCAGAAATGCTGCATCATTTCATCTGCCTGTGACATTTATACAGGTATTACACTCTTGCGTGTGAATAAACGGCATGAACTGAACTAGGGATGAAACCGGAGTGCTTAGGAGACTTTTACATTTAAGTGGTGCCAAGTACCCTGTATAACAGATATGGCTAATTGGAGTATATTATTGATCTTCAGCCACTGATAGAAGTCAGTTGAATCGGGTAACTGAACGGCTGCTACAGGAAACTACTGCAGAGGGCTACAGAATTATCATATCTGTTCTTAAGATACATCATTTGTTGAGGATGTTTTTTCATTGCATAGGAGTTGCAAAATGAGTTAGTTGCATGGAGGGCAATAGTTTGCAGTACGGTATCCCAAAGAGTGTATCTTTTAAGGAATGTATAGTAGGTCACTGATAGCTGGCAGGGTGATAGGAAGTCTTGGGCTTTGGGGGTTTTAACCTGAAATTTTCTCACCTTCTAAAGTTTGCTTTAAGTTCCTGCAGCAATCTCCGACTTCCTTTTAGCAAAATTTTTGTTTCTGGGATAACTAAAGCCATCCTCAGAAGAGACTGTTGGAGGAAAAAAAAAAAAAGGGTCCAACTGAAAACACAGATGCTCTTGGCCACAAAGGTCCAGAGTATTCCATATTTTAAAACCCATTCCTTAAATTCACTATAAAAAATGCAAACCAGCAAAACCCAAGTAACTTGTGTTTGATCTGGAAGATACGCACCTTCAGTAACAGCATCACCCCCACAGTGCCCACATCCCTAAAGTGCTGGGCGGTTCTCAAACTTGTGTATGCAAGAGAAATGTGGTAGTGGCCTTTCTCCAGTGTTTACATTTGTGGGGCTTAAGCAAGATGAAAACCCAAACCCTGATCTGGAGTAAATTCATCTGAAGTAATGTTTATGAACAGGCAAGTACGGATAAATGGAGGCTTCTGCTGCACGCGCTGAGGGAGCGTGCTTTTTTTTCTCTCTGATATACTACCTGTATGGAATAGCAGTTGTTATTTTTTAAGTTGTAGCAAAGTTTAAGATTTAACCTCTCGGAACAGGTGAAAACTCACAGAATTCTAAATTCTAAATTAAAATGGGAGACTAGAACGCCCTGGCTGAAAACAAAGCAACCATTTTCCACTAGGTAGCAAAGACCTGCTATGAAAATGTCTTGCTGATGGTGCTTGGCGAAGCGCAGAGCTCTCAGGGGCGCAGTGCTGTGCATCTTCATCCCTTCTGCACCTACCTCCTCCTTCCCTGGCTACTCCCCATTATTTTGCTATTTTTTAGTAGCTTGAATTGCACAAAAACTGATTAATAGAGCTATAAAGTTCAGACAATGGGGGTGCTTCAAATAAAGACATATCTTTATTAAGAATTAAATGGAAAAGCTAAACAGAAGCTTTCTTCTCCTACTTCAAGAGTGGGAAGAACAAAAATTGTTTTGATGATAAGGGTCTCCACATACAGAGTTCTAATTATAACATAGACAAGAAAACTTGAAGTTGGTGGGCAAATGTAGAAAAAGACCACACTTTCACCTCAGGGACGGCAGTATTGTGTACCTTAAAGGCAACAGTGTCAATAATAGACCACTTTGTAGAAGAAACACTAAGCATAGTTCACAGGATTGCCATTGGTTATTCTGTTAGCCATGCCAAAGCTAGTATTTTTTACAATGGGCCCTAAAAGGGAGTTCTGGCTGACCTGAATGCCCACCTTATCCTCCTTTGCGGATGAGTCCCTTTTGATCCCCGTGTAGTTGAATCCAAATTTTGGAAAACTCCACCTCAAATCCTATTAAAAGTAGAAGACGGTAACTGTAAAGATGACTAACTATTTTGAAAGTTCACTTCCTTACACACCCTTCAAACTGAATGCCTGAGGTAAAGAGAAGGGAAAAAAAAAAGTAACCCATCTCAAACGTGCCAGCACACACAGTGACTAAGCGGTACAGGGCAACAGCTCCTGTTTTTTAATCACTGAACGGTTTTAGTGTTCCCTACTCCACACTAGTGCTCTCCAGGGCTCCTTTTCTGGTGCCTGGTTTAAATCCCTCTGACTCGTTACTTTAGTGGGTCAGTAATGAAGAATTACCTACTCTGAGAATATTGCTTTTTCCCCAGTGGTCTTTTTAGAAGGGAGTTGTTACCATAAGCTATGGAGGTGGTGTTGCCAGCATGACTTTTTATGGTCCTTTACGGCCTCGTGAAGGTTTCGCCTGCTCTTTTGACTTGAGGCTGAATGAAGCGAGGGAAGTGGTACTGACGAAGTGGAAATCGATCGGCTGGGAGTGGAGGAAATGTATCAGGCTGTCAAAACTTCTGTTGACAACATCGCTACTGCTACTGGTTGTAGGCTGGTATTGCTAATTCATAGTTGGTATCCCATAATATCAGGTGTTGTCCAAATACAACAAAGGATGTAGCTCCTCATCCGCTGTCCCTGGAATCTTTGTAGCCTGCTCAAACGGCGGCAGCCAGGCAGGGATCATATGTGGAAAATAGATCAAATGTATATACACACACAAAAAAAAAAAGGTATACCACTTTTGGCTGGATGTTCTCCTACTTTTCCCTCACGCCTCACTATGACTCCTCCGGGAACCGGTCTACTTATTTAAAATTCTTCTAGGACATTTGGCATTCATGAAATTTCAAATAGCATTCAAGGGATGTTGTTAGCCTAAATCTTCAAACCTACATTCTTCAAACCTACATTCTTAAAACCTAGTTTAAACACCACAATTGAATGCAGGCTAAACTGATTTAATATTCCTAGGAAGGAACTTAAGCTCAGCCTGGTCAATATATATGTGAAAATCAGTGTGTGACTGCAAGACTAGCTACAAGGCTTTAGCTGGCAACTTGCATTTAGATCCTGGGCTTGATACCTAACTACCGTAATGATTAGTGCTACAGAAAATCTACTTTGTGTGCTCCTACACTAACGTTTACCATTGCAGGGAGAAAAAAAAAAAAAAGCTCTGTTAAAAAATTGACATTTGAAATTTAGTGTAATTTTGCAGCGTAATTTTAACTGTACACCAGTTAAGAATCTCACTAACCCTGCTGCTCCCTATAGTCTGCTTTTTGTTTGGGGAATGTGAGGGGAAAAAAAGGCAATTGTTGTTATAGGACTCTCAGGTTCCTCTGTTTCATCATAACAGCAGAGTTACCCTACCCGTACAGAGCATCTCTAGGTTCTCTACAGACACTACTAAATTGCTTCCAATCCACATATAAGAATGGGAAATACTGCTGTAAAATATACCCCAAAAATTATAAGCCCGAGGAAGTGAGGCACACAAATGCTGTATAAGGTGTCCAAGTTAACACAGGAAGGCTGTGAATAAGTAGGAAATATAATGTACTGTACCTGAAAAAAAAAAATCTGTTCAAATTCTCATTAAATATTCAGTCCTACAATCTTAAATATGGAATTTATGTGGGATACAAATATTTGCTAATTTTAGAGTTTTTTACTAACCTCTTTAAATAGTTGCGGTTTCTTTAATCCCATGAATGATAACTTTGCGTTTGCTAGTTGTTTCCCTTTTTTTTTTCCTCCATCCTGTGGCTTACAGTGACAATGTGGCAATTCATGAATGAGTGGGTGACATTAAATGTCACTGTTAATCCTAGCTGGTATTGATGTAAAAGGTCTATTTGTGTTTGCTGGCTAAGTCCTGCATCTAATAGAAGGCATTTATTAGTTCTGTTGTTAGAATAATTGTTTCTTTAATGACACAGTGATGCTGGATCTGATTGTGCACAGAAGCAGAAAAGACAGTTGATGGAATTACAGTGCAAATTACAAATTGCAGTCTCGCAGGGAGATAATAATAAAATTTTAGGGGGTTTTTTTCTGAAAATTGCTCTCTGTTACACTAATTTATGTACATTGCTTCTACTTCACTCCAGAGCTGTGATTAACTAGAACTTCCTTACGATTAACCTTAGCCACGCTTTCTTCATGCCAAGTGCAGGGATACATTTGGTGCCAGCATGCATCTGCCAACTCTTATTTTATCAGCAGCAGTATTAGTGTCTTGATTGAGCGGGTTCTACAGGACTAATACAGTCATCAAGAAGTTAAATTACTATATCAGTTACTTTTTTGAATCTTTTTATAGTCAAAGGAGGGAAGAAGGACTTTCTGAGGATAAGTACTTCTAAGCCAACATAAATTTTTATGGTAATTACTCAATAGAGAGCCAGAGTTTTCCATCATTTGCACACCACAAACCACATCACAGCAAGTTATGGCATTGCAGACCAGTTGTTAGTCCACAGATTACAGAACAACTGCAAGAAAGTACCCCATCCTACTTTTATTTCTTTCTTTTTGTTCAGATAATTGCAAATTGAGCCAGATGTAACCTCAAAAGAGCCGTATTCATGTACAAGCCCTGTACCGTTGAGTGAATAACCAGCTGCCTCTCCATGGCCGGCAGCAGAATACTCCGTGCCTCAAAGCTTAAGAACTGCTACTCCAGGATAAGAAGTACCTTGCTTGATTTGGAAACACTAAAACACTCAAGAAGAAAGTTGGATGTTTTGCAATCTTGGCCATCAGCAAAGCTCTGAAGTAGCAAAGCAGCACCTGGAGGTGGCTTTATGCGCAATTCTTGACCCTACGCTGTGGTTTGATGTTATACCTATGCAGGCCCACCTGGGCTTCCACAGGGAAGACATTGATTCCCCCTGTCCCGTCCCCGTCCTACTCCCAAATATATGCACCCGCAGCCTCTTACACAGGACTGACCAGTTGTGCAGGGTGAGGCCCTTCAGCCTGCCAACCCAACTGAAAAGCGGCCGCTGCCTTTGGAATGAATCCTGGCCGAGTACTTTGATGCTAAGGGAGTTTAGTTCCACCTCAGGGTCAAGAGCAGGTGAACGGGGATTTTATGAAAGCACCTTTCGACTTGGACAGCGGGAAATATTTAGAAACCAAAAGCCACAAAGGGACTTGGTTCTTACTTGTTTTCTCAAAAGGTATTGGGAAGATCCCATGGGAGGATACGGAGTCTATTCTTTGAGCCGGTGGTGACAGAGTGATGGACCTTGGTATGAGTATCTAAACCAAAGTAATCTTCTAATTCTGCAATCATTCTCATCGGATCTCTTTTCAACTCTTTTCCTTTTTTCTCTTCGCCTAGGAATTCTACAGATTTTTCCCCTCACCGCGTGTTACGGTGTAACCTGTTAGGCACTCTATACAGATAGGTTTTGGTGTACGCACTGGGGACCTGCCAGGGGCAGAGGAGTAGAACGCTTTGCAGCACAGAGGACTGGCAAACTGCAGCATTCTTTGCAAACTGTTCAGCAGTCATTAATGAGAAAGAAAAAAGAAAAAGGAACGTTGATTGAAGAAGAGAACAGATGACTAAGCAGAAACGTAACACCTCCCTAGTTTTTACTCTGAGTGTTGTATCGAGCTCCAGTTCTCCCAAGCTTGGATTGTCAAGGAGCGGGAGCTGAAGCTCGGAACCCATCGAGCTAACCTCTGCTCATACAAGACTTAAAAGAAACGACGGTCAGAAAGCAAGCAGTGAAAATTTGAGTTGAACTAACTGAGTCCTCCTTAACAAATTTTTGTGGCTTTGACCCCCAAAAATGAAACTAAACCAGAAGTAGTCGAATGTTTAAGAGAATGATAAAAGAACTAAGTAAAGGTATTTTAAAAGCTCCCTTTTAAATGACTGGGATAAACAGGAGCACAACTGCTCCTGCTTTACCAGAAAATGAATAATAACAATAACCTTCAGTCAGACCTCCTTATCCTGCCAAGGTTTCTACTTTGTTGTAGCCCCTAAATGCTGGTTTGAATTTAAGAGCTTAATTTTTTTTTTTTTTTAAATCACCATGGAAAGCATTCCATTCTTCAGCACTTTTGTGTGTGTAACAGTTTTTGTGTATTTCTTTTCTTTTGTTCCTTTCTAATGAATTTGGTATTTTAAAAGGGTCAGAGCTGGAGCTAGTACTGCTCAAGAAGACTCTGTCATTTGCAATTAAATAATTTATATCAAAATTTTCCAAGCCGGACATGGCAATTTCCTCATACTGTTTAATGGAAGATACGTGGCTAAATCTCCTTTACTGTTCTAAAAGTCCCAAATGAATCTTTTCTACAGAGTCTAGACCTCCCATATACATTTGCAGTTTTAAGCTGTTCTCTTTCGAAGCTTTGCTTAGACTCCGGAAAATACCATGGAAATGCCTCAGCCTTTCAGTTAGACTGCAGTTTAGCAGCAGTGACTGTCAGGTTGGAACAGCAGCACAAGGGGCAGTAACTGCAGCTGGCGTAGTGTTTTAAGGAACAGGCTGTGGACTGGTACCAACTCGAAAAGAGCAATGCTTATGCAGAAAAAAATGCATCGCGCCAGCAGTAACCCTTACTGATGTGGTTGGATCTGAATGAGACTTTCAACTGTCTTTGTGCCATTTCTCTATCTTTTTGAGCTTTCGTGGAAGAGACAAAACCCTGGGTATTTGAGGCTGGTTTGTTGGCGTGATGAGAAACGTTGACACTGTAAATTCACAGGAACGGGGAGGAGAGAAAAAAGGCAAACACAAATTCTCAGTGCAAAGGCAAGCTTTCTCCAGGTTCAGAGTATGCCTGCCAACTACTCAAGGCCTACACTTACTGTAAGGGGTACATACTCTGTGCCCCCAAACAAACTGGTTTTCCCTCTATACTCAAGAAGCTCTACATGGAGAAAAAGATGATGCAGCATTACGAATCCTGGAGAAAAAAGATGGACTCTTATAGCCGGGGAACAGAATCCTTTGAGTTACAGAACTATACAGCACAGTTCATGTACCTTAGCTCCCAGGTGTTGCGATATGACAGAGCTCTGCCGACTTACCGTGCTCCTTGTCGCTGATCGAGGAGGTACCAGTCCTCCGCCAGCCCCCTCGCACCGGCTGAAAGCCCTCGACCTCTTCCAGGCGCTGGCTCTGGCGCTCCTCTGATGGAACGAAGTGCCGACTGAGATTGGCGTGCTGACCAAAAATAACCCTGCCAAAAAAGGTGAGAACTGGCTCACCAATTCTAGTCGGAGAGACAGAGGTGATTCAAGAGAAGGGACGAAGCTGCGTGGCTGCAAGCAGGGCTGGAGGGACTAGGTTGGGATCGATGGAGAACGGCTGGACTGCTCCTTCTAGCAGCGGCAAACTGCTAGTAATCCTCCGATGTACTGTGCAGGTACGCCCAACGTTTACACGTGCTCTTGGTGCATCCTAAACACCATGTAGTATAGTTTACCTTAAACCTCTTTTCCTGTCATTCCCAGGCTAATTGCAGTTATTTTCTTTGCGGTTCCCAGAGTTGCCTTAATGCCAGAATTCACACAGACGTATTTTGCAAGTACAATTTCTGCGCCTTAAATTTGTATCTTACTTATGCTAATGCATTTTCCATCTAGCCCAGCTTTTCCTGCCTGTGAGGACTTCTGTCTTCTGCTTCCCGAGACAAGTGAAGCATCGCCTCTCCCGAGACCAGCAAATGCTTCCAACGCAGTGCTCGGCAAATAGCAACTCACAAGAGTGACCTGATGAAAAAATTATTGTGTAACTGAACATGTAAATGAAAGGGTTGGTTCCTCAAGTGTGCTCAGAGTAATAAGCACAAGGAGACCAGCCAAATCAGAACCAAATGGAATGAAGACATCCTAACCGCTTAAATATGCTTGCTTATAAATGACAATGGAGACTGGCTAGCCAGAACCTGCTGTACCAGAAGACTAGTTTAGCTGAATACTAGCCTCCTACTGCTTGGAGTGATTGCCACCAGAAGGATTTCTGTGCTGTGTTTTAAAGTTATTGTTTCTTTGCTTTGTCCTATGCTAAAATACTTTTTTAAAAAAAAAAAAAGAAAATCCACAGCGTACATAGTATATCCGGAAAGCAAGCAAACGCCACATTGCAGTAATGTGCCCTTTCAAATAATGACAAACTGCCAAAACACTCCGATTGGAAAGTTTCCACTGGATTATATATGAAGATGAGGCTTTATCCTTACTGGTTCCTTTACACCACACACACCTTATGGTCACACCTTCCACCACATTAGTACAAAGGTGCCTCTGCAGATGGATTCTTTTTTTCAGAAATAAGCATTTCCACATCAAGACGGTTAAGCCATTACAAGGCAGTACAGTTCATGTGCAGATAAGTTTTTAGAGCTCAGATAGTCTGCCCCGAAGAGTAGGAATCTCTCATATATTTTTGGCAAAAATCTTTCTTCCCTGCTTTGTATTAGCTGTTTGATAATGGTCTTGCAAAGACAGCCAATATGACTTTCAGGAAGATCAAAAAGGAGAAGCAAGCTGAAGCACGGATTGAAAATCAAACACAAAGTGGTCTGAAAATTTGGGTTGAAATTGAACGGTGAGCATCAGAGCTGCACCTGGGCTCCGATACCAAGGCACTAGTCACATTTTCCTAGCGGAATCACTCAGAGCACGGACTCGAGACCCTCAGTCCCTCTGCTTTTAGCAGAGGGAGGCTGATGCTTCAAGGGCTGACCCAGAGGGAGGGGAGCTCCTGTCCTCTGGAGTTTGTTTGCCCCGAATCAGGGCTGCGTCTCAGGTGCCGCTCACAAACAGGGAGAGCGTCACAGAAAATCAGTGTTCTAATTGCCTGTTCCTTAAATCCATAGATACAGGAACTCTAAATGGGTTATGCTGTCGGTAAGGATTTCTGCTTACTTTAACATCCATATGGAGGTCTCTCCCTCACCAGATTAACGTCGTTTCAGAACAAGAGGTTTTGATTTTCTTCCGTTGGCTCAAGACGCCTCCATCTGTGCACAGCATAGGCTGGGAGCCCCAGGCGGGTTCATTTTCTCCAAGATTCCTGCCAGTAAACCAGGGCTGGGGCCCCTCAGGACCCCCACCAGAGGAGACGGGCAGCAGGTCCTGCAACTACTGTCTCATGGCTATTGGCATCCCTCTCCTGCTCTCTCTTCTTCCCACCTGGAAAGCAATTTACATGTACAAATGTGGGAATTATTTCTCAGAGAAGCTTCAGTAATGCTGCTGTGTTTTGTGAATTGATGCTGGGTTTTAATTGTCTATTCGGAAAAAAAAAAGAATTATTTTTGAAGAAAATTACTTGTTTCACTTCTGCTTTTTGAAAATGAAATGCATTTCTTTTCAGCTTTCTGTTTTGGTATTTCCTTGAAATTTACTTTCTAATAAGTTTAATTTGAATGACAGTGCTCAAAGCAGAAAGAATAATGAATTTTAGGTCAAACCAAATATTTCATTTATCCTGAAGTTATTTTTCTCAAACTTTTTGATTTCACCAGACATTTCTGAAAGGCTTGTGTTTCGATGCAACTCAAAATTATTTTTTCCTTTCATTTTTTTCTGAACTATCTGTGATTCAAAATATCCATTATTTTCACTATCCGACTTGCTGGTAACTTGAATAACCAGGACCTGCTTTCAGAGAAGATTTTTTCATTACTGGTAATTTTATGCAGAGATTCTTAACTTTCTGATAAAAGAAATGGAAATATTTGAGATCCTTCATCTCAATAATAAGCTGAATGCCAGCAGGCAGAAGATACTGCTGCTGATAAGTTCTAGAGAAACGATGGTTCCAGCATGTTATCTAGACCTGAGCCAGAAAGGAAAAGGACATGAGATGAGATGAGGCATCTTTAGAACTGCATTCATTTCAGAGCTGGCTTCAAAGCATTTTCACTGTCAGTTAAAGAGTACTTAGAAATTCTTGTCCAGAAATCCTCAGGAGATGAATTGTAGACATTCAAACTCATGGCATTCCATGTGGATTTAGTGTTTTGCTTACTTACATTTTTCCATGAACTCAGTTCTTGTCACTGTGCGTGTCTGACACTCCAGGGCAAACCCTTCTAGCTATTTAAAAAAATCCGTTGATATCACGACAACGCTGTTATCTTCCTCACCCGGTTCCCTTCTCTCATAAAGTTCCTTCCTATAGACCCCACCTCGAACACACTACCCCAGGAGCTGGCTCTGTCCTCTGCTACTTTAAGGGGCCATTATTTTGTGGAGAGCAGCATGTGGAACATAAACTTTGGATGTCGGTGTGTATACTGTAGGCACTGGGGCTCCTTGCTTGAGAGGACTGGCACAGCACACTTATTCTGGAACACAGCACAGTTTAAAAAAAAAAAAAAAAAAAAAAAGATTATGAGGAAGGCAATGGTAAAAAAAAAAAAATCATTTTGCCAATAGCCATTACACCTAAATATCTAATGTGAAAGAAGAAAAAAGGGATTATTATCTGAAAGAATTTTACATCTGGAAGTGATTTTGAAAGCCAGCACATATGCGACGACTTAAAAAGAAGCTAAAAAAAGTAGGCAGATGGTCAGTCACCAAATTAGATGCAATCAGAATATGGAAAGATAATTTATCGTATTCCCTCTTCCCAGTTTTCATGTAGATACTGGATTTGGCAAGCCGTTAATCTGCTCTGATGAGTGCTTACAATAGAGCTGGGATCTCTGAACGCTGCCAGACCCAGCAGAACTTGTCGTTTTCTGCAGGTTTAGCCCTACTAGCCACGGCTCCTGAGGTGCTGAGTGCTTTGGCCTCACGTGGTCGTTTGCATTCCCCTTCCTGCGCCCGTGATTTCACGGTAAATCCAGCATTAGGACTCCTAGGTCAAAATTGCTGCAGCCGCACAATGTAAAGTGCTGACTTACGCTCAACTGTTGCTGCTGAGTCAAGGTTTCACAGCTCATTTGTTGTACTGGCAGGGTTGGGGTTTTTTTTTAATAGGAGATCTAGTATCATCGGTTTGTGCCACTCGAGCATCATGCTGGATCCCTCGTCATCTCCTACGGCCGGTCTAGAGGCAGCACAAATCCTGACCCCGCGGGGCTGGGACCGCCCGCCCTTGCCTGATCCACGTTATCTTTGGCCTGGCATGTTCAGCGCCAGATTACAACACCACCTTTTCCTCTGCCTGGAGACTCGAGTGCCTTTCAGTAACAAATGTGCTGTTCTGGTTTTTCATTTCGCTTCCCGGCAAGGTTTTGGAGCAAACCAGTTCATCTCAACAGCACCGGGGAGGGGATGCGGTACCCGAAGCAGGACGTGGGGCTACTGCAACTGGACCTGGGGAAAACCTCCCCCTCCATTTCCCCTTTCCTTGGCCTTATTTTCGTATCTCTGCTCTCCTCGATTGCCACATAACTTCACCCAAACCAGAGGCCCGGTGAGACCGACCTACAGCCTGTGCTGGCTCAGCTGCCCTGCCTCGCCGAAGGATGGGGCTGGGGCCGGGAGCTGCCGTGCTGCCAGGGTTCGGCAGCTGTAGAAAAGCCACGAGCAACAAGGGTGCAGTTAGACGAGACAGCCTACCTGCTCCGACAGCTCCTTATTTCCAAACGAGGGAGTCCTGCCCCTTGGTTTCCCAGTCCCTGAGCTTCCCCACCATACAATCCCTTCCTTGCCAGCAATCTGGCCCTTTAGTGAACGGACCCAGTTCCCTGCTACAGACCCAGCGGTGATTCACTTTTTCTTTGTAGAGTTAGTTTTCTGCTATCTTAACGAAGTAACTCGGCTCAGAGAAGCACCGGTGTCCAGCCAGACCACACGGCAGTAGCAAATCCTTGAGAGACTGGGGAAGAAGGGAGCGGTGGGACCGGCGCAGCAGCACCTTCCTCAACAGATTTAGCCTGTGCTGTCTAACCACACTTTCACCATGCTCCGCCAGCAATAATACTTCCTAAAATCACTCTATCAGAAAAAACAGGGGCTCTCATGCTATGAGGTAAATATGGGCTAAGAAACCTTAAGCCAGGATGCAACTCTGGATCTGTGAAAGGCAAGAGAAATACAAGTTTGTCATCATTTTTCTATGCTTGTCCCCGTCCTGGGGACTGTGCCACTGGCAAAGGAACCATCTTAATTTTAACTAGCATGGTTCTCCAAGGGGCAAGATAGAAATTTTGAATGCACTGTAACCGTTCAAGACATTACTTCTCCGTGCTGGTGGGGCCCTCCGACAGGAGCCCATTACCGTCCCTGTCCCTCTGTCTGACCCTGGTCCGATGGTGTCCATCTCACTGGAAACCCAGGAAGGACAGATTTTTGTCCTGCCACGTTGTGACACTTCACTACTTCGTTTCCTTCTCAGTGAGATTTAAGCTGTCAGAGATTTCTTAATTACCATGGTGATGCAAGAGCCCGTACCGTAGATCTTACAGCCACATGCTGGGAGACAGCTTTTTGTCGGATTATTTCTGGCTCTTCGGCTTCCACGAAAGAGCCTGAATCTGGCAGCCGCTTTGATACCCCGGCAAAGAGGAAAATAAGAAAACTGCCCTTCAAAACTACAATAAGCCCTTAGGGCATTGCCGAGTTTTCCAGAGGTGCTTCCACAGGGTTTTATCCCTCTTTAAATCACCCTCAGCTTGGCCTGAACGCAGGGGCCGGGGGTGGGCAAGGTCTCCAAGGTCACCACGGCAGGGCAGGCTGGACCAGACAGACCTTGGGGCTCCCCGTAGCTCCTTCCACCTACAGGTGATGATGGGATGGAGCCCCAGTCCAAAGGAAAGACACTTCCCATTCCCCATCTCAGCTAGATACCATTCTAGACGACCTCAGAAAAACCTTGCTGATAGTTTGAGACCCCCACGTCGCGTCCAGTTTTTCCTTTTTCTATTGCGATATGAGGCTCAGAAGATAACCGTTCACCAAACGCGTGGTGCTGCAGGACACAACTTTCCAGTAGTCACCTACAACTTACCTGCTCCAGCCCAGCCTCCTGCCGATGGGCCAGGGACCTTCGCTAGCAACGCCTTCCCCTGGGTCATGTAATAAGGTGGCTGCTAGCTTGGCAAATTGCTTTTGGAGCTGTCAAAAGAGAAGTAGGAAAGCTTATCAAAACCACTTCCTACTTGCAATAAGGCAGAAAGTTCAATTTACTTGAGTATTGTTCTCCCCGAGATACTGCAAGCTCTGTGAAGCCTCCTCCAGATAAAAATAGATGGAAAAGATAGGAAATGCTTGGAGCAGTCCTAATCATCAGGACGAAAGCCAGGAGAAACAGATTGTCCCCTGTCTACTATTAGCATAATTAAGGAGAAGTTTGACTCAGATTTGCTTGGGTTGCGGTTCCCCCCACCAGGCGAACTTCAGAGCTAGATCTCCTTTGCTGCAGGGATCTCGTTGCAGAGTGGCTGAGACGCTTCAGTCCTATGCCAAAAATACAGTTACTGGCACTGGCACTTCTGGTAGAGTAGCAAACACAGGCTTATGGATCTCAACAGCGCTGCCTAATCTATTTAAGTAGTAAAGACGCAAGTCTTAGAGCTAGGCTTGACCCCTCTGCCACATTTTCTTGTCCTGCTAGCAAGCTTTACTCTCATGTATTTGTCTCATCTGTAGCTTGTCCCCGTCCTGAGATTGCAGAATTAAATGATAAAAGTCTGACACTTGGTTGCTTTCTCCAAGGACTTGACATCAGCCTTCTAGCCCAATTGATCCCTTTTTCTGTGAAAGCAGGAGAAACGAAAAGAAAGGAGAGAGTAAGAGCTGGCAGCAGGTACCAAGCACCCCCGCTAAATACCCCCAGATTTGCCCAGGAGCATTATTGTATCCTGAGCTGCATAGAGAACAGCGCTGCATGGCCGTATACCAGTTCGTACAGGCCCGCTTGCCACTCTTTTACTCCTCCAGCCCTAGCACTTTATATGAGCGAATTTTAGCACACGTGAAAGCAGCTGCCTTGGCCAATTCACTGTTTGCAAAACACGTTGGCATCGTCACAAGAAGGGCACCTGGGAAGGGCTAGAAACAGCTTTGCCAGCTTTCTGTCAACACGGGAGGGCCACAGAAAAGGCTGCGTTGCTTTTACCACACATCTTGCACAGGCACGTTCAGGCAGCAAACGCGGCAAGAAAGACGGATCACCCCTTGGAACAATTCCCCGGAGCTGACGCACTACGGCTGGTCAGCAGAGCAGCATCGAGGGGTCCTGCCAACTCAGCTTCAGGTTCACAAATATTTTAACTTAGGTCTGGGTCTGGCCTTTTACACCCACGGGCGGGGCGAGATGGGGAAAACGTTGCAGAAAATTGTGGGCTTTTTAAATCAAAAACCTCTTTGAGCGCTGAGGGCAGAGGGACACTTTTTAAACACGGCTAAGCAAAATGCAGCCAGAAAAAAAATCCAGCTCCTGCCGGTGCTCGTCGCACAGAGCTGAGGCCTCCTGTTTTGATCCAGCTTCAGCTGCCATCTGCCACTTTTCCTCCTCGACCTTCTTCTCCATCTGGAACCATCCCGACCCTCTTCTCCATCTGGAACCATCCCGACCCTCTTCTCCATCTGGAACCGTCCGAGCAGACAGCACAGCTGGGCAGGGGGGAGCGCTCCGGGCTTTGCTGCTGGAAGCTTTTCCACCCATCCGATGGTGCTCCGAGCCACCATCTGCTCCAGGCTGAGCAAAAAAGGGAATTACAACCGAAACAGCTACTGAAGGGTACAGCTAAATGTGACTGTTGCACCTTTCGCCTATTTGGCTGCCCGGCTCCTTGTGACGGGTCCGTGGCACAAACCCAAAACTGACTCGAGGGCTGCTCCAAGAAATACTGGGAGTTTGTTAGTCCGTGAAAAGGGAGGAGGAGTTGGACCCCGGGAGTTTTGCAAATGGGTAGCTGGCCTCCGAAACAGAGATGGGAACCACTCACCTTGCTGTCGAACGGGGCAGGGAGAGGGAAGAAAGTGATTGCCTTCATCCCTCCCCCTGGGCACGCTTTTCACAAAGCGAAAAGTCATCTAACCACCTGCAGAAGTTTTAGTAAAATGACGTATGGTGAAAATTTAAAAGCTTGCTGCTTTCTACCGAGAAGACTGTCTTCTGGGGCTGCGGCTGCTTCACTCCAAGGAAAAGGCGTGCGGTTGGTGCCGACACTGATTGCTTTGCTGTTTAACGCAGAGAAGAGGTGGTTGCCATCCCACAAAGGGAAAGCTGAAGCCTTAACGCTGTCAATAAGAAATTGGAGGAAGGAATTATTTTACCGCACAGGATGAGTGGTGAAATGAGAAGGAGGTTGCCACCTTCAGCTCTGAAGCTGAAGCCCAGCTTTACTGCTAACGCTAAGCAGAGCGGCACGCAGGTATTGCTGGCCGATGACTGGAGTCGCTTCACAAGTCACAGATTTGCGGGTACCTGCCCATAGCAAACATCCACGATCTGATGGTGACTACTGGCCCATGTGTCAAACGGTAGATGAGGACCTACTTAATCCACTTTTGTCATACTAAGATTGTTAGCTAATTAAAAATGGAAGCTTAACCCCAGATCTGCAGTGATAATGTCAGAGGAGGATATTGTTGGCATTAGATTGCTTCGTTCTCAGCATCCCATCCCTTCCAGATGGGAATTATTTGTACTTGGATATGCGCAAAGTCTTTAATTAGCGTGCTCAGAGATTCATAGACGAAAAGAGCTACACAAGGCAAAAATAGTAACAATTATTATTCCTACCGTGATCTTTCCCATTACTGTTTAAAAATATGTGTAATATGCTAAATATGGGTACTTATTACTTCCTTTGTTTAACTCTCTCTATTATTTTAATTCTTTGCAATTGTTTTTTTTTTTAACTTCTTTCTCTTTAGCTCCTCGGCATCCTTATCATGAGCTAGACCTTGTTGGGCTGTGTCACTGCCCCAGACCTCCACGGTTTGATTGCAGTACAAGAGACGAGGGAGACAGTGATCGAACGCTGAGGCAAAACTGATCAGTGCAATTTGCAATAGCGTCATTGGCCCGCAGTGCCTGCTGGTGGGTATCTGCGAGGCTAGGTGGCATGGCAAAGGAGGATTTTAAGGAGAGGTTGTGAGGAGAATCAGGAGGTCGCTTTGGTAATGCCTGCGGGGAATGGCTTTCTCAGTGAACGGGGAAAAGTCTCGGTGCTCCTCTTCAAGGTGCTCCACGAGCAGAGCCACTGAGGCAGGTTGTCATAAACCTGGCTGCTTTATCACATTCCTTGCTGCCGCAGACGGTCACGTCTGCAATGCAGAAGAGACACACATGCCTTGTGAAACACTGCTAATTACCCCTTGCATAGAAAAAAAAATCACAGGAACCGGGAGGTGGTGTTTCCAGTGTTCCTCAACATTTGTAGTCAAAGGACGCAGAAGATCATTTGTACAGCAATGCCACAAAGATTTGCATTTACAGCCACAAAAAAGGGCCAAAGTCTGAAGGTTTGTCTCTTACCGCTACTTCTTTTTGTTGTTCACTCATATAGCTGAGTAGCTGCATGAATGATTGGCACAAATATTATTCTGCAGCCTTTTCCTAGATCACTTTCTCACGCTTCGCAGAGCCGATTGCAGACTGGGGAACGCTGATTTTACCTATCCTTGTGCCTGAAAGTGGGGTCCACTGTGCTTCCACTACAAGCCCAGCCTGGGCTACTGCCGACAGCGACAGCAAGGCGATGGCGAAGAGCCGGACGATGATGAGTTCTGACTAACTTTGCTTAATCGAGCTACACCTGATGGCTAGACACCTCCACAAGCGAGTGGCATGGCAGCAGGCTGAGAGAGAAGCCTTTGCAGAAGAGACAGGCTTGTCGCACAGAAAAGTGTTTATGCAGTGATCGTTCAAATCCATTCCCACTCATGGCAGTTTTCTGTTCCGCGTAATTGTGCAGCAGGGAACTACATCGCAGTGCTTTACTGCTTTGTATTAAAAAGAATAGGATTAAGGTTACAGAAGTTAGGAGGTACTATTTCAAAACAAGTCACTAGCGGTGCAAAAAGGAAATGTAACGAAACGTGTTAGAGGCTTCATATGTTTTCTTAAAAGATGAATGCGTTTTTGGCCACATTTTCTGTGCAAAGAAAATGGTAAGACGTCACCGCTTTTTTTATTTTGCTAATTTTTACATTGCGTATGTCCTACACTGAAAACACTAATCCCTTCTAAAGAACATTATATTCTTTCCATAGTACATCCTGTGACTCAGATATAGAAAATCTGTTGCTAAACCCTGCCGTCTATGCTACCTGCCAGTACACTGGAAATGAGTAACCCTCAGAAGTAGAACAAACGTCCTTAAAGAGGAAAAAGGTCCCTCCTTTCCTAAGAATGCGAAGTTTGATAACGAACAAACATTATTTAACAGACTCGGCTTATTCATAAGAAAAGAAAAAAGGGCATCCCAAGGGAGATACAACTAATGCTAAAGACATTGGCTTCTTGAAAGTCAGGCTGGCACGCCAGGCTACTTTGGCACCAGACAAACGCCCTGCTTGTGAAACTGGTGTAAGGTAAGGAACTCCCACAACGTTTCAGAGCTACAATACTACTCACATATTAATATTGCTAAGCAAACACAAAGAGAAAATATTTCTCTCCCTTTTTAAGACGTTTGTACTTTTTAAAGAGTCCAGCACCGACAAAGGCAAAAATCCACCACTTTCGGTGAAGACCTTTGATGAGAAGCAATAGAACGCTTCCCCTTTGCTGGAGAGCACAGCTGATGGTTGTCTTCCTCGGGGTGTGTCTGTCTTCCTTGTAGGCACATACAGCTCCGATGCCATTGTCAAAGACGTTTTTAATCTGTAGCTTTTAATTGCTTTTAAATAACCCTGTTTGTTTTAGTGTAACACCATCCTCCCAACCAGCTGTTAGGCCAAGTGCCTCTTTTGCCTACCTGTCTCACCCTGTTCGGTCAATTCTGTGCCTTAAAGTCTCTCTTCCACGTCTCCCGTCAGCACCTCTTAGTTTCTCATCCATGACTGTGTCCTCAGCACAGTCTAAACGAATGTAGTAAATGCTGCAGGAAAATAGGATGTGTAGCAGGTCATTACTGGTAGAATAAGCACTCGGGATTTTTTTGGAGGGACAAGAATTACAACCAAACCCCGTGTCACCTGCATTGTACATATGGCTAGTATCAAAGGACTTAGAAAAGCATGCTAAACATTTTGTTTGCTTGTGTATAACACGTCGGTCATCTTCAGGCACGTTTCTGGAGCAGGTTGGGCTGCAACGCCAATGCATGAGAGAAGACACTTTCCCTTTGGAGGGAAAGCGAGCCTTTCAGCAAAGTGAATAAAGAGAGACAAAGCAGGACTGAGAATTCAAAAGCACAGATGATCAGCCTGCTCGGTGGTAGGTAAAGAGGCTGGGGGGTGAGGAGCTTGGCTAGCCAGCACTGAAGATCAAAGCCCAGTATTTCTCTTGATGCAGGTCAGCATGAGACCTTGCCCTGAACTACTGACAAAGAACACTTGAGCCACGGTTCAATATGGACTTAACTGGCATGCTGCTACGAGGGCTAAACCATAAAACTGTATTTCTTGCTGGAGTGAATGCTAACCCTCCCTGGTTGAACAAAACAGACTTTTTTTCTTCTAGAGGGAAACTCCCAGCGCTTTTCCACACACTGAGTCTAATCCTTAAGCCTGGCATACCTCCTGGGAGAGGAGTCGTCCAATACATGACACATTTGAGCAGTGCTTTGCCTCGTTAGGGAATGCGCTTGCAGAGAACGACAGGCCCAGTGAAGCCACCCAGAAGAGGCCGTTCTTTGCAAGAAGAGCTGACGATGTATTGCAGTGGTAAGGAACAGTGTCGCAGACATGTAATATAAAATATGGTGCACCCTGCAAAAATAACTCTGAGTCCCTGAAATAACTCAGAGCACCAGGCTGTACTGCCAGTAATTCAGGCTCCCATCACATTTGTTAACAGGCAGATGACAGACCCTGAAACTACACACTCACAGGCAGCCTTTCATCAGTCGTAATGCTATAAGCAAGGACAGGTTACGTGTGGGTGACAGGGAATGCTGCTGTGGGCGGGGGGGGGGGGGGGTGGAATCAAATGAAAATGCAGTGATGCTTCAAAACATAAATCTCCTTTCACGTCTTCAGGGAAATGTAAGATTTATTTCTGAATATAGAGGGGTGGATGCATCCTGCTCAAGTACAGCTTTCTAAGAGCTCGATGAGCTGATCCAAAAAGGGTTGCTTAGGCTTCCTGCAGGGAGGTGGGTGTCTGAAACAAGACGGATGAAACGTCTTCAGGAGATGCCCACGTGCGGCTGCTGTTCTCTGACCACGGAAGGGGTCCGGGTCCTGGGCTGGGAGGACACAGCCAGCGTTCAGGTGGCCGTAGCTGGACAGGGGATCCCACAAAGAACAATTAATCGTGGTGTGCGCGGTGCTCAGAGCAGGGCACCGTGCCCCAGCTCCTCTTCTTTTAGACAAATAGTCCTACGACTGCGAGGAATTCATCAGGAGCTCTCCCGTCGCCAGGAGCAGGATTTGGTGGGAACGGGGTATTAGCGCTCCCGGGAGAGCCTGGCCTCCAGCTAATCCCCCTGTGAGTTCGAAAAACACATTTCGACATGCACGCTTTGCACGGCTGACCCGACCACAAGCATCTACTCCGGGAGGTAAAGGGAGGGCAGGCTTCTTGGGGCAGCACAGGGCAAACCTTCAGCTGTGGAAAAACGATGGGAGAGACACCACGGGAAAAAGACTTTCATGGGAACGGTGCTCTCCTGCACATCTCCAGTGTCAGCCCGGGCTTTACTGGTCTCCCAGTGCTAGTCGATGTGGAATGAATCGCTACAGCAGCTTGATGAAGCAGCAAGCCGTGAACGCCTTTCCTTGTGTTATCTAACGGTGATACACCGAGGATGTGGTTAATTAGGGAATCATCCTCACCCTGGCAGACTTTCTCAAATGGAAATGGGTTTTGAGGTTTGCTGACTGCCGGGGTGAAGCTGCTGAGCTGATGGCCGCAGAAGTATTTAAATGTACGTACTCCCCTGCAGGTCACCTGTTAGGCAGCAGTAGCCACAAATATGTAAAAAATGTAAAAAACGCAAACGATAAAAAAACCCCAAGCCTTTCTTCTTTTTTCCTTTATGAGGGTTTGGAGACTTTGTGCTGTTAACTCCTCCGAGACCATAATGAAGCCACGGATACTCATGTCAAAGAGCTATGGATGGAGGATGAAAGTAATTTTCTGCCAAGGGTGGCAAAAAACCCACGTGCCATCTGAGTGTAAGCCATTTTTGTAAGCGTATGCAGCTATGGCTTGTGAACAGTACCCTTGGTTTTGACTCTGGAAGAGTATTTTCTCCCTGTTCATCTTTGCAGGAAGGGGATTTTTGTGTTTGTTTTGCCTTTCCCAGTGCATTTGGAGCTCTAGATCACAAATGTATTTGTATGGGGAAAATAAAGGAGCACGGTTTAAAGAATCATAGCTAAACCTAATTATTGTAGATATGATTGATAGCTCTGGCCAGAAAAATACCTTGGTTTCAATTGTTTATAACTTTGAACAGATGGTCTGAAATTTTCCATTCTCTGACTTCAGTTTGATTTAATCAGGGGCTTTGGGCAGGGGGGAAGGGTGTTTCTTTTCATGTCAGCTGTGGGAGATCAGGCGCCACAGAATAACACCAAGGGACAAAGTGGTGTTTTTCACGTTAAAAAATATGTAAAGGTTGCAATGTCACCATCCTCCAGAGGAAGGAATTGCAGTTTGTCACGAAATGTGCTTTTTCCTATTTCCAGGTTACAAATGTCTGAAAAAAATATATATTGCGTACACTCAGCAAACACATGCTAGCAACTTTTACCTTTATTTTCTGGAAACATAGTCCCGCTTAGAGCTCAGTAGGCTCTTCTCTATAAGTGCAGCTCCTTCACTTTCTTGACCATCCTGGGTACAGGCAGAGGAACCGAGAGCAGGAAACCTTTCTCTGCTGTGTTTTCTGTCCCAGACAGAATTTGAGAAAGAACCTTCCCACCAGGCTTACCTTGGGATACCGGCTTTGATTTGAGAAAGTGCCAAATCATGCCAAATGCTCCCAAATGCTGGGTCTGTACCATCTCAAAAGTAGGACATCCAAAATAATTAACACACACAACACAGACACTTCTGACATGGATCTTGGTTCCTGCGGAGATGATGCCACCCCTCTGGCTTGCAGAAGCCATCGGATAGGTGTTGATACGAGCCACATAGAAAGTCTTCTGAGAAAATAATTTTTCTCCTCTGAACAAGAGTTCAGGGCTGTTCAACAAACAGGGCTTGAGACCCTATAAGATAAAAAACCAAATTATTGCATAGCTGACAGTGAATGCTACCCATGCAGGGACTGTCTGCTATCCACTTGCACTGAAAAGAGTCCTGCAGAAAAAAGCAGTATGTGTAAGACACGTTTGCCATCCAGCTCTGATTATATTTTCCTCCTTCACCAAACTACCCAGGTCAGAGGCAGACAAGTTTGATCCCTGGCGTGTTACCCTGCACGACCAGACTGGTACGTTTGCCACTCAGAAAGAAAAAACAATCCAAGGGAACTCAGGTGGATTCTGAGCCAATATCCAAAATGCTGGACTGGGAAAGTCGTGATAAAATTTTCAAAGGGCCGAAGCACCGTTGGCTTTGGTAGTTTTAGGTTATGGCCTTAGGGAGTGTCAACCTTATTTCTGCCTTCTCTGCAGCCGGAGCTGGCGTGCCTGTCCCAGTGGTGACCCTTGGGAGTGCTGGATAAAAGAAAACCAGGCACCTTCCATAGATGAAACTCATCCTCTGACATATCCCCGTCTAACAGCAGTGGAGAAACCCCACAGATTCGAGTCTCTACCACTGCAGCGGGGAAGGAACCTAAATATTATGAGTGAAGAGATACAAGCACTTGTCCCAACAACAACAATAACAAAAAAATTAAAGCAACAACAGTAGCTATTTAGTAATAATTGTGCCGCGATGGCTGGAATGCAACATAAAGATCTATCTAAATTCTGCCAGGGAGTTGCGCTGTTAGAAGAAAGTTCTCAGCATATGTGTGGTTGAAATAAGAGTAAATACATTGCCTCCTTTACCTCCATAATAAATGTTGCCCCACTGTATTCTGATGGTATATAATACATTTTTGCTAAGACATAGTTGTGCCTCAGTTTTTTTAATATCCAATCAATGAGAAAGCTTTGGTTTATTAATGAACTTTAATTCCAGCAAGTTTGTTGTGTCAGTAAAACACACAAGAAGAGGACAGGATCCACAAAAATACGCATCATTCACAAGGCCAGGGAAGCACATGTCTCCCCGCTGGGCAAGCTGGTATTTCATTCTACCTGAATTTTCATTCTCTGAGGCCATCAGCTCAGGTAAGTGCGTGCCAGCCTACTTGGCGGGGGAAGCATGGAGCCCTCCCAGGAATACGGGCTTGATCTGAAGCTCCGGAAAAAAAAAAAAAAATCACTGCTTCACCACTCTTTACAGCAGCGCCTGTGCAGAAATGAATACCAGAAAATGGTCTCATTCACCTCCCAGTAACTCCTCAGAGCAGCACTAGGCTGTTCGCTTCTCTTTTGTATACAGTTGCAAAGACTGAAGCATCTTTAACGTGTCTTTGTCTTTTTGAAACTGCCCCGTGGCGCTTGTGGCAGTGGACTGGAATGATTGCAAAGATGTGCAGAGGAACCAGCTCCCTGGCCAAGAGCCAGGTAACTTGCGTCGTCTCCAGTTACTGGATTGCAAGGATCAGGGAAATGATGTAGTTCCTAAGAACTGCTGAGGTCAACAGCTGAAATCTGTTGTTTGCTATGGTCACTGGTGATCTTCTGGGTTTTCCAGCATTGACAAGGAAAATGACACCAAAAAGTTTTTTGGAAAGTCAGTGTTACTAAACCAGGATTTAAACTCAAGGCAGAAAAGTAGTTCAAATGCAAACACTGTCTCCTTGGCTAATCCTACTCAGAAATCTTTTCTTAGTATGAGATAAAAATGCATGTTAAATCCTCTCCTGTTTAGAGCAAAGCCATTTTAGAAGCTGTTATGGTATAGACTACATCCAAACAGCACTTAAAATATGGCAGAAGCTTTATTATGTGTCTGTTAGCTTAACTTACCATCAAAGTGAAAAGACTCAAGGGTCACAGAGCAGCCAGTGTTGTTTCTGGGCACAGGAGAAAGCTTTCTCCTCTGCAGAACCTGAAGTTCTCTCTCCTCTTGCTTGAGCAAGATCATCTGTGGGCAAACCAGGGCCTGGAGACCCCCCGTTAAAATCAGATAGCAGTTTGGTTCCTATCCTCGCTGCGAATCACATCAAACCTTGACACCTCACTTTTCTTGCCGATAGCACTTCAGGGTGGTAGGACAAACCCATGTGGGTTCATCAATTACCAGTCAAGGAAAAAATTCTGCAATCAGTTAGCCCAAACTCCTGCAAAACACGAGCTCTAGGAGTGTCCTGAAAGAGTTTCAATTTGAGTCAAAGTTACTCCTTCAAACAAGAATTCCTGCAGGAAGTCTTTTGGCTTAATGCTGTGTATGTTTGGAAAGAGGTGGGATTTTTTAACCATAACAGCTTGCTATGAGACAAAAAAAACAGGCTGTAGGAAGATTTGCATTTAAATATGTCAGTGGCAATAAAAGCATTCACATTTGTTCCGGTAAATTTAGCATCCAAAATGAAGCTTTAATGCTACCTGTATTTTTTTTCATGCTGAACTCGCATGGCCTCTATTTCGAATGAAAAAAAAGAGAATACTTTGAGAAACTAACTTTCAATGTTAATGCGCTTTAATATTCAACTGAGACCTACCGCCTCCTCTCCTCTCCTCTCCTCTCCTCTCCTCTCCTCTCCTGCACATGGTTTTAACACCGTCATTACAGTGGAATGCAAATGCCTTCTAACCATGCATTAAATGATGCCTCTAGGAGCTGTCATACCTGGTTTGCTCTCTTCCCTTATCATCTCCCCAGGGCAAGATGGGTATCTTCGATGTTTTGGTAGAGTTTTTTTAGATATACATGCTGCTCTGTGTTTACATTAGATTAGACAGATTGAAGAAGTACACTTGATACTCACAGTGGATGACAACACATTTGTGTAATTCCAAATGTCATCTTAGTTGTTTGCTCTATTTATTTCAACACTTGTTTTTCACACTTTTTGTGGCTTTAACCCCCTTGCCCCTAGCGCAAGCTGCTTCACGCTTCTTTTCCAGAGTCCTGTATGAACTACTTTTGTAACGATATAGTAGAAAATAGCTTGTCCTCTGCAGTGCATTCCTGTTCCAATGACAAGTCAGTGTTGCCCTTGCCATTGTGGGTGGGTTTTTTTTGTTGAAAGATACTTTTTAACATCAGTTTTTTCTCTGACCTGGCTTATACTACCCAGATGAAAACAGTTGCATCAGCACAACCCAGAGGGACAGGGTGAGCAGCTGGGCTGGGGGACGAACTGGGAAATTCTTCAGCTGGTTTCATTGCCAAAGCAAACACATTGTGTACCTACACCATCAGCACATGGTGACCACGCTTTAAAAAAAAAAAAAAGGAACAAACAAAACCCCCATGATACAGGAGATGAGTCACAGGCAGCAGAGCATGTGGTAGAGGACAACTACCCCGAGTCTGGTCCTGTGGTGAGGTTTCTGCGCGATAAGCTCCTTGCATGAGCTTCTGTGTCAGAAGAACGTTTGCTGCGCTGGGATATGCAGCAAAGAGCGTGTTTTCCTTCATTTGGTGTGAGGTGGCACGAAAGGGGGACGTTCCCTGTGGTGTGTTGCTCCCTATAACCAGCTGTAGGCTCAGAGCCCAGGCCCCTAATTCCCAGATCCGAAAAAGAGGCAGAGGGAAAAACCTTCACGTTCTTGGTGAACAGCATGATGTCCAATTTCTTGTCCCACGAGCTCATTCTAAAATCTCACGTGTATATTGTCAGAAAAAAACATCCTGGGAACGCTGGCACAGTGGTGGACCTTGTGGAACTGTCCGTGTACTCCGGTGCAGCTATTTTAGCGTGGACTGCTTGTTACACCGCATTTATTCAGATGAACGGTGCCGATATAAGCGCTTTAACAAGAGCGCAGTTTCAGCCATGGTTGGGGGCTGCGCGGCTTTGACTTAAACTTGTCTAATTGCACTGGTGCAAAACCCATGTACGGGCAAGCCCTAAGATCCTCACATCCCAGCGACTTGTTTCTGACTCACGGCCACGCTGAGAAAAGGCAAGACTGTGCTTGTTTAGTCAGCAGATGAAAGTTGTCATACTAGAAATACCACGATGGCAAGATTAGCAGTGTGTGGAACTTGTAATAATTAGTTACCGTACCAGTACATAAATAAAAAGACAAATTGCTGACAAAAAAGCTTTTATATATTTGCTGTAAATAAAAGTAAAGATGATGGGCGTTTTCAAAACAAGAAGGAGGTATGGCAGTTTTTATTTGACCTATGACACATCCCTTGGGATGAACGCTTTTTTCCTCTGGAGGATTATGATAAAATTCCCATGGTGGGTCACTCTGGCTGTTCTATTAGAATTTAGCCAAACATCTGCAGGATATCAAACTTCAATGTATACAGATTAAATCAGTTCTGGAAAAAGTATCAGCGCTCTCCTGCAAAGCATTAAAAAGGAGGCGTTCTTTATAAGCTTGGCAAAAAAGCATGAAGCATTGAATAAATTCTCGTAATTTAGGGAAGGGGCGTGTCTGCGTTATTTTTGTCAGGCAAAAAAAAAAATAATAAAAAAAGAAGAACAACCAATGCTCCTGGTAAGCGGCACAAGGACAGTCCTAGCTCCTGCTCAGGGTGGGTGTTGAGCAGCCGGTGGGCACGGAGGGTGCTTTGTCACGCACGCCGTGGTTTTACCCCGGCGCTGTGAGTGTGGGATACCCGGGGCCGTGTGTTTGAAGGACGCAGCCCCGTCCCTCGTGGCTCGTGGCCAGCCCCGGAGCACAACCCCGTGCACCAGCGCTGCCCTCCAGAGCATCTGCTCCTCTCTCCCGCCGGCAAACTTCATTTTAGCTTCCAGCTGAAGGACACCGGAGAGGCCGCATTTTCTCCTTTGTTGTTGCTGCATAAATATCTCCTAAATCAGTATCTTGAAAAGCATTTCAGTCTCAGCTGGCTGATTTGGCAGACGTCCTGAGAGGTGTACACACACGAGGACACAGCGTAGGGGCAGGGAGGGGAATCAAAACACAGCTGGTACGCAACGTATACTCGCCCTCACGGCAAAAGTATGGCACGTAACAACCAGGACAAGAAAATTTGACGGCAAACGGGAACGCCAGTACCGTGACCGCACACGTACCACTCTTACAGCGAACGACGCTGCCCATGGGAAGTCTCGGATGGGACGGACCCTTCGTCGTAACCTACAGCCTGTGCCCCGCGCATTGCGTGTGCGTGCGGCGGGTCTGCTTTGCATGGATAATTCTCTATAGCCTGAAGACTGCCGTCAGTGAGACGGGCTTTCTGCAAACTCGCGTACGGGTTTCCAGATGACACACCCCAGAAGGACTATCTGTCTCATCTCCCCAGGATTTACAGATGTTTTCTACACGGCCATAGCCTTTGAAGGTAGAGTCCCTGCATTCCCAAAGGCACACGGGGCTGTACACAACCACAAGCACAAATCGTACATTCATTTTTTCTGGCTATTTTAAAAGTAAACAGACTCCAGAATTACCTTCAATGATACTGTAAGTTTGAAGAGTTTGAGCACCACGTGGTAAATGCGGCTGGTACGAATATTGTGTCGTAAAGATGCTGTAATTTCTATGAGTTTGCCATCATCCACTCCGGCTGTAAGGAGTTAAATTAGAGGTGAGTAATTAGAGGGGGGGAAAAAATCCGGGAAAAGCAACAATGGCAAGGCAAGGTGGAGTTCGGCTAATACCACAAGCCCATTGCAAAACAGCAGGAACGCTGCGAGCTGGGGAATGCCCTGGTGAACGCGCGGCCGGTGAGAACGCAGATCTGGAGCTAGGACAAAAGAAGAGACTAAAACCTGAAAGGTGCCGGCCTGCTAAAGAAGCCGGGTGGAGGGGAGCGTGTGTTGGGGGGCGTAAGGGGAATTGTCAACACTACCTGGTGTTGAGTCCCTGGGAGAAACAGCCGTAATAAAGGGGGACTGAACTCGAGAACGAGAGCAACCAAACCAAAAGTATCTTGCCAAAGCTTAATAGGAGAGACTAAAGTGAAGGGGGAAATGTACGCATGGGCTTCACGGCATTCCTCCCCTCTTTTGCACCCTTCGGATGAATCCACAGTGCTTTATTTCAATGGATTTGTGTTTGGATCACTTTGGCTGGCAATTGATAGCATATTTCCATACATTCTGTATGGTGTCTCTAAATATTCTGATGGTTTTAATATTTCGTACCAGCCGTGGAAACTGGTTTGCTGCTAGGTGACTGGAAAAGTGAGATTTGGTAAATAATTATTAGAAATCTTATACTAACTAGACAAAAGTATAGCCAAGCAATTTACTAGTAGAGGTAGTTACTCATAAGTTTTGCGGTTCTTTGCTCTTATGACGAGATGTTCCTGTACGCTAGATGAGAACAATGTTGAGACTGACCACATGGGATTGAAACTGCGTCAAGCTTCAAGATCAAAGAACAAGGACAAGAATCAAGACTTCGAGGACAGCCAGCAAGAACTTCAAATGGGTCGGTGGTCGCAAGAGCAGCCCTTCGACTCAAAGGGATCCTTCGTTGCGCGTGATCGGATGTAGGCAGTACTAAGATAATAAGTTGCAATCATTTTTATGTATATGTATACCAATCTGATTAATATGCAATTAGTTATTCTATATTACCTGTTTGTGCTGAAGCTGTGACATGTACGCTAGGTGGAATTATCCCCCGTGCATCCAGCGCTGCAATAAAGAGAGGCACCCGTGAAAAGCAGTGGTGTCCCTGCACGCACCTTCTTCTAGGGCCTCGGCTGGTTTTAAGAGAAATAAGTCACCGCTTGGAAATACACACTAAACCATCAGCCAGTAAATTTTTTTTTTTTTTTCCTACCAGAGTATTTTGCAGTGGTTTTGCATACATAAATAAATGCTACCTGAGCCCTGTGTGAGTTTGGTGTTGCCTGCAGTGAAGTGGATAAATTCACGCTCATCATCATTATTTAAATGACTATGCCACCATAATCAAATACGTAAATGATTCATGCTAGCCTGGATTGGTGAATTAAGAAAGCACCATAGTTTCCAAGCACAGATTAGACAGGCAGATGCGTTTAAAATAAATATATATTGCAATGTGAGGTAGGGGGAGTGTACAGTAGAATAATAAAACCAAGTATAATATAAAGAAATGCAAGATTTACGATTCTTAAAAGATTCGCGAGATTCTTCCTTGACAGAATCAATGTAATCAAGCTGCTCACTGGTAATACAGCCTTTCCTTGGGCCCAGCTCAGCTGCACCCAGGACGGGACCTGGGTATGTGCGTACTGCAGCACGAATGAACGGAGAAGGTGTTTCGAACTTCTCCTCCACCTGAGATCCACATTCCTGAGAACCGGTTTATCATCAGGACCCACCAAAGTGCCAGCCTGACCGCTCCAGCCCACGTCCCTCACACGCTCCGTTCACGCCTCGTACGCCACCGGTGACTCAGGGCAGGTGGCGGAGAAAGTACCGTCAACCTCAGCTGTTGATGTCAGAAATCACGTCCCACCGAAAATAATCTGAAAATACAAGGACCTTAGGAACTCGGCTCACCTGCAGGGTTTTGAACTCCTTACGCATCACACGTGACGGCAAAAACAACAACTCTAACTGAACCGAAGAACAGCCACAGTGCCATTTAAGAACCGCCAAACACATTAACAATTGCATTTGGAGACCAGCAATCTTACCCTGTGCTCCACCCAAGAAACTGGAACAGCACTATTTGCAGTCATGATTATTCTTAGCTAAGTTGCCATGGAACAAAGCCTGGTTAATCCTAATGGACTGATTCAGGAACAATCTCTCTTTCTAATCTTATTGCCTAATACTTTATCACTCCCATTAGGCTAGTACTTATCCAAGATGTAAGAGCACCAAGATTTTCAAGGAGTCGTTATTTCACTATGTTGAGCGGTAACAGTACAGCCCTCTTAGTAAGAAGAATAAAGGATGGTTTTGTTTCTCTTTGAGGTAGGCAGAGCGAAGAATTTTTCCTTCCAGAAGCAGATTAAATCTCCATTGAATTTTCCTTGAATTCATAGGATTCAGTACACATGAATTCATATGTTCCTTTCAGCCTTGGAATTACAAACATGCAGTCAGTGAGACCGCCTCATTGGAATGTTTTGGAGAAATGTGTATATCATAACACAGCCGGCCTGTTAAAAGAAGTCACTGGGGTTTGTTTGCCTGACGCCACCTTCGCAGCCACCTTGCTTCTATCACCTGAGCACTAGTCTGACCTCTTCCACCTACCGCTAGCGATACGTAACATTAATTTCAAACACCTCACAACCCTCCTGGACACGAGGCAGGGAGCCGGTATTTGTCCCAGCATCTCCCAGCGAGCGCGGGCAGCCCGGCGGTGCCGCAGGAGCCTGCGACGAATGGTCCCACGCTGCAACCAAGTCCGAGGGGTAAAACCTCGTGCTACGTCCCGTCGCTCAGTTCCTCTGGGCCGTGCCGTACAAGTGTATTGAGAGACGCTCAAGATAGCTGACTCGTATATCGTGACATAGCTCTTAAGAGCAAGGTGCGTGCACGTACACGTGTACGTGTGCCTGAGTACCACGGGGGAGAGGTGAATACTTCGTGGGGTTTTTTTGAGAATTAATATCGCAGGAATTAAACCATGGTCAGGTAGTGGAAGGGAGGCACTGGGGAAAAGAATGCCATTCATGTTTGCAATTTGCCTCATACAGAAACGCAAAGACCTCCTTGAATAAATCCCCGAAAAAAATCACGCAAGCTTCCTGCACGCAGAGCTAAGCTTGCAGTGCCTAAAGCCACAGCAATATTTCCTTTAAAAGACATCGCACCATAAGGTCACTGCAGACGCCACCACTCTGTTGTCTGCCAGAGATTATGGGGAACAACGTAATTTCATTTTCCAGTACCTCCTCACTGGACTAAATTTGAGAAAGATCTTAAAACCAGCCCTGACAATAGAGGTATTCAAAGCGAACGAGTGTTTTGATGAAACAGATGGTAACCATAATTAACTCTGGCATTTTCTCCCATAAACCACGTAGCTTTAACTCAATTAGCCGGCCTTTTATTTTTATTTTTTTTAATTAAACAAACCCACTTGCATCTAATCAGCAACCAGTTTATCTCCAAACAATAAAACAGCCAGTTTTAAGAAATCTAGATGGGAGGCAGCCCAGGCCAACAGCCACCGACGGCTCCAGCGCTCGCTTTCTCTCGGCCGGGGAGCCGCGGGTCTGCGGCACCGAGCTGCCCTCGCACCCCGGGAGCCCTCCCCTACGCCGGGATCCTCTCTGTTTGTTTATATTAAGTGTAAAGAATGCATCCTGCAGCTGCTGCAAAACAATGTAAGCTATGCTGCGCCAGCCAGCGGCGGGGGTTTGATTTTCTGGGTTAGTTATCAGCAGAACTGGAATCTTCGCTTCAGCCGTTTGGACGTAAACGTGCCGACATAAACCAGAGAAATCAGTCCAGTTCTGTTGTAAATGCGTTGGTATTTGAATCCTTCCTTGCTGCTTCAAAAACACAATGAAGGCTATGCCAGCGGTCCCGCCTAAGATCATTTATCCCACTTACTTTGACAGTTTATCTTGCAGCAGCGGATCGTTTCTCAAAAGCAGCATTTGCTTCCAAGTGATGTGACCGTCTTTGGTGACCGTTTTTAATACAATTAAAATGCCCCTGCAGCTTTACCTGGGTTTCTTTGGCGGGAAGTTAAGTTTCAAAGCATTTCTCGCTGACAGGTTTGAAAGATCAAATTATGAAAGTCTGCTGGCTTCTTTCTCCTGACATTTTGTGCAACGCCTTTGTGTGTGCGTGTACCAGAGAAGTCCGAAAGTGAGGGAATTAAGGATTTCTGACTGATTTTTACTGTAAATGAAGCAGGAAGGTCTCAGATTCCCATGGCCGAGGCAGTACATTTGTGTTTCCCCCTACTTTCAACGACATTATGACTATGTCAAGGCCAAGTTGGCCATTTGGCTTATCCAGTTTCATCACTGCCTGGAGTAATGAGTGCAGAGAGAAAAAATGCTGGAGCTGGCCCAGACCACAGCGCGTCAATGCAAAATAATGAAGGACAGAAGTTTCGGGGCTTGTTTGTGTTTTATAGCTGTAAACAGCTTTTGCCTCAGTAAGTCGAGGAGTGCACAGCCTCACTCTAGGCAAAATTCCTGAGGGTTTCAAGGGGAAATTTGACTGCGGATGAGCAGGCTGCATCCGAAGGCAGCGTCTCGGAGCACAGTCGCTGTCTTGCTGCCTGTCAAATAGCCAAGAAAACGCTGTCAGTGCTGGAAGCAGCAACATCCTAAACCAGGATAAGTGAGGCCGGCGGTCCCGCCGCCTTGCAGGCAGAATTCCCACGGCACTGCCAGCCGTGCCTGGATTCGTGCGTTCAGATTCCCTGCTTGGAAGTTGCCCCTTCTTTGCTCGGACTTGGGGAAGCTTAATCTTGGTCTAGATTTGGCTTCTCGCCCGCATCTTTTCCATCTCGCCCATTCCCTCCCGTGCGTTTCTGCGCGGCCGCAAATCACGCACCGCCCTCCCCGGGGCAAGGTTTGGGCGCGAAGCCGTGCGAACGCTGTACGAGCAGGACTTGTGGGGAGCGCTGGTGGCCCTGCTTTACCCTCTCACCTTCTGGCGGTCAACAGGCCTGAGATTTTAAACCCTCTCGTCAGCCAGAGGCTGCATCTCTGTTGTGTGCACCGGCCGCTGCGGACTGTACTTCAATCCTCTTTGGACTTACGGAGCTTATCCCCAGCAAGGGTCCTTGGCACAGCGGGCTGGTGTAAGGCGGTTTTGAGTACAACCTGGCTCTTCAATACCACCACGGGAAGGGCAGGCTTCCTCTGCAATTCCCTTAGTGGTTTTTTTTCTTATCAAGATAAGAGTAGTAGCGACCTAGGGAACAAAAGAGTGATTATTTTTTGGAGATTACATAAGTATTTCCAGCATCCTGGTAAATAACGCACGTGCCATGGGAATGGGATAACCGCACGGCAGGGAGGGGTGTCAGAGAAAATAAACAAGTGCTTTAAAACAGAGGACTCTGGGTACAGGGCTGAGGAAATCAGTCCTAGTAGGGCTAAAACTAATTCACCGTAAAAAGGAGAAAAGCCCAGCGCCATTTCTGAACCTATCGTTGATGTATTTTTATTCCCTATGTGTATCTAACACGTTCAAAAACTGTGCCTTAAAGCTGATCTCCTAATAAATTGCTCTGTAGCTCCCTCTAATGGATAACTTCACCGAAACCGGGTTCGGGGAGCAGCGAGCAGTAGTGAGAACAAACTGCCCCTGGTGTAACATAAAATCCAGATCTTTGTGGCCGAATAGTTGTCACGTGCGCAAAACGACGACGCAGTTATCATTCCCCATCCATCCACCGTTTTATCTCGGTAGATATTCCAGCTCTTCTTAAAAGAGTTTAAAGGAATAGTGAGCTAAGTCAAGAGGCAAACGGCCCCACGGCCCCGGTGGGGTGGAAGGAGAGCAGAAGCCAGGTGGGCTGCAGGCAGTGGCATGGCACTGGCCGCTCTGCATCCCACAGCCTGCGTCCCGCATCCCAAATCCTGCATCCCTCCTCCTGCATCCCGCATCCCACCTCCCGCATACCCCATCCCGCATCCCAAATCCTGCATCCCTCCTCCTGCATCCCGCATCCCACCTCCCGCATACCCCATCCCGCATCCCAAATCCTGCATCCCCCATCCCATCTCCCACATCCCGCATCCCAAATCCTGCATCCCTCCTCCTGCATCCCGCATCCCACCTCCCTGCATCCCGCATCCTACCTCCCACATACCCCATCCCGCATCCCAAATCCTGCATCCTGCATCCCACCTCCCACATACCCCATCCCGCATCCCAAATCCTGCATCCCTCCTCCTGCATCCCGCATCCCACCTCCCGCATACCCCATCCCGCATCCCAAATCCTGCATCCCTCCTCCTGCATCCCGCATCCCACCTCCCACATACCCCATCCTGCATCCCAAATCCTGCACCCCTCCTCCTCCATCCCCCATCCCATCTCCCACATCCCGCATCCCAAATCCTGCATCCCTCCTCCTGCATCCCGCATCCCACCTCCCACATCCCGCATCCCACCTCCCTGCATCCCGCATCCTACCTCCCACATACCCCATCCCACATCCCAAATCCTGCATCCCGCATCCCAAATCCTGCATCCCTCCTCCTGCATCCTGCATCCCACCTCCCACATACCCCATCCCGCATCCCAAATCCTGCATCCCTCCTCCTGCATCCCCCATCCCATCTCCCACATCCCAAATCCTGCATCCCTCCTCCTGCATCCCCCATCCCATCTCCCACATCCCGCATCCCAAATCCTGCATCCCTCCTCCTGCATCCCGCATCCCACCTCCCACATCCCGCATCCCAAATCCTGCATCCCTCATCCCATCTCCCACATCCCGCATCCCAAATCCTGCATCCCTCCTCCTGCATCCCGCATCCCACCTCCCACATACCCCATCCTGCATCCCAAATCCTGCATCCCTCTTCCCGCATCCCCCATCCCATCTCCCACATCCCGCATCCCAAATCCTGCATCCCACCTCCTGCATCCCACATCCCATCTCCCACATCCCGCATCCCAAATCCTGCATCCCTCCTCCTGCATCCCGCATCCCACCTCCCACATCCCGCATCCCACCTCCCTGCATCCCGCATCCTACCTCCCACATACCCCATCCCACATCCCAAATCCTGCATCCCGCATCCCAAATCCTGCATCCCTCCTCCTGCATCCTGCATCCCACCTCCCACATACCCCATCCCGCATCCCAAATCCTGCATCCCTCCTCCTGCATCCCCCATCCCATCTCCCACATCCCGCATCCCAAATCCTGCATCCCTCCTCCTGCATCCCGCATCCCAAATCCTGCATCCCTCATCCCATCTCCCACATCCCGCATCCCAAATCCTGCATCCCACCTCCTGCATCCCGCATCCCATCTCCCGCATGCTGCATCCCATCTCCCACATGCCCCATCCTGCATCCCACCTCCTTCATCCCGCATTCTGCATCCCGCAGGAGGCTGTACCACCCGGGTACGGGCTGCGCCCAGACACAGGAGCCCCACCACCATCTGGAGAGGCCGGCCACGCTTTATAACGCTTTTGTTAGCGTAAGAGCATTAGCTCAAACCTCGCCCAAACCTCTAGCAAGGTTTGCGGTCTGGGAGGTGGCTGGCACCTTCCCTGCCAGGCTTCCCGGCCCGAAGTCACGCAGCCGGCGTTCACGCGAGCGGGCTGCTGAACTCAACCCCCCGCCAAATTTCTTTGCAGCTACAGCAGAGGTACTGCCTGCCCAAGAAATGTGTCGCTGAAGCCAGGGCAAATTAAAAGAAACCTATAACAAAGAGACTGAAAAATGAACGACGCAATACAGTAATGCACAAATGGCAACGTCAGAGTATAGGATCATTTTAAATGCGATTGCATCCACACTGAATTAAACAATTCATTCTAAAAATCTGTACGTTACAATTCAAAGAGAAGCCAGAACTCCTCTTGTGTAGACTAAAAGGTACACCAAAGCTTGCAACACAGGAGTGTGGATTTTCACGCTAATCTTTTCTAACACTTTGCACTCCTACGGTTGCAGCTCACACCAGGGAGATTAGCACAACCAAAAAGGGGCAAAGTCTGTTCGGTTCCCAGTTCTGAAAATTGTTTTAGCTCTGAGGTCCTCAGGAAGTCAGAGATGAGAGAAAGCTGTAACAAAACAATCTCTCATATCTGAACAAGCAATACTGGCAAACGCCACATTTATCTGCACGCACATAACGATTTCTGTCCAACACATACTTATTTCGCGCACCGGGAACGTTTAGTTTGTTTAAGGCTTTATTTGTGTCAACCCCAACCTGCAGTTAGCCACAACAATTACTTTTTTTTAGGAGAAGGTAACATTCCATATCGTCAATTATTTCTAATGCTGACTTTGGAAACAAGATGCTGTTTTAGAAGCAGTGGAAGAATAATAAGGGACGGGAGGCTGGGTACAGACCAAAACAGCAGCCGAAAACAAGAGGAAAACAGTATTTTGCAGTTCCAATGTTGGGTTTAATCCCCACAGAAATAATGAATTTATGCAGTGAAATATTTGAACCTTAAGGAATAGCACTTAACATTCTAATACACGTTGATTTGCCTCACAGTGATGTAGAAAGCATTTACTGATGAGGGAGACCTGCAGCTCAGCTGCTGCAAGTCCCAGACCGCTCAGTGCAGGGTCTTGGAAGGAACCTGCGGTGACACGTGGTGAAGGACTCATTCAGACAGGAACATTTTGGTCCACGTAGGCTACACGTGAGGGTGCACGTGCTCTTTCACTAAGAAATATGTAATTACCACTTACTATTCCACCCTACTTGACTTTTTCTGCCCCTTCTGGATGTTAACACCCCGTCTGCACCACAGCGGGATGCTTCATTTAACCATTAAGCCGGGCGCTTACAAATTATTCTGGTTTGAAAAAAAAAAATTAGTTACAGTCAAGACTTTTTTACAGACTCGTTTCTGCTTTAGAAATCACACGGGTAAACAGTTTGACAAGAAGAATTTAGGGACCAGTGCATGGATGAGGGGAGTCAGGCAGCTGACGGCAGTAACCCCTTAAGCCAAAGCCGCAGCAGAGAGGTCACTACGTTATCTATTTAGCGCACATACGGTCTTTGTGTAAAACCTTCTGTCCCAGCTGGGAGGCCGTAGTACCAAAATGTGCGTTACTGACATGCCGAGGCATCATTTCAAGCGCAGAGCTGATCTCCCCCAAACTCTTCATTTGGTCACCACCAGCCTCCTTGTCCTCCGTAAGAAAACAGCTCAGGACGTCACCGGGCCAGCTCAGGTCTGTAGCAGCCGCGTTGCTGAGCCTTCATAATGTTACATATTTGGAAACTCTGCAAAAAGAGGGAGAACTGAAGGAGCTTTAAGATTCCTTGTATGTACATCCCCCTGCATTTCTTTCATTTTCCAGAAGAATCTGTCCCCGGAGTCAGCCTAAGTATTAACGTTCGTAGAATGCCAGTGACAAATGAAGTATCCATCTTCAACATCTATTTTTATCAGAACTATAAAGATTAAATATTTGCCAGGACCAGGGAAATTCTGCACCATCCTGAACTTTCCTGAAGACAGGTGCAACATTTGCTTTTCTCCAGCGACTGGGGACCTCCCCCAAACTCCACGAAGGGTGATACACAACAGCCTTGCAAGGATGCTGGCCAATTCTCACAGCACCCTGGGATGCCACCCGTCAGATTTGGGTTTATTTCTCATTATCCTGCTCTGATTTGACTGTTAATAAATTAAACTGATTTCCCCAAGTGGAGTCTGTTTTGCCCATGACAGTAATTGCTGAGTGATCTCTCCCTGTCCTTATCTCGACCCAATGAGCATTTCGTTCTATTTTCTCTCCCCTGCCCAGCTGAGGAGAGGAGGGATGGAGCAGCTTTGGTGGGCACCTGGAGTCCAGCCAGGGTCGACCCACCCCACAGAAGCAGTTCTTCTCGCTGCTCTTGATGTCCCTTGCAAGTGTCAATCCTACGTGAACTTTGGCTTTCCAGACACCATCCTGGCACGCCTGGGCGATGAGCTTTCCTCACCTCCTTTACCCTTCAGAGCTGCCTCCCATGCGATCCCACCTACCAGTTCCCTGAATAACTCAAAGTCTGGTCTCTTGGAAGTCTACGGTCTGTACTCTGTCTGCTACTTTCCCCCTCAGGATACTGCACCCCACTACTCCATGGTCACTACAGCCAAGTCTACCATTGATTACCAGATTTCCAACCAGTTCTTCCTTGTCTGTGAACCCCAGTGGCCCATCTAGTGCCCGTATCAGGAAGCTGTCCCTGACACCCACTAGAAACCTCCTGGATCGATTGGATCCTGCCACGCTCCCTTTCCATCAGATGTCAGGGGGATCAAGTCCTCCACAAGAATCAGACTTTCTCAAGTTGTTCAAAGAAAGCTTCGCCTGCTTTTTCATCTGGTCAGGAGCTCTGCAACAAATTCTTACCATGCCGTCACCCTGACTGACACCTCTGATCCTGACCCACACGCTCTCAAACCAGGCTGTTGTACGTCCCAGGGAAGTACCACGCATCCAAGCTGCTCCTTCACCCGTAGGGCAACAGCATCTCCCCGTCATCTTCCCCTCCTCTTTTCTGCAGAGCCTGTAGTTGTCCATCGCTGCAATTTAGCCGTGTGAGCTGTCCCACCGCATCTCAGTGATTCCAACAGTGTCGCTCTGGGACCACACACAGCTCCAGCTCCTCCAGCTTGTTGGCCAAGCTGCAAGCATTTGTGCGTATACATACGCTTGAGGTGTAGGCCTTGCACCATATTATTCTTCCTGAGGTGTCTCCTGATTCCATGACCCCCACATCCTTTATTTTCCACTCCTTTCCCATGTTTTGTTCGCTTAATTGCAGGCTGCCATCTCCCTCCCCGCATCGTTCTTAGTTTAAAACTCTCCTCATCAGATTCACCAGCTTGTTGGCAAAGGTGGTGGATCCCATTTCTCCCCAACAGCCCTCAACCCTCACACAGGGTCCCCAAGTCATAAAAGCCAAATTTCTCCTCCACGTCTCCCTAAGAGTCCTCGAGCCTCGAACAGGGTTCCACGATGATAAAAGTCAAATCCTTGCCTACAACACCAGCCTCACAATTTGGTGGTGACCCGCGTGGTCCGTCCATGCTCCTGCAAGCCTCTGCTCTTCACTGGCAGGAACAAGACCATGACGTGGGCCCCCCATTTCCATTATTTGTTATTTTTTGAAAGCTACTTTTTTTGTTCCTAATGTTTATTTTTTTACGGACGAGAAGGCACGTAGGACCTACCAGAACACTTTTGTGTCTGTGAACATTTGACTATTCCTAACTAGAAATACATAGCACGGATGCTGCAACTGATAAACTCTTGTCTTCTGCAAAGTCAGGATGACAGGTACCTATGATAGGTAGCTTTGCTGTTAATACAAGCACTTCATTTTCCCCATTAGGTTTAAATGATTTATTTTTCTTTTTACTTTCAAAAGGCAGGAGGCTTCACTTAGGTTTGGAAATTCCTTAAAAGGAGTTGCCTCAATATGCTTCAGGTTCTACAGCTGCGCATGGAGGGAAAATAAGGAATAAACTTAAATGCTCATCGTACAAAGAGAAAACAACTATTTTTAAATTTTCTCTTGCAGCACTGGATGAAGCCACTGGGAATCAACGCCTGCTTCTCCACTGAGTTTGGCTTAAAGTCTGGAGTTTGAGGTTTTGGTTTCAGAAGGTCGTGCACTTTGAAGAGTCAATATTAGTATAAGCGTCCCGAGACAAGGAACCAAAAAATCTGTTTCCGATACCTATACAAACTTCCACCGCAGTCAAGGATTGTCTAGGTACAATGAGAGCTACCCCGCAGCTTCAACAGAACAGCAAGTCTCAGCCACGGTGCCAAGGCTCCAAGGTTAGCTAAGGAAACACGAAGCACACATACGTAATTTATCCATTTTGTCAGGGCTTATCACTTGTGGCTTTGGCACTCTTTCACGAGGCATGAGAAGAATCTTGCCCGGAGCATCCAGTTAGACACAGACTAAGAAGGTAGAGAGGCAGTGAAAGAAAAGACCAACCCAGCAGACAACTGGCTGGACATACAAAGTAATGCATACACATACACAGAATGCATTCACGTTATTTAAATATACATGGTAGGAAGCTAAGTCCTTCTCAAGTCCCTGAAGTTTTACAAAATAATGTTGGTAATTATACATCGGATGCTTATATTTGTGATCTTTAGAGATAACTGATCAACAGCCATGTGGCAACCCTGGCTGGGTAAGGCTTAGTCAAAAAGCAAATTTTTTGACTTCTCTTTTGACCAAGAAATCCCTTAGAAACTGGTGGCTGGATTTTTTTGTTTGTTTTTTGGTTTTTAATACATGTTAAACTAAGTCATGCAAACCTACAGGAAAGAAAATGCAAAGTATTATACCTATACTGTGAAAGGTTCATATACATTCCATATTTTAAAAGGACACAGTTATGCTTCTGAAGTCTATTACAAAGCATATACAGAAAGGTTAGAATTCAGGTGGAACCCTACACCTTCATCTACTTGCTTTTCAGTTTCATATTCACTTTCCCAAAGTTTGCATTCTCCAAGTTTTAAATTGATTTATCTAGCTCTGATACTTTCTTGAGCAATCTTTCTCATTCCCCACAGAAAGTAAGCAACAAAAATGTTCTTATATGCTTATACTTCAGAAAACCAATTATTTGACCAAAACTTACTTAAAATGAAAGTTTCTTCAGAACAGGTCGTAACAGCAGTACGGTAGGAAACAGTTCCAACTTCTTCCTCTCCTCCTTTTAAAAATACATATATATATATGAGCATAGCAATGGTTGTGGTGACCTCAGTGCACTCATGTTAGTAAGATACGAGCGAGCTGTTCTACATCACTAAACAGTCATGATTGAAAAAAACCCCTCTAAAGGACAAAACTATGAATCCATAGACAAATCTTCAAAAATTGTATTTTCTACAAGATTTTCTGCTTCTAAAATTTCATGAGATTAAGCAAGCAATATATTAATATACAAAGAGAAGGAAAGGAATTTTAAGTACATACAACCTGCTATATCCAATCCCAAGATTATTCTTAAGCATGGTGAAAAAAACCTAAAGATTTTTACAAAAATCCATAAAAATTCCAAGTTTAATTGTACTCATCTCTGTTACATAAACGAGATTCTCTTCCTGCCCCACTCCAACTGGAGCTCTACACTTTCTCTACACCCTAATACTCTGGTTCCAAATGGGCTTCTCATCTTTTTTCTACCAAGGTAATTAATTCATAGCTGTATGCATCACCTCTGAACCACTGCATATCCTGTATAGACTGTAATAGGAATTTTTTTGTCTACCACATTTCTCAGCATAGGCTATAAATAGCCTTTTGGGGTGGGGGAAAAAAAGAAAAAAAAAGAAAGAAAAAGAGAAGCGGAGTTGTCTTCTTTATATCTAAGGTCTGTAATCACATTTTTCTCAGGCAGGAGCAGCCCACAGGGTTCAGAACTGCAGTTATCTGAAATACCCGTACTGGAAGTAAACTTTGTGTTTGCCCCAGCTGCTGTCTCCTGACCCGATCGCGTTGTTTGCCAAGCAAACCACCTCCATAGGAAACCTGAAGTTACAACTAACGGTGCTGATCCCAAAGGGCCCCTGTGCTGAAGAACAGGAATGAGTGAGACAGTAGCACGCAGCACCGGGGGCTTTGATAAAATGCCCCAGTGACTTAATACACAGCAATTTCTGGAAACTGCAGACCTTTTTATTTGGTTCATACTCGAACATATGAAACAAAATTAGTAATGATTTCAACTGATGTTATTTCAGAGACTATCCAAGGACTACATTATAGCATTAGACATATTCCAAGCAAATTCTTTCACTGGTTAAATCTTGAAGTGCTTCACTTGCATTTCTTATGTCAAAAAAGAGTGATCACTGTTTGTACTCGAGTATTCATCCTTCTACTCAGCATCTATAATAGGTCCTCTGACAGGAACAATAAACCCACAGTCTGATCTGTCTACTGGTATCCTACAGTTCCTTAGAGAAATTAGTTAAATCAGTTCAGATCCCAGCAGTAAACATCTTAAAGATCTCAAACTAGCACGGTGTAAGGGAATGGTGACAGAATACTTAGTCTGGACAAAAAACAACACACAGCAGAAACGTCCTTCAACTTCCACGAGGCTCTGACAAAATTCTGTACTTATTGAACTGGAAAGTGCCCATCACACCTGGTTTTAAAGAGATTCAATGCCCTAACATCAAGGGGACTTGCAGAGTTCTTCTCCAAGAGTTACAAAGTACACTGACAGCTGTAAATCAAGATTAAAGAATCAAGTAGTCAGTTACCAAAAAAAGTAGGTAGAGAAACAGCATCAAGTCTTGATGACGGATTCCCAGAAATCAAGGAAGTTAGCTGGTAGAGAGCAGTGAGAAGTATCTGTCAGTAGTGAGACACAGAACTGTAAAGGTGACACCGCTGCCAATTCAAACACATCCTTCCTTGATTTCTTCTATTTATTCAAATAGCTTAAGGCATCTTTTTAACCAAATGACTGTGCCAAGAGTGATGAAATGATAGCAGAGGAGAAAAGCAGCTTTTATACCAACTAAGTATGCTAGCAGAGCCATAATAGTCAAGTGCTCTCTTTTAGATTTATCTATAGTTGCTCCTAGAAAAAAAAAATAAAAAAATTCTAGAATTCTAGTCCGGACCCCGTGAAAGGAAACGATGGGCACTGGACTTAGGGGCATGGAGTGGGTTTTGTCCTCTGTGAGAACCCTGCAAGAAAGCTTTCTCTTAATAGGCAGCACTGAGAAGTCACCCAAGTGTAGAGCTTTAAATATTTTTTCCCTTCCTTCCAGAAATCCTCTTGAAACACAAAAGATATCAGGCATAGGCTTCAATCAAATCAATCTGAAGCTCTTCAGTAGGAGCTTACACCTGAAAATTTTAAATTATTATTTATTTAGCACTATCACCTTCATATTCTAAGCAAATATTTACAACAGCTGAAGTCTAGGCATAATTTAGCCTGAGGACAACAAAACTGTCCTTGCACGACCTCCACTTAAAATCTATTCTCCTGCCAAATTATAAAGTACTTACGGTTTTTGAACAGTTAATATGCAAATAGCACAAAAGCAAGCATGCTAAATAACAGTGCACAAATTCCTGTTCTTCATGTTTTCCCTCATTTACAGCTGATATGTTTTTCTGAAGCAGACAGGAAATTTAGACTAACCTTGCTTTCCTAGGCTGGTGACTGGAAAGTTGAAGCATTCAGAGCAGAACTCCAGGACAATTTTGTATCTCCTGTTGCCAAAGATACTTAAAAGACAGTATGTTCAATGTGAAAGGTTTTGATCTTGATTTGGAAAAAAAGGAAAAATGGCCAATGCCAGGTTGGGTTTCTTTTTATTGTTAAAAGATTAAAGCATAACATTTCACCAAATACAAGAAATTTAGGGGGTTTCTGACATTACAAACATCTGAATCAAGAGAAAGTGTGGAGCTATACATAGTCTTGACGTTAATCCATCAATTTAAGGTATATTAGTACATGCTTAAAACATGGCCAAAATACAGTCACAAAGTAAGTACCTTGATGCTTCTACATCTGAGACAATAAGTCAGGGAATTGAGTGCAATAAATTTCCAACGAATGACTATACACTCAATTACAACCTCAGGGCACAATTACTCCAGAAGGATTGGTAATTTCTCATGCCTGGCTCATTCACATTCCATTTGGTGAGAATTTTAATTTTGAGAATTTGATAAAAACATTTTGAAAAATACATTTAACAAATGTGAAAAAACAAGTTCAGTCTTCACAGGAATATATGGATTGCTTGCCACTCCAGTCCTTAATTGCCTGTATGTTTTACAAATCTTTAAAAAACTAATTTGTATCAATTTTGGTTTCAAAAACATAGTACATCTGAAAAATAAAATATGACTCTACTGATGGGTAATACAAAGACATGAGCACATATTTAAAATGACTTTCGAAAGTAAATCATTTCAGTAATACAGCTATAAGACAAGTTAAACATAGTACAATAAACCATGCATCTTCTGACTTGTCAGATCAGCTAAACTACTCGGTTAACATACAGCAACACTTTTGAACACTTCTGAAAATTCAGCTTTTCTAGCACAAGGGAAAAAACAGATTAAATTTGTTCTTCCAGTGGTTCAAGGCTGTCCAAGTGTTTTTTAGGTGTATCATCACTATGACGGCTTTGGCAATGGGTTAAATGTTTCTTAAAGCCTCGGGGAAAATTTGATTCAAAATTACAACGTGGACACTTCAACAAACTTTGACCATGAGCAGCAACATGGTTTTTAAGAAGAGACTCCAAAAGAAAAGCTTTGCCACATATTTTACATTTGTATGGGCTTTGAACATTATGCTTGTTAACTAAATGGTGCAAGACGGCACCTTTTTTCATTGCACGACAGCAACAAATTTTGCAATAATACTTCCCCTTGCCACGCTTCATGTATTTTGCTATTTCTTCCTCAGAGATGAAAGCCTCTTTCTCTTCAGTAAACTGCAGCACACACTGTGGCTGCACGGGAGTAGTTGCATCTATTTTGCTCTCTTTACCATAATCAGATGACTCCATATCATATTGCTCTTGGTCACTGTTGGATTCTTGCTCCTTTATCTCCATTGAGTCCATCTCTGTTTTTCCACACTCACTGCTATTTAGTTCAGAATCTGAGTTCTCCTGGTTTTCCTTCTTGGGCTTCTTTTTGGGGCATGAATATAACATGTCTTCTGGTGATTCTTTGGCTAACATTGATTGTTCATCCTGTGAGAATAAATCATCCAGTGGTTTCTGATCATCTAAACTGTGAGAAAGAAAGTCACTCTCACCAGACTCACTAGGTGTCTGGGGCTCGGAGGAAAAACCTGGAGCAGACTTGTGAGGCTCGGAAAACAGGATGTTCTTCTGGATTTCAGAAGGTACAGTAGTTTCAACATGTCTCTGGACATCAGAGGATAAAGCAGCAGCAGGCTTCTGCATCTCAGAAAATACAGCGTGCTTTTGAACATCAGGGGAAACAGCAGATCTCTGGGAGTCAGTAAAAACAGCTTGTTTGGGGGTCTCGGGAGACACAGAAGGAGTAGGTTTCTGGGACTCAGTAAAGAGGCCGTGTTTCTGAATTTCAGGAGAAGCAGATTTCTGAGACTCTGGAAAGGAAGTAGACTCCTGAACTTCAGAGGAAATGGGAGCAAGTTTCTGGGCTTCAGAAAATAGGGCATGCTTCTGGACTTCAGAAGAAACAAGAGCTGATTTCTGGGCTTCAGAACATAGGGCATGTTTTTGGCCTTCAGTAGAAACAGCAGAAGTAGACACCTGATTCTGGGGCTCAGAAAAGAGAGCACGTTTCTGGGCATCAGTAGAAACAGCAGGATTAGGTTTACGAGACTCTGGGAACAGAGCTCTTTTCCGAGGTTCAGGGAAATGAGCCCGTTTCTGAACCTCAGACGAAGCAGCAGATGTGGATTTCTGAGTTTCAGAAAAATACATAGATTTCCGGGACTCGGAGAGTTTCCAAGATTCAGGAGATACTGAAGCACCAGGCTTTCGGACCTCAGGAAAGAAAGGCGGCTTCCAAGATTCAGAGGAAACAGTGTGACTAGACTTTCGAACCTCAGGAGAAACAGGGGGAGAATGCTTCCAGGTGTCAGGGGACAGAACAGGTTTCCAGCCTTCAGGGTAAACAGACGAGATGGGTTTCCATGGCTCAGAAGAAACAAGAGTAGACTTCTGGGATTCGGAAAAGGACGTAGATTTCCATGAGTCGGAAACAAGCCTCCTAGGTTCTGGCGACACAACGGGGCCAGGCCTTCGGGACTCGGGGGCAGACCTCCGGGATTCTACGGACACTGACATGGCAGGCTTTGGAGCCCAGGGAGAAACCGTGGAAGACTTCTGCAGTTCATGAGGTGTAGATCTCCAGGGTTCAGGGGAAACAGTCGGACCAGGTCTCCACGACTCTGGCGAAACTGCAGGAGCAGGCCTCCGGGTTTCAGGAGAAGAAGCAGAAGCAGGCCTACGCATTTGAGAAGGATGTCTCCGGGGCTCAGGAGACCCAGCTGGGGCATACCTTCGTGGTTCAGGGGATACTGCTGGAGGAGGTTTCTTTGGCTCTGGTGACACTGCTGGGGAGTATCTGCGGGGCTCCGGAGACACAGCGGGAGAATGGCGGCGGGGCTCGGGTGATACAGCAGGGGAATGCCGACGGGGCTCTGGAGACAGAGCCGGGGAATGCCGACGCGGCTCTGGAGACAGAGCCGGGGAATGCCGACGCGGCTCTGGAGACAGAGCCGGGGCTGGCTTCTGAGGGTCGGGGGACACAGCAGGAGATGGCTTCTGCGGGTCTGGGGATAGAGCAGGGGATGGCTTCTGCGGGTCTGGGGATAGAGCAGGGGACGGCTTCTCTGAGTCTGGGGATACGGCTGAGACTAACTTCTCCGGATCTGGAGATGTGGCCTGGGCTGACTTTTCTGGATCTGGGGACGTGGCCTGGGCTGACTTCTCTGGCTCCGAGGAAGTCGCCTGAGCCAACTTCTGGGGGTCTGGAGACACTGATGATTTCTGAAGCTTGGGGGAAACAACAGGTTCAGATTTGGGGAGTTCAGGAGAAAGGGCAGGTTTCCGCAACTCGGGGGAAAGGGTAGGTTTCTGTGGCTCCAACGTGACACTTTTTTTGGAGGAATCTGAATCTCCTTCTACCTGTTCTTTCCGCTCCTCATTCCACTTCTCAGGTGCTGCATGTTGGGCTGTGATGTGGTAATATACGTTGCAATACATCTTGCTGGTAAAGAAACATTTGTGGCAGTGAAACAGTTTTGCACTTTTTTGATAAAATATAAGTTTACCCAAACCAGCAGCATCCATTTCATCACAATACTCTGGGTGTATGGTACCCATATGAATTTGTATATTTTCATAGTCCGTTCCTCTGAAGCTGCAGTGATCACACTCTAAGCGCTCGGTGGTTTTACGTAGTATCTGCAACACGTCCATTTTTCTACGGTCAGTAACAGTTTTCACAGCACTGCACCTTTCAAAGAGCAAGCTTCAGTTCCTGCAATAAAGGAAAAAAAAAACCTGTATAGTTAACTGTCAATGTTAATTTCAACTCTTTGTCATTCCTAAATAACCACATGTGCTTTTTTTCTCTTCATTTTAGACAGCATATCTTCTGCATAGGTACTAACTATTTCATAAAGAAAACCAAATATAGGTCCCTCCAACTTCTGCACATCATTTTACATCAGTAGAACTTGAAAAGCAAAGCTTATATTTAACAATAGGCCTTCCCAGCTATGTAAAAAAATCTGGAAGCAAATGCTAAAAAAAGAACCCAGGTGATGAAGAGCTAAGTTTGTTTCCTTTGATAAATGTGATTGCTTTCTCAGTTGTCTTTTCTTCCCAGATTTGAAGTGTTTTTATTTACATTACACCTGTAAACTGCAAATAAAAAGTACTCTAAAACAGTGCTACTGAGACAGCCATTTCAAAACTGCATCTTCATCATAAAATATCAAAACAAATTAGCTGTTTTTGACAAAGGCAAAAAAAAATTCAAGAGGAAAACAGCAGCTTAAAGCCCAGGCTCTGTTTTCATCTGCTGAACACTGTTTTCCTTTCACAAATTCATGAAAAACAAAAGCCCCTGCTCATAAAGACCTTATCCATTATGAAAAGAATTTTTTCCATTCCATTATTTCATGTGCTGCCCTAATAACAACAAAAATACTATTTAAAAAAAACAGTACTGACTTTTTTTTTCCAGTTGGTGTAGTTGACAGCCCTCTGTATTCAAAACATTGTTTACCTCACCCCAAAGAGAAAGATGGAAATCTCTCAAAATCACTGTTTTTGCAAGACCTTAAAAAACCAAAACAAAACAAAAAAAACGCTGCAAAAACCCAGACATGCAGCATCTGAAATGCAAATAATTTTTAATGATTTGGCTAGATTCCACTATTTCCAACAGAATTTACTCGGATTAGCTACTACAATAAGCAGAAAACCAAGTCTAACTATATTCCGTAAGTCATTTTCACGTAAATGTGGGAGGTATCTCTAGGGTGAAAAGGAGTATTTGTGAAATGCACAAATGCACCGGCTTTTTTCTTGCATGTTCAAATTAAACAGATGTTACATGATTATCATGCTAAGCTATCAACCTAATTCTGGGGGTCTTGTAACACACACAGTTTCAAAACACACAAAGTTTTTGTGTCATTTTAACATTAATTTTCCTGTCTAAATATATAGTAGACTACTAAGAAATCTAAAAATATGCATCCAAACAAAGTTTTCTTAATTTATTCCTAAAGCATTTTTACCCTGGTTTCTTATGGAAATGAGGCTTATACAAACACATTGCCCTACAGTCATTGCCAATCAAATTGGACAAAGCAATCCAGTCTCATTTTAAATTTCTACAAGTTTCATGAAAATCAGGAACCAAGTAGAGAATGAAAGAAATGGCTCCACTGATGCTAAGGCTGAATATTTCACTTAACAGTTACTGGCTCTGTTTAGCCTGTAATCAGTACATGAATGGTCAGTATGCAAATAGTCTTAAAACCTGCAGAACAAGCAGTGTCTGATTCAGCTTGTAATTCGGGAAAAAGAGAAGGAATTAAAAATGCAACAGTGGTGAGCTGCTTTGGGTTTGGGGCAGGGACATAATGAAAGTAAATTAGCAGTGCTGCTAAAGGATGACATGGATGCAGAAAAAACAACAGGAAAGGGGGATTGGCTGAGGAGTAGAAGGCACAAATCCCTAAGAAATAAAGGTTCACTAGCTCAGTTCCTCATGGAACAACTTCTCTGCACGCACTATGCATATGCACCTCAGATCAAGTCACAGGAATAGGTAGATTTCCAATCGGGAAGCACAGCGGGACCACAGACAGAGCTTTAAGAGGGATCCTGCTTTACATCTATGAGACAAATGAACAGCATCCAACCGCAGGCTAGCTACATATGAAAAGGAATTGCACTGCTCTACAAATACCTAAGTGGAAGGACCTTCGGGATGTAAGTTGCAGTTTCCCAGCACTATTAACAGCAATACAAAAGACACCCCAAAATGCAGTCCACACCGCATTTGGTGTTGACCACAAAACACTTCCCAACATCTTACAACAAACTTTATATTCCTGTACAGGATCAAAACAAACCAGAAAGCTAACAGTAGTGCTCAGTGGTCTGTATCTCTGCAATAGCAAACAACTTGCCAACTGAAAAACTCCAAAGCAAGCCATGTCTTAACACACCAAAAGGCCTGAAAGTCTTTATGAATTAGGGTTTGTTTTTTGGCTGGGGAATTTGGGGCAATGGGAGGAAAGGAAGATTTCAATTTGAAAGCCAGAAACTCTGAATTGATCATACGAACTAAAGAAAAAGAACTGTTTTTTTACCGAATCACAGCAGAACATAATTAGGACAATAAGAACATACTGCACTAATCACATTTTCAGAACTGAAAGGGAATTTTGTCACTTCCAAAATTGGTGGTAATCCTGCATTGTCCGTTCTCTTTTCTCTAGGAAAAAAAAGGCTTTTCCAAACTGAATTTATCATAGCTTACAATAAGGTTTACCAGACAATCTCTTCTACCCTTTTCACACATTACCTAACTGTTGCCCTTTCTGGAGTTTTCTGTTACTCACTCCTCTCAACTACACTTCACCCCACCTCCCACTCTCTCCTTTTATTCAGTCCTATCTTACTTTACAATGGAAATTTCCATTTTCCTTCCAAATGCAACAGTGAGAAAAGGTCCCTGGCTCCCTTTCACAAATTGTCCAAGTTGCTGTTAAGCTTTTTTGACCAGGAGGTTATTCTGGAACTGAGGAAGTTACAGGCACTTCCTCATTTTCATCTCCAGACATTTAAAGGTTGACATTCAAGCCTTTGGCATAAGAAATAACATTAAAGAGTTGGTGGTACTTTCTCTCACATTGCCTAGCTCACCATTTTTAATTTTCTAACTTCACTACACTGTAGCTGGCAGTCACTGAAGAAACTGCCTCTTCTGCTGAAATCTCTGCTTAATTGAGGCATACTACTGAGCAAGACAACTCTCTGGTATTGCAGCACCTTAGGCCATGACTCCATGGCATAGTAAATCTAGTTTTAGAATAGGGACTGTGAGACGAGTAACAAATTTGAACAGCGCTGAGCCACTATTAACTCATGCTGTCAATTTAAATTTGTTGAAACACTTCTGAAGGAGTTAACTCTGAAATGTTGCTGGTTCACTTAGCACACATCTGAATAGCTAGTCTAGAAGATTTTTCCGTCAACCCCTCCTGATTCCTTCTCACTTTGAGCTCAATCACCACTGTCTCTACATAGCTCTGCCCTCCTCTATACTCAGGTTTGTCACACAGATAACGGCCTGCTTCACACTTCTTTGCTGTCAACCCCTGCATCAGAACTTGTTTTGCACTGGATCCTGCCTTGACTAGTTGGGTGAAAGTTTGAGGAAGAGCAAGTCACTGCTTTCTAAACAGTCCCACGCTAGCACAGCCAGCCAGGCTAGAAAGCATATGGTCAACAACCAGGTCCCCGTGGCTTTGGACTTGCACGAACTGTGATGTAATCTGTGCTCAGCAGCATCTTTTTGGCAACACTAAAAAAGATGGACCACGCTCCCTCTGCGTAAATGCTTTATTAGAGACATCAAAGGGACCTAGCTCTGCACTGCTTCAACTCAAACCCATAAAAAGAGTAAGGAAAATAACTGGCGCGATCAATCTGGCAGGGTGCCCCATGTGCACTGCAGAGAACTTGACCAAATACTAAATCCAAACATCATTTTAGTCATCTGAACCCCTCCAGAGAGGAGAAGTACAAATTTCAGGATGAAAATCAAGTTGTCATGAGACACAGGTGCCCCGTGAAACACAGCAGAAGGGAGAGGGCTACTAGAGTATCTCTCAATCCCCCTTGAAGACTCCTAGGAGACACAAACAAGCTGCCACCCGTCCAAGTACAGATAGCTGCTGTGCAGGCCCCAAGCTGCTTTGTTTTGCTGGACACTCTGCCAGGCCCTACCTGGTTTGTAAAAAGGACACTTCAGCATTACCCCTACTCAAACCCACAGTTACATGCTATGCCATGCCACAGTGGCTATAGCTGAGGCCATGCTGCATGCCACTTGAAGACTACCGAGCACGCTGCATTCCTTGACCGCTATTTCTGCATCCCCTCCTACTTTTCTCACTTTTCATGGCTGCAACACTGAGAAAACAAATACAGATACAGCCAAACAGAACCATCTACTCTGAGAACACATTACAATTCAAGCAGAAGCCTGAAGCCCAGCATTTATGTTTGTCCTGTGGCCGCATCCTGTCTCCACTTCAAGACAAAGTACTAAGATTCAACTAAGATTCTGGAGTTTGCAATACTAAACTTTAGCTTAAGACGGCCAAGACTCGCTCTTAGTCTTCCTGTGACATGAAGATTTCCACTGGAATCTACTTAAACAGGCAAGTGCTTCTGTCTACGAGCTCACTATAGTCACAGATACCAAGCACAGTAACAGCATCAGCACCAACTCGGCTCTTAGCTTGACTGAAGGTTTTTGCTGACCTGAAGTGATGTAGATCAACGTCCACCACTCAGGTTAAAAGCTGCTTGAAGAGACCCAGACACATCAGCAGTGGGACCACCAGTCTCTACTGCTGCTCCATCAGCCACCTCCTCCCACCCCTTTCTTCTACACATGTCTAGAACCTACATACAAAGTTCCTACCACCAGCTCTCCCCTCTCTCCACAGAGATGCTGAAGGTCCTTATACCAGTTCCTGTCCCCTACGCTGCAGTTCTCACCGTGATGTCCTCCGTCACACAAAGAACAGAAGAACAGCAGGGGAAAAGGATCAGTAATGAGGACCCGTATCTACCTGAGAAAAGAACAACTAGCACTACTTTTCTTGCTCAGTTCTCAGCATCCAAGAGGCCAAAGTCATAATCTGGCAGAAAGAAAAAGTACCCACGGAGTCAGAGGCAATGAGATAACTGCAAATTCTGAAGCTGGCTATGTATATTGCTGGGCAACCAGAGAGTGCAGTCAAACAGCATCAGCAATCTCTGTCAAGCTCACATCAGACTGAGCAATAGGAGGGGCCCAAGCTACTGTATAGAGCAGACAGACCTCCTGGTATCTACCCAGCCAGCACATACAGCCACTTCAGAGCCAGTTCCTGAATTGGGCATCCCATCATCTATGAGGATCCCACTAAAAATTAAGCCATACTTCCTACACCCTCTCAAAAACCTCCCAGTGGTAGAAAAAGAAATGCGCAGGAGATAACTGTGTATAAGAAAGAATCCACCCATGGGATGGCACGACACTGACTCTGGCAGCTAACAAGATGCCTCCATTTCTCAACTCCATTCCAATTTCATAGCTACACATCTACTAATCATTTCAGTTATTTTTAATAAACACATTCTACACTCAATGTTGCAACTTTTAATAGACGCCTGAATTTTTCCTCTACAGAGGATACACTGTGACGTAGAATTTCAGAACACAGTAACAAGTAGTCTGTCATGTTATTCTTCAAAATCAAACTGTCTTGGTTCCCTTGGCAGAAGGATCTATATCTCTTTTCCTCTCAATAAAGAATCAAGCCTGGTGAGACACAAGCAGATAATGAGGACATGCAACACACATCAGTGATGCCAGCAGAGTTGGGAAAGCCCTCAAGAAGAAAGGTCTCTTTTTTCTGTGATTCCCTACAATCACATTGGAGTCCCTGTATCAGTCACTGCACAGGAAGAATGGCTGTTCGTTCTCATCAGCCTTGGAAGTTTCTTGTAGGCAAACAGTTCAGCCATATCCTCTATCAGTGAAGAGGGTCGATGGTAAAGCTGGTTCCCAGGACAAGAAAGCTGGATACAGCCACATCATTGCCTCCACTAGCAGGAGCAGATCCAGACTACTATTGCTGTGTCTAAGCAAAAGGAAAAATGACATGTTCCTGCAGTGCCAAAAAGTAAACGGCAGTCTGGTGGCAACACGATGCTTCTCTTGAAGCTACATCCCTGTGTTGTGACTGACAAGAAACAGAAGTTTAGCTCCCAGAGGAAGCTGCACACAAACACCCCCACAATGCAGCAGAGCAGGCACTTCACAGCGCAAATGGCAGGTAAGGGGGTCACTTCCACCGCACCGTGAGCGAGACAGGCAAGCGCGATGCTCCTGCTAATCCAGCAGCGTCCACAGGAATCTGACTGCATCCTCACAACTGAACTCCCAGCTCCCGGCCCATCTGTACGGGCTAAGTTCCATCAGCAACGATCACTGAACCACGTCTTTAAAATTACACACCTCAAAAAGGTACAAACACCCTGACCTGGCCAGCCACTGAAAGGGTGAAATACGCTGTGAGAACACATGAGACACCAGATCCAGGCAGAAAACGGCTGTATTATGTGGCCCTCTGTTTCCAGGAAGGGTTCAAGTCAGTAGAAAAGTGACAATACTTGATGCACATGCAGATGACTTAAGAAACATGAAGGAGACAGAACTGCAGCTATTTTGCAAGATTTGCACCTTTGCTAAGAGAACGACAAGTCTACACAGCAACATTAATTCTTAACACAAGATCTAACAACAGCCTAAACTGCAGAGTAATATCAATACACCTGTGACAGATTCGGGGTAGGAAAAATTAACTCCATGTACTTCCGATAGGGCTTTCTAACTCCAAATTCACAATTCCATACAGATAGCCTCCAAAAAACGGTCCCAGAAACCTTATTTCTGCAGTTCTGAACCTGAGCTAATGAAGTGCCACTGGACCCACCAGAGCACACGATCTAGTCAGGAATCGTGAATTAAGGTTGTGAATCCTGGTGACACCAGGCTATGAATTCCACTTACATTACCCTGGAAGCAAATGAATCAGAGAATTGTTTAGGTTGGAAAAGACCTTTAAGATCATCGAGTTTAAGATCACAATGAGGTTCTAGGGGAGCTCGCAGAAGAGCAAAATGAAAAGTCTCCACGTTCTTCACTTACCAACAACTCGGTCAAGTCCAACTTCCAATTACGGTGCTGAACTGCAGCTCCCCTCTGCACAGTCAACCATCAAATCCTCCTAACACCTGCACCAGCCCCTTACGGGCAGTGACTGCTCCCCCGGCCCTTCTCCAGGCTCCCAAAAGTTCACAGGCAGGAGCCTCCTTCAGTTCAGCGGTCAGCTCTAAATCGCCACCAACAGTCGCCATCCCCAACGATGGAACCCAGCGACACGTTCCGAGCCTTCGCTTAGCATCTGCTTCGCTTCGCCTCAGGGGCGACGCAGTCCCCTCCTCGCAGTCGCTCCTGTCGCGACCGAAGGGGACGGTCCCGTGGGGAACAGGGCCCGTGCAAAAAACTCGCCTTTTTTTCTTTTTTTTGTCTCTCCCGAGCTGTTCTCGCAGCAGGAGAGCAAAACTCGCAGCGTGCTCCACCTGCTCCTCGCTCCGCCCGCCATTGCTTTAACTTTCTTTCGGGGAGGGGGTGCCTGCCCAGCCCCCCCCTCCTCCCCACGACCCCCCCCCCCCCTCCCCGGGATGAGGCAAGGGGCCCCCTCACCGCCGGCCCCTTCATTCCCGGCCCACCGGGCGCTCTCCCCCGCCGCCTCCCCTCTCCCTCCCGCCGGTTTTGTTCCCATTTTACCACACACACACCCCCCCCGGCTGCGGCGGGGGCTGAGACAAGGGGAAGGCCCAGGCCCGGTGACCAGGGGGAGCGGGCCGGGCCCCGGTGGGCAGCGGCGGGAGACGGGAGACGGGGGGGGGGGGGGAGATGGGGGTGTCGGTATGTGAGGGTATTCCTCCCCCCCCCCCCCGCCCCCTCGTCCGTACTCACCGTTGAGGAACCTCCGGGGCGGCAACGGGGCGCCGGGCCGGAGGGGAGGAGCTGGGGCTCACCCCCCCCACACACACACCCCCCCGCCAATGGCGGTGACGGCAGCAGGGCCGGACCGGCAGCGCTCGGGAGGAGGAGGAGGAGGAGGAGGAGGAGGAGGAAGAGGAGGGGGAGAAGGGGATGGGGGGGGGGGGGGGGGGGGCTCCGGGAGGAGGCGCGCGGCCGAATAGCGGCCGCTTTATCGCTCCCCCGGGCCCGCCCGCCGCCCAACCGGAAGCGTCGTGAGTGAAGGAGGAGGAGGAGGAGGAGGAGGAGGAGGAGGAGGAGGAAGAAGAAGAAGGCGGGCGGGGGGGGAAGCGGGAGCCTTGTCACGTGCCGCTCGCTGTGGCGGCGGCCCGTCACGCGGCGCCCTCCGCTCCTCGCCCGAGCCGGCAGGGGGCGCTGTTACACCGGAGGGGCGCGCGGCGGCCGTTGGCGCGGGGGGAGGAGGTCGCCGCCGGCGCTTTCCCGTTTTCCTCAGGCGGTTCCCGCTGCTCCGCACGGTTTATAAAGCCCCGCGGGTCCCCGGTGGCGGTTTAGGCGGTGGATCCCGGCGGTGAGGGTGTCCCGGGGGGGGGGGGGGGGGGGGTGTTCGGTGACGGTTACGCGGTGTGAGGGGGTGGGGGAGGTGGGCCCGGGCGGCAAAGGTCGGTGTGTTCGTCGAGCTGAAGGCGGGCCTCGTCTGGAGGGAAGGAGGCTGAGGGGCGACCTCGCTGCTCTCTGAGGAGGGGACGTGGGGAGGGAGGTGCTGAGCTCTTCTCCCTGGGATCCAGCGATGGGACGCGTGGGAGTGGGTCAAAGCTGCGCCAGGGGAGGTTCAGACGGGACATGAGGAGGCATTTCTTTACCGAGAGGGTGGTCAAGCCCTGGAACAGGCTTCCTGGAGAGGTGGTTGATGTCCCGAGCCTGTCGGTGTTGAAGAGGCGTTTGGACAGTGTCCTTAATAACACGCTATACCTTGGTCAGCCCTGAAGTGGTCAGGCAGTTGGACGAGATCATCGTCATACCTCCCTTCCAACTGTTCTGTTCTTCTTCCTACCTTCTCTTTTCCCTAACAGTACGTGCTGAGGAAATCCCTGATGACTTTTCTTCCCGCTGGCAGGAGGGATCGAATGGGTAACCGTGTCCCAGCCTAGGCATTGGCTCTGTCGCTCTGTGGGAAGGAGGCATGTACCTCCTGATGGGGGCGAGAGCTGTTGGATCACCTCAAGATAATTTGACCATCTGAACAGGTTTGCAAAAAAGTGCAGTTTTTGAAAGTCTTCTGTGCTCGTCCAGTTTAGCTGGGTTTCCGTACCACCTCTGACACTATAGTGAGGCTCAAAAATCAAGCCTGGGTGAAGGTGGGCGAGTAGCCTGAAAGCCACCACTGGCCAAAAGATACCAAGCTCAGGCTTGCAAGCATGTGTAAAATCACAGCTTTTCTGTGTCCTGCCGGTCCCTCTCCCAGGCGAGACCCATCCTCCAGTCTCCCCGGGGCATCCAAACGGGTGGGAAATACTTGCTTTTGAGCAGACTCTCGTCTGGTGAGGATCTCAGCTCTGCCTGGCTCTGCTGCAGGAGAACTTTCCAGGCAAGTCTCCTCCTCCTTGGATGGAGCCAGGCTCTTTCGCTGAGGGGAAAGCCGGCCCCGTGCTAACACCGACTCATGACAAAATCCTTTCTCTGCAGTCTGGATGAACTTGGCAAACAAGACAAATTTTAGATGGAGCTAGACCCAAATGATGCTCTAACAGCAGTTTTACTTAACCTTGATGTAATTTTAGTTGGCCGCTCGTGTACATAGCTTGATATTAAAGTTCTTCTCAACTGTATTTTTACCTGCTTCTGAAGACTACAAAGTGGCATAGCATCTTACTTAATTTTTCTAGAGTAATAGATGAAAAAATCGCACGAAAAAAAGACCACGTCTCAAAATCATAGTCAAAATCTTTTTGCTTTTATTCTATTTAATGCATAATATCTGGGAAAATACAATAAATAATTTTTCAATCTAGAACAATTAGATGTTATGCTTAATAATAAAATGTTCAAAGAGGATGTAAAAATAAATTAATATCTTACTATTTAACTTCAACGACAAAGCAGGTCTCGGTTTCAGACAACTAAGAAATTTTCAGCCATGAAAGATAAATGAATGTATTCTGCCCTTCTGTAAACATGCGGCTACCATTGAAACCAATGGAAGATATATATACACACACACACATATATATATACCTATGTGCCTGCATCAGAGGGCAGAATTTGGCCTAGATCTTACAAAATGGTAGTTTGCAGCTGACATTCATGTGTGTTTGTTTTTTTAACAAATAGAACTGCAGAGCGTTCACGTATCATACATTTTCCAAATCCTGCAACTGCAACTTATATGAAACATTAGCATATAAAAAGTCATCACTGTACAACCACTTTTTTTAAAAAGTCAGTGTCAAAAAACATAAAAAACAGCTAATTTATTAAAACCAGATATACTGTATAAGTGCTGAGGTTTGCGTTAGCTTTCTTCTGTTTTAAGCACAAGAATCTATTAAAACATAAAAGGCAAAAGTGGCTCAGAAAATGAGAAACTCTCTAACAACATACTTGTAGCTTTACCAACACTTATCTGACACTATAGTTAATTGAAAAACAACGTAAACACCATGAGGTACGGATACCAATGGACATTTCTCACAACTGTGCAAACTGTGGGCCTCATCCTGCAAATACTGCTGGCTCCAGAGCTTCCTCCCAGGGCTGGTCCCACCGAGTCCAACTCCCTGCAGCAGCCTCTGCCGCTGCCATTTGCAGGAAGGGGTCCTGTGACCCTCACATCATGCACCAAATACATTTAAAGTGCCTCAGATTTCAAGCTGATGCAAATTTATATTTCGTTTCTTTAGACTTGAAAAGGTGAAATAGCTTCTGAAAAGTCTTATATAAATACTCCTTTAAAACTATTACTTTTTCTATTTCAAGGTAAATCTAATAAAATATTGAACTGCTTTTAAATGAGGCAAATGGTGTTTGCACTGCTTTTTGTAAAAAAGCAACAATATTCCTTTGCTGTTAAGTTACTTTATACATCTCCAGTCACTCTTCCCTTTATTTTACAGAAAGTAAGAGGCAGAGCTATTATAATTTTGTTGGTGCAATTGCCTGTGGAGTTCTGAAATGGCCCTGTGGAATTTTCTTGTGATGACACTGAATCTTAAGTTCATCCCTTTTCACAAGTCTTTCCTCCAGTTTGTTTTATTCTGCTTCTTCGCTCTTTTCAGAACCACCTCCAGCTGAATTATCTGCCTCATACTTTTTATCAAGGACATCTTCAAAGGATTTCCCACTGCAGTCATAGGTTTTACTTGTAGATCCCATATGTGTTCGAATGCGAGCTCCTGGCTGGTATAACTGCATGGCTGGGCGATCCTGGAAGGAAGGAGATGTGGTTAATGCTCTGAGAAACCTGTGTTGGATACATATGTGGGATTTTAAAGTGATGAATGTTTGTGAAGAAAGTAGATTTTGTGTTAAATCGCTTTACATTTCCTAAGACCCAGGAAAAAAATGGAGTGTAATGAAAATTGACTCAGTATTTAGCATCTGTCTTGTTTGTAACACTATTCTTGGGAGCCAAGCATTTTGAATAAATGAAGAAAGCTGTAAAAATTAAAGGCCCTATGATACAGTTAATGTAAACAAGGAGAAATACTGCAGACAATTATCAAACATAGTATTACAGGTAAAACCGAAAAATGCTGCTAACTTCACTAGCATCAGCCCAGAAGAACAACAGCCTGTGCACTTGCAACTCTGCAGATGAATAACAAATATTAAACATAAGCATAAACAAGTAAGACAAACCAGAAGAGTTTAGCACGTAACAGCTAGAAAATTATCCTCAACTGAACTTTACCAAGTTATATGTGTGCAACGCTCTTCAAATCATCAATCGTTACCACAATTTAAACATGGCATGCACATTTGAATTACACGTATCAAAATAAAATTGCACATTTATTGCTCCACTTCATCATGCCTTCCATACTGAGTATGAGAGCAGGGGAATTCACCTGCTGATAATAAACAAAGTAAGTACAATTTGAGCATGTGCAGGCTTTGGGAGTGACCCAATCGTACACATGCTGATTTGATCACTGGAAAATGCAAAGTGCCAGTTTACAAGGAAAACAGCTCAAACATGCAAATGGAAGTGTTCTGTAGCTCTTGAGAGCACTTTTTATTCTTGAAATTTCAATAATAAACCATACTGTTTAGGAACTCTGCTTAATATGTCTTTTCCTACTAAGAGTATTTTACTCTCACAAATACCAGTTTTTAATGTTATGAAGCAACCCATTCACCAAAACCTGAGCTTTTTGACCAAAGTCTTCTGTTAAGTTTAGCAAACAAAATTAAACAGCCTATTTTAAGACAGTGGCAGAGCACTGAAATTGTCCTACATCAATATTAATTTCCAATTGCCTTCATAATCTGAAGTCATTCTGTTCTTTCATTCTGTTTTGTTATTCCCAATATACATTTTCCCTTTTTCTTTCTTTTTCCTTCACCTCTGTCTTTTTTGTTCCACTTTTTTCTCCATCTCTTTAGACCAGGTATCTAGATGCAGTATTGGGCCATACAACTAGATCATTCTAGTTAGTGCTTTGTGGTGTGGTGTGAAACGCATAACATCTATCTTTCTACATCACAAACAGCTGCATAAAACTAGATCCTCTGATAAGCAGTGCCCACTGGAAAGTTTATGATAAACTATTTTTCGTATCACAGACTCTGTACTTCACAGTCCGCATGAAAGCTAGCACAACTGTTACTGACACTGGAAATTGCCTGTATTCTAATTAATTCTTACAAAGATCAGAAAGCAGCTCAATCTCTGCCTAAAAACTTGTGTTGGCATTGTTAATTCTACTGGTAAGTTGGAAAACTCAGCCCCTAACTCTTACCTACACGATAAATACTCTAAGGAAAAAAGTCACCACACTGCAAAGAACTTTACTGATATTGCTTATTTTGTTTAAGGAACAAATCTAGCACTTGAAGTGTGCACTAATCCACAGACTCAGCGAGCTACCAGAAGTGCAACGGGAAGAAATAAAAAGGAGGTGGCTTCTTAGGGTTGGCAAAGGGCCCCCAAGACCCACCATCCAGTTCCAAGGTTGCAGATTATTTCATCAGACTTCAAGAGCAGCGTGGCAAGCAGGAGGAAAATTGTCTTTCCCATCTTCCTGTTTCTGAACTAGCCATTTTTCTGACTGTTCTACAGCTTGAGCCGCTGGTGTGCGCGGCAAGTGGTTGATGTGTATATGCAGACAAATCTCACCCATACTGCCTAGCTGACCTTTGCGTAAACAAAAAGCGGGGCACACGAGGCTTTCTGTGTTTGCACAAGGTGACTTGCTTGACGCGCACAGCGAGTCCACCTGGACTTGCTCTATGCACACTCCACACAGACTCGCTCGGGACGTGACCACTTTACTCTTTGTCAGCCTTAGCCCACATGACTGATCAGTCACTTGGTTTGAAAGAAGTTTCACATACAGAATGAATTTCTACACAAAACAGTGTTTCAGTCATCTTTTGTGGAAAATCTAGGATCAGAAAGGGAGAGAGAATGAGGGTAACAAGGAGAGCCACCTCCTGAAAAGACCCTGAAATCAGGCATTCTGAGAAAAATTATGTCCATGTCTCTGGGAGACAATAACGGACATGCACACCCTACTACAGGCCCCGCTTGCACTGGTTTTGCACCTGCTCTTTCCCTGACAACAACCACGAGAATAATTCATCCTAACCAAACAACAGGCTTTTCATACTGGCACGTATACAATACTGAAGAATTTGCATATTCACACCCTCTAAATACAATGGTCTCTGTATTAGCCATTTATTTAAGTCCTTATAGTTCCTCTACCAAGCAATGCCTGGCTGATCCACAATTACTTTATGAGCTGGGTAATGGAAGTACATTTTTAAAAGACCAGCATGTCACAGTTTTTAAATTTCATTACTGATCAGAAGTATAAAAATCTTTAATACATTCATAAAATACAAGGCTTCCAAGAATAGTGTTCTAAAAATGCTAGAGTTAAAAGGAAGACAAAAAGTCTTTTATATATTGTAAATATGAGTGAGCAGAGACCTGTAACCTTATTTTAAATGCTGTTGTCCTCTGATAACAGTAGAAAGTAGTCTGCGTTTTACTGAAAATGAAATAAAGATCTGCTTTTTTTAAAAAAGCATCTTTATGCTGAGTTTGCAAAAGCAAAACCTGTGATCTTGAAGCATATTTAACTAATGAAAGATTATCCTAAATGAATAAAAGAACCTTATTTCTTATGCGCTCCTTTTTGGATGCCATGTCATCACACTTGTCCTCTTTACCCAGTTTGTCTACTGCCTCCACAGTGAAGCTGTAGTTGTAGTTCCCTTTCTTTCCTCTGTCTGGGTTGTATCCTTTCCCCCATTTCAGCTCTTCTTCATTCCTTCTCACAAACTTGTCAAACTCATAGTGAGCTCTATGCTTTCTGCCATCATCCAATCGATACCTTTGTCTTTCAGGTTCTTTTTCTCGAAATCTTCTCTCCAAATCTCTTTGCTCTTTGTCACTATCATTTTGTGACCTACAAGTACGTATAAAAAGAAAGAAAATCCAAGCAATTAACAGTAAAACAAAACTGCTGAAGGATGCAATACAAAGCCTTCCTTTGACTTCAACAGTATTCAGATCAATTGTATGGCAAGGCTGGTTTCTTCTCATGAAAAAGGGGTTATGTGCAATTTTGCTGAATGTCTCATCCATGTATGTCCGGCCCTTGACTATGCATTCAGTTCAAAATAGCGGACAAAGCTTTGCAAGCAAAATCAGACTTTTGTGCAACTGTTGTGGAAGGCACATTCTTCAACTTCTATCCCTCTTTCCAGTCCCATAAATAGTTCCCCAGTACTCTTCACATACATACATGCTGCATGATTAGCTCTTGTGGCCTGTTCTTGAAGTGACTCACGTACATGAATATTCCCTTGATGGGAACATTCAGGGCCCGAAGGAATTGTGCAGGTATCATGTATCAATGTGTAAAGTTTCATGATGCTAACAAAAATTATTCACTGACATTGCAACTTGCAGAATGCATTTGTGAAAATGAAAACTTATGTTGCAGGCTTTTGTTTATTATGTCTCCAACTAATTTAGCCTACCTTTGCATATTTTATTTAGGCAAAAGACCATTACCTTACCACAACATAATACTTAATTTCTGCTATGCTGCAATGGGTCTATATTATAAAGACTATTAGTTTGCAACATTTTGCTGCCTGTCTGATACAATGCTGAGCTCTCTTATTCACTTCATTGTTCCTGTTCAGCAAGCGGGTGCTTCTCTCATAAAGCCAAACTGCAAATAATGAAGAAAGATTACAGAATAGATTGAACTTTAAAAGGAGCAAACACAGGCAGTTCCTTTTTATATATTACATATGTATAAATACTTAAAATTGAAACAGGAAAGTTGCTTTCGACAGTCTATTCACATTTTGGGAATCAGCAGACAGAGAGGATGGAGATTTTCTAATGCTGTAGTGATCAAATTGTGATCATATGCTTCTCATTTAGAATGGTTTAATATCAATAAAAGTTTATCTTTCTATATCACTACTTTTTTTTTTTTTTTTTTTTTTTTTCCCCAAATAACATGACTGTGAAAATTGTCAGCCTCTGCCATGAACTTGCACACTGGTGGGGCTGCCAAGACAAGGGCCCCATCTTGGGAAGAGCTGGAGGTCAGCAACAAAACCCGAGTGACAGGTAAGTTACTCAGCACTTTGCAAGACTGTGCTTGTGTTAGCATAACACATTCACCAAGTGGAAGCAACGTCCCAGCTTTCACAGACACTTGAATCAATCACAGTTACAGAGATACTGTACCTGTAGCATAGATACATATATATAAAATACTGTGTTAGCTCTCAAGTGGTATGTGGCTGTAAGTTGTTTTGGTTCACATTTAATATGCTATTCTAGACACTAACTCCAAATCCTAGCAAGGCTCAGAGCGTGACCTTCCAAAAAGCCAGAAAGACACAGCTCCACTTAGTGCTGCAGCATTGCCTGGTACTCCTCTCTTCCCCTGCCTGTTACTGTGGGCGAGGAAGGAATGGATGGGCCTGGAGGTAGGCAGGTGACAGGGATACAAGCTCCAGTTCAAGAGTGGTTAAAGTTTCTTTCTAAAATTCAGTCATGGCGACCAGGCAGGCAAGAATGGAAATGGCAGGGTACAAATTACAGGTAGAAAAGAAAGTTACACAGCCAGAGAAAGCAAGCAGAAATGAATGGAACAGAATGGAAGCATACTTCTGTTTGGGATAGTTTCAAATCCGTATGTGACCGTGTACACTCATGTACCTACTGAGGTTTTAATTTGTGGTAGAAAGCTATTGCTACTGAGCCTTAAAACACGGTTTCAAACAGGCAATTCAGTCTCTTGCATGTAGAGTTGGAAGTTAATAGTTTATTACCGATTTCTGAGTCAGTGACAAAGTAGGTTCAACTTTAATGCTTGATGCAGCTGAAATAGCTCATAGCTTGCTACCTAATCACACCCACTAATAATCGTGATGAAATGAGCACTTGGAAAGACAAGGTAACACTTACTGTACCTGCGCAGCCAAAAGGATTCTGTTTTACACCTGGAAAACCTACCTTAATGCCTTATTAAACTTACAGGATCAATAGTAAAAATGTTACATGGCACCACCAAAAGCTTCATACATAAAAAGCCTTATTAGCATACAACTGACTTGCCCCTGCAAGTGTTTCTGTTGAGCCTGTTCTGTTTTCCTTTGTTGAAGAACATCAATAAAAGAGTTGCTGAATATTTTCAGTTTCCATTACAGAATGTGAAATGAAAGTTTTCAGCATCTTTTAGGACATACTGAACATATTGAAACATTAGCCCATGTCTGAAGTCCTTAGTCAGAGACAAAAAAAGATGAATAACGCATGTCAGATATTATTGGTGAACCATTTCTTCAATTAGCAAATTCAGTGGTTTTATTTTCCAGTGTTCAAAGTTTCTTTATTTTTCCATTTGCCATTAAGAAAACATTTGCAGCTCCTGCATACTTTTCATAAAAATCAAGAACCTATGTGGACAAAGATAAAATTTAAACTACTTAGCATAGGCAGGTAGCCTGCAAGGCTCCTAGAAAACAATCCCAAATTTCCTCTAATACTTCATATATAATACCTTAGGTAACTAACTTAAATGCTCAAGCTTGTCCCTATGTACTGCAAAGTACTTTGGAGAGCTTAGCTGAACAACTCTACTGAAGAACAAAGTATTATTTATGTCAGCTGCATATTATTCTTAGTTATGTATCTTACATGTTTCACGGCTGAATCCTGCTTGCAATGGGACACATGTGCCAAAGAACAAGATAGAGAACCAACTGCTGAAAACATCTGCAAGACATTTCCAGGCTATAGTAGTAACGGAACTGAGTTGTACCTCTTGTTCCTACTATTACATATGTAACACAAAAGGCAGTGGGGGACAGAGACAGCCTTCTGCATGTATCTATCATAAAGCTATCATTCACACCTTAACTATTCTGCCATTGTCCCGTTTACCAAACATATTCATATGTTTATTGCAGCAAAACCAAGGAAGGAAAAGTAAGGCATCCTAGCCAATTTAGTCTTTGACATCAGTAATGGAAGGAGGGCCTTACCAGAGCTCTTAATGGGGAACAGGTGAAATAACAGTGAAACTCTGAATGACTTTTCACGCAGAAATCCTTCCAATCTGGGATTTCAGAACGTTTCACAAATAACAAATTGCATCCACTAATACTGCCATCAGGTCACTAAGCTGTTACTAAACACACCTTTTACAAAAAGGACAGCGAGAGATTTGTTCATACAGAGAATGAAATCAGTTCTTTGCTGACAGCGAGTCAATGCACCACTTACATCATGTTTAAGCCTTGAGATGAAAGCATTTAGGATCTAAATTGAAGCCTAAAAGATAGATATATATATATTACTTACTTTTCCTTAAGTTCTTTTAGTGAACCCTCCAAAGATTTGGATTTTATACTCCCAGATCCAGGTGATTTATCCCATTTGTTTTCCTCAATGTCAGCTTCATCACCTTTTTCTTTGTGCTTTTCACTGGCCAGTTCATCTCCTTTTTCAGGCTTCTTGAGAAGCTAAGAGATACTTGTTTATATTATTATGTGAAATTATTCTCCTCTGTTGTAACAGACATTTTAACAATGTATTTAATATAGCAGTAACTTATTAAGATTGAAGATATCTTATTTAAATGCTAGGAATGTATTTTACAAAGTATGAAATTTAAAGTTATTTAAAAAGGGCAGTTTACTTTTGCTAAGGAGTGACAGTCATTAACAGGCATTCAACTGCATATTTTTTAATATGCTGAGAATACTGGAGAAAGCACTTACCTACTCTTCTCTCCTGAGTTTTATATATAAAGATATTATTATGGTCTATGATTACTTAGAAATCATGTAACAGAGCTCAATGTCATTGAAAATAAATAAGTAGAACCTCTACAATACTACAAAGAGAGCAGGATTAATACTTCACTCCTTGAAATACTATATATAAAATGTGTGCCATATTAACTACTTGGGATAGACTGGCATATAGAAGTAAGTGCTTAGTATAAATACACCCTGACAGAAATACAGGCTGAGAAAAAAATTATAATACTAGCAGAATTACATTTTCACCTGGGAGATTGGGATTTTCAAGAAGTCTGTTCCTTTCACAACAAATAACCCACACAGGGCTTGAGCAGTGTCTAGCATTACAGGAATAAACTTTATAGAAGGACCCACTGTCTCAAACTATTTCTCTAACACTTCAGGTATAAGCAGAACATCTCATCAGTCTTTTCATTCTACCAGTTTTTCCTGAAATGAGCACAGGTTATTCTTCTCCAATATTTAAAACTTCTATAATGTTTCTCTCAGGTAGTATTTTCCTCTTCTTTTGGAGACAGAACTAGCTTTCAAGGTTACATCACCACAGTTATGTCACAAATACTGGGTTTTTTTGGACAACCAATTTTGGGTAATACATTTTAAGAAGCGAGTCCCTCTTCTTCTGAACTTCTACAGTGTTTTTCTTTATGCCCAGATATAAAAAACCCTGTAATTTGGCTTCATAACTTACTGTTTTTATACATCCAGGTGAAGGAAACTGTTGTCCAGGAAGAATAGAGGAAAGAAGTACACAGCTCTGTGGCTTCTCCCCACCACAAGATCTGGAGTGAGTCTGTGTGTCCTTGTGTTAAACTACAGACTCTTATACCAATTTTCCTCTTCAAAACAGCCTATAAAGCCTTTCCAATACCACAAAATTCAGTTCAGATGAATAGTTTTTATCTGTGTCGTCTTACACAAGTCAGGTTTTAAATGTCCAGACGTAATAGCACAAAATACACTCACCTAAGTGAAGTCATTAAAAGCACACCCATTCAGATTGTTATAAGGCAGCACAGCCTCAAATTAGCAAGACTTGGTTAAAGCATACTGTTAAAATACATTAGTTCTGAGCATAAACACAAAAAAACTCTCAGTGAATTTGGCTAGATGAAGATTTACATGACAGAAAGTGTTAAAGCCATATTTGCAATAATATTCCAACATGTTGGCACGGAACAATTTGGTTCTGTCAGGTTATGTTGGCATAGAATGCAGCAGTGTTGTATAAAGATATCCGAGTTACCTGCAATAACTGCATCAGCACATCATTGTACCTAAAGCAATTAGTCACACTTTCAAACAACGCTACTTAGTCAAAGACCTACATTACTCTTCCTTCCAGTCAAAACTGGTTTGGTATCTCCACACTGTATACTAAATAAACAGTGAGATACCAAAGGAACTTCTGCATAACTTCAACAGAATAATAATCTTTTTCATTAAGGTACCTTGATCCTTATTTCTTTTTCAGAAATTTTCTTCTGCTTCTCCACTTCTTTCCTTTTACGTCTTTCCTCTTCTCTGCGCTTCCTTTTCTCTTCTTCCCGCAGACGTTTCTTCTCCAATTCTCTCCGCCTTCTTTCTTCTCTTTTCTCTTCTCGTATCCTCTGAAGAATTCAAAACGATTAATTGTAAATTGTCCAACGGAAAACCACATGAAACATAAATGTTGAACTTCAGGCAAAAGTCTGAACGTACCTGCTTTTCTAATTTTCTATTTTTAATATATTCCAAAAGGGGTGTTGTTCTTCTAGCTAAAACACAAAAAATTTGTGATATAGTGTTCAACTCCTAAAATATGTACTTATTTCTTTACTTTAGTACTAACCCCTTTTTTCTAGCTTTGTCTACAAGGGAGCCAAATAATTAATAAACCTATTTGTTTTATATATTTTTGAAGGCATTCCCACCATTCTGCTTTAGAAACACTTTGTTGCTTTTTTGCTGTTAGGGGTAGAAGCAACAGAGATATGTTGCATGATTATTTAATGTTTAATTAAAAATTGTATCTCTTCAGTTCAAGGGAATGGCTTATTTCTCTTGCTTATCAAATGGTTATTTCACCAAAAAGGAAAGAAGTGTGTTCAGAATCTACTCCTGCATTTTAACTTCATACATCAAAACCTAGCTATATTGCTGTTCATATGCAGCCCACATTACTGTAATCTCACATAGCACTTTTCAATCCCAGATTTCAAAGTACATCATTAAGGAAACATTTTCATTCTAATACAACATTTCCATTTAACTACCATTTAGCATTCACCTCTCCATGGGAAAACAGGATGAATAAGAGGTGAGTGGTTTGTCCCAGGTTACATAGCAAAGTATCAGCAAGTTCAATAAAACTCTGGCTTCCCAAATAACAAATAAAATGCCTTATCTACTGAATCACACAGCCATTCTTACGTTACAGAGCTGTCTCTCCACACTCTGAAATCTAGCCTAAGCCACCATCCTGAACCATCCCAGAATTCTACAAAAACTTGGATAACATCATCAAATTATATATCATGTATAGCATTCATGACTGTCAGTATTGAATTCAAACTTGAATTCATGTACTTACAGCTGTGAGTAGTTACAACACATTTTCTCAGTCTTGGATGTCCCAGGACAGAGTTACAGAAAATGTTTACTACTAGAAATTGCTCTACAGCTATGCATAGGATTCTTCCTTAAACCAGAAAAAAAATTCACTATTGGAATGTATGACAGGATTTGGAAGAAAAAAAGAAAAGAAAAAGAGGAAGAAATAAAGTTTTCATCAAATTTGAAATGGCAAAGCCAAAATCTAGACACAATTCATATCCCAAAAACATTTGAATGTTTTTGTCTTGAAAGTATGAATATCCTGGGGGCAACCCATTCATGAATGATAAAACCTTATTACACAGTTATGAATGGGAAGGCTTGATAGGATTCAGTATTTATTTTTAGCAAGTATCAATGATTAAAAGCAACAACCAAAAAGATTGTTGATTTGAGATCTTCCTCCCTCTATCCCTAGATTTCACCGTGCTGCCCCCCCCCGGCCCTGTGCATAATTTCTGACAAATTTTAGGTCCCCAGCACCCTACCAGTTCCTCAGATTTGCAGCTCTGCCTCTCTCCCCTGCTCCCGTAAGTTCCCCTGTCTGAGCAGTGTCGGCCTCTGGGCACTTTTACATGCTGGAAGTGATCACAAATTGTAACTGGCGGGTCTGGGGAAAGGCTAAGCTGCACTGGGAGTCCAGAACTTGGCCCTAGTCCTGTCTAAGGCTGAGTTTAATCAGAAATTATAACTTGAAGTTCAAGGGAGAGAAGCAGTGTGATGAGTCCTATCAAAAGAGGAGAGCGAAAAAGAATGTTGATCAAACCTGAATCTTACCCATCTTATTTATGAGCCTTACTACAAACAAAAATCTAAGCAGTTTTTCTTACAATGTTTAAGAAATTTTACAAGAAAATAAATTGCAAAATGAAGACCTGTGTCAGCAATAACTTTTATATTTTATCTCGCTCTCTGTAAAAAAATAAGCCAGAAGAATGAGCTTATCTTCATCTTCTTACAGAGAAAATCTGTTTTATATTTCTCTGTTTGAAACTGATGAGCCAACACATCTGACATGATGCGTAAAACATGTCAGTTTGCAGTAACACTACCTGGAGAAATGCTGAGAATGTGAAGCCCAATTCCACCAGCAAAGTCCTGGGCACATCTTTCATTGACTTCAGCAGGAGTAACACCTTCGAAACTGGACATACAACTAAATCTTTACTTAATTTTGCTATGAACATGCTATCCACTGAAGCAATCTTTGGTTTTACATTGATAGCAATGGCCACAATTTTGAATAGCAGAAAAAAGCAAGCAACTAACTTGATTTCCTGTGATTTAACAGAAACAAACCATTAAAACTCCTAATGTAAAGCTGACTTCAGCCAATATTGTTATTCAGAAATCTGAACCTCTCAAGACTAATCATTTTTATTGATAGAATATTTTTAAGTTAATAAATCTTTCTTGAAACTGTAAACTTTTTGTAAAGTTCTTTAAAAATTTTGACTGCTTTTACTTCACTGTCAAATACTGGGGAAGATTTGGGGTAAATAAAAATTGTTGGGGAACTTCCCCATCTAGAGCAGCAACAAACAAATGTTATTGATAACAGAATTATCTAAATACCCATACTTCTAACATTTCCATTTACTCTAAATTGTTGAAGTTCCAAATTTCTTCAGTCAACTCTCAAACAGGAGTAACAAGTGACAGGACAGAAGAAAACAGCCTCAATTTGTGCCAGGGGAGGTTTAGATTGGATATTAGGAAAAATTTCTTCACCGAAAGGGTTGTCAGGCATTGGAACAGGCTGCCCAGGAAAGTGGTGGAGTCACCATCCCTGGAGGTATTTAAAAGACTCGTAGACATGATGCTTAGGACATGGTTTAGTGGTGGACTTGGCAGTGTTAGATTTACAGCTGGACTCGATGATCTTAAAGGGCTTTTCCAACCGAAATGATTCTGATTCTATTCTATGATTCTAATCAAAAGAGGTGGCTACCTTTACACTGTAAAGAAATAATAGCAAAGGCAGATTTTTCTTTTCCTACTTGATCGATTGTCACACCTAAGGAAAGAGTAAGTGTTCTGCATGTTGTCACTTGGAGATACAGCACATCAATATTCCATGTCATCCTGAAAGCTGCATACTGGCATTGAAGATTTCAGTGTTGATCTTACTGAAGATTCCCCCTGAGACTGTGAAAGCCATGCTGTATGCATACAGAAAACAAGGTGTTGCCTTAATCTAAAAGCTTTTGCAGAATCTTGACTGTGAGAACAAAGAGAGATCATTTCATGTTTCTCAATAAAAGCAGATAGTATCAGGGATCAATTGTTAAGTATTCAGCTATTTTATCTTTTAAAAATAAATCCTCCATCTTTTAATACATCTGTAAGTATTCAGAAGTATTAAGGACCTACTTCTGAAGCCACTGTGCATGCAAAACTTCCAGTGAAGTCAAGCGACTCCATGCATAGAGACTTAAAAGAATAAGTGGGGTGTGTCCTGCCACTACGTGGCGAGCTAACAAAAATTTAACTGCAAAATCTGTTAGACTGAACAGGTCAGCTCTTGCAGGTAATATCATAAAGATATAAAAACAATATATTTAATATTCTCAATAATAAGAAAAATCAAGAAAACAGACCAATGAGTTCCCTTGTTTTGGCCTCAATCTCTCCCAAAAGAATCTCAGGATTGGCACAGATTTTCTCTTCATCAGCACAATAGCTCTCTAAAAATTTCCTATATTCTGGATCTGTGAAGAAAAATTTTTGAATTATGTTAATACTTTGTAGTGCATGACAGAAATAGAATCTATTTTCCACCATGACGCCAAGAAAATATGTTTACCATCTTCAATGCTCCCAGCCTTGGCATCTTTCTTCTTCAGCTTCTTTTTTGAAATCTTCTGGAATGGAGCAAATTCAACCACTGCAGGATACTCCAAACCTTAAAAGAGATCAGTGCTTAATTTTTTGACAGGGAGAAACATTCCCTATGTTCAATTAAGATTTTCAAAACTCTTGAAACTTGTGCTGGGCAGTCTTACTTGAAAGGAAAAATGAGTGTTTCTACAATCCCATCCTAAACTTCTAATGAAAAATTACATGTAGCTGTATTTTAGGTTCAAAACAAAATACATTTATATTTGAATTATATACATAAACATTAAATATTTTTTGGACATGCTGAAAAGACTGTCAAAATGAAGATGACTATTGTTGCACGATAAAATTATTGCAGTATCATTTATAATTCCCTTTTAATTCTTCACAGATATGAACTGATTAGAAACATTTATATAAAATCTCAGCCTGACAAGTGGTAAGTACTACTGGGAAATGAATCTGAAACAATTGAGTTGCTTCTGTAAAGTTCTGTTTGCAAAAAGCTTAAAAAATAAATAAATGCTGCGTAACATGCAATAATAAAACATACCACCTTCTTTCAGAAGCAAAACTATAAAACTCAGCATATAGAATTGTATGAAACTTCTTTGTTTATGATACACTACGCAACTTATTGCCTGTGTTTACTGGCATGGATTCTTTGTTTTGAGTTTTGCCTTAAATATTGGATTCTTGTTTGGACTGGAGTCAGAACTGCGTGTAGCTTTTGAATTTTGCCTGGTTTCTCCTTGCAGCCAGTTCAAGATTTTACTTTGCTCAAGTCCACTGAAAACTTGTCTTAAATCAGTCAGAACATTTGTTAACCTTATTGAACCTCGTAATCCTTGTTTTAATTTTAGCCTTATAAATACAATGCCGCCATAAACCTCACCAGAAGGCACCTTTGATCAAAACTTGTGTTCTTTATTTGCACAATCATGCCAAATTGGCCGGCAGTGTCCAAGCTCAGTTTTGCAATGTACAGAATACCCTGGCTTCAGTCCAGCCCAACACTGAAAAATGTGCTTAATTTAGGCAAAGTGAAGTCTTGGCAGAACCATAAAAACAGTTTCTTTTTAGTTTTTCATCTAAAACACACAGAATTTGAAATCTGGGAATCACACACTGAGAGGAATGTATCGTTCTCCATCTCTAGGAAAATCCATCCAAATCTGATTAGAATCCTATAGTTAGAAGCCTATAAAATATCTCAGGTAGGAAATGCTGAAGAGGATTTGTTAGTTTGACAGACAGCTTCTTTAGAGATCAACTCTCCAGTAAGAGTGGACAGGACTACTTTTTGCAGGACCTCCACAACACTGAGTATACAGAACAGACAAAGTCTATGCAAGAAACCCACAACTCTATGCCTGTTTTATACAACCCATGCAATTTTTTACAGAAGGTACAAGTGAATATGGCAAGGAACTACTAAAGGGAAAGCATCATTTCTTGGCTATGGCAGTTTCATGCTACTGTAGGAGACGTGGATTTATCCACACCTACATTACAGAGTTTTTCCTTTACTGTTGGGCAAACTTTTGCAAACTGAACATTTTAAAGATGGCAACCAATTTTGTTGCTCTTGTTCTTAGAACTCAACTCAAGATGTCTGCAAATGCTCTAAAAAGTCAAGGTGTACGTATCTCAAAGCAGGCAACCAAAATGATGAAGTCAAGTTTTTGTCTTGCTTTTTCAAAATGAGAATTACTGGCACAACTTTATCTCACAAAAACACACTGAAGGTGTAACGATTCATGCTTGCAATGTGTTCGGTTCCTGTTGTGATGAATTGTGAAGCTTGCGTAAGATGAATTATCTTAATAGGATCTTGAAAGTGTGTTGCTTAGGTTACAAGAATGCAGACAAAGCATGCACACCACATAGACAAGCAAGACTGCAGGGACAAATATATTTTGCACTTCATTATCTTTTAAGTGCTAGATTTTGATACATTTTAATGTAATTAACTGTATATTGAGGAAAAAACTGGTATAATTAGCAAAAAGGAAGTAAATTAATGTTCTAAAATGGTATATGTATATATATACATACTTAATATCTTACAAATAGTCCAACCTTTATTATCAATGAAGACATAGCCATCAAAGCGATCTCTAAAAAGAAGGATGTCCTCAGGATTTCTAAAGTTAATGTATGCTCTTGAGTAGAGATGAGGATAAAGGCTGCAACAAGAAATAAGTTTATTTTCTGTTATTTACTATTCTGTTCAGGACTAGGAAAAAAGTAAAACTAGAAGGATCACACTGCAATTTTCATCTTTGAGAACTGGCTACCTTAAACATGCATATCGAAGTCTTTACATATACATATCTAATTACATAGATGACAAAAAGTAACTGAGCAACCAAGTTCCTGGATGCAACTGTGAAATTTATTCTGAACTGAAACAAATATTTCTAGTGTGTTTTGTCTCCCTAAATTGCAGAGCATATACTTCCATTGTGCAGGATCAAAGCTTTAAGTCTAGTATTTCATGATTTAAGAGATATGAACAGCAGTGCTTCTGGGGATCTTCTTGGGCATGCTAAGATAGTCTTCTGTCACTGAAACAGAAGTTAAGTAAAAGCATCCAGTGAAAGGGCAGTTGCCAAGCTGTCACTCCACCTTTAAGAATAATTAAATAACCTAATAATTGGCAAGATAATCCACTGAATTATATACAAATAAATAAACTCCCTCTGACATGCATGTGTATCAATATATATGCTATGTCTAGTTGTGAAGAACAATTACTGTGAAAATCCAAAGCATTCTGGCAAAAGAAAGAACAGGTACTTACCTAAAATAATTCTGATTCTTCAAGAATTTATTGGCATAGATCCCACCCCAAGGGTAAATATTTAATGTGCCTGATAAAAACCTCAGGGTTGGCACACCACCAACCACAATGAAACTGCGGTAATTTAATGAATTACCACCCATCAGCTAAGTTATTGTGAGTCATGGCATGTACATGCTTTAAACGCCCACAACTGTGATATAAAAGTTTGGCTTAAACTGCCTTCAGTGATGGCTATGCATTACACCAGGTTTTTGAACATACCTGAACATGAGCCCATAAATTTAAAATACTATTAATAATTCATAATATTATTGCCACACATCGCCTGTCTTCAGACAAACTCACCACCAGCAGCAGGAGACAATAAACACACACAGTTGCAAATGTATTTCAATCCCATAGCTATTTCAGAATCAGATTTCACAATGAGTGAGAAAGAGCAAAAATATGGGTTGGATCACAGGATCCACACATATGGCAGCTCAAAGAAACAAGTTACTACAAACCCAAGTAATTTTTTCTTTTTCAAATGTGCATCCATATAGATCCCACTTTTGAGCGTTACAAGTTGACCGTAAAGAGCAGTGCTGTCAATAACTAAGCAATCATTTTGTAAACCCACCAAATTTGTGTTTGGTACAGTAGCCAGGAGAAATGTTTGAAAAAAACTAGAGGGCTTTTTTCATTTAGATGTTTTGCAAATACCAGCTATGGAGTGTTTCTATAGCATGCAGAAGATAAGCTGTCAAGAGTGCTTAGTGTATAAAAGCCTGATCACTGAGTGTTTCAGACCCGTCTTAGGCTTTTTACCCAGCAAAGTGTACAATGAGCCTAAAAAACACCGCCTAAAAAAACCCACCTAAAATTCACTCTCTAAATGGGAAGCTGAGTAAACCTAGCAAATTGGAAATGCTTAGCACTGGCCTGCATATAAAACACCGTCTCTTACTCTGGGTTTCAGATACCTGACTTCCAACTGCTGCTCCCCACCCTGGATTCCCTCACCTACCCACTTTTGTACTTTGTATGCAGCAGTTATTGGATAAAATACAGCTTTTGCTCTTCAGGATTTTGCCTTCCAGCTGAGTCCTTCAGAAGGACCACTGAACTCTATGTGCCTTCTCCTTTTTTCAAGTAGCTACCAGCATAGACTTCATTCAGGATCTGAAATTCAGTTTTGAGGTTGCATGGTTAGTTTTATAATCAGACAGCTGGTTCTATTCTGCCATATGTTTGCTGTCTATAACGCTGCTTTCCATCTGTATAATGTTTTGGACAGATGCACTGCATGTGATGTTGGCATCTCTGGGATATCACTTAGAGCAGTATCTATGGTAATAACCCAGATGAGTCTGACTGTACACGTTTTTTTACAGTCGTGTAAAAAGACTGATATACAGGAAAGCAATTTTAAGTAGTTATCTACAATATAAACAGCAACGTGCAAACTATAAAAACAGCCAGCACATCTTAGTAAAAATACTTATCAACTTATTGATCATGGTGTGTATATATATAAGCATTATGTACTTACATGTATATAAATATATAGATCTCTACATTTAAACGTTGGAGTGTTAAATAAACTCCTCCATCCATTCATATATTACATAATAATTTCTGATCAAACAGCTAACTCCTCATCTACATTGTCACATCAAGGTAAAATCCACTGGCCTTCATCCTCTTGTCTCTCACCTCCTGATGTCATTCACATAGTGGATGGAACCGGCATAATTTTAAATTAACTTAGCCTTTCCTTTTTACAGATATAAATGAGCACAATTTGCCTGGCAGAGGAGAAGCAGAAACACCGTGCAGTTGTGATGACCGACTGTCACTCATTCCGTCCAGAACATAGTGGCGGTTCCCGTGAAGTTCTAAATGCACTGCCCCTTCAGAGCTGCAGTTCCTGGGTGCACACTGCCATCTGACAGCGTTAATGCTATTTGCCTACAATAATCCCAAGTAAAACGTTGGGAAGCAGTTATGAAGGGAAAAGGAGGAGTGCAGTTTGCAAGAAGCTTTATCAATGTCTGTGATACATGGGATGGCATTGACTATTTGACTGGCTTTCACATAAGAAAAGCTCCTATCCAGATCTCTTTACTTTCATAACCTCACAACACTATTAACAAGTCCTAGCACTCAGCATTCAGTGCCAGTCCCAAGCAATGACCCAAACCCTGCAGGGCCAGAGCTAAATCACTTGACTGAAGTTTTGGAAGACTCAGAAACATTTACATGCTGACAAAAGAGAGTATCTGGGAAAAACAGTTAATATTTGGAGTCCGAGAACAAGACAGACTGTCAGGAAGGCAGAGTCTTTATTATCAGCTATAGATAGTGTGTCTATCCAACAAACATCCCTAAAGGCCATAGAATCAGTCACAGAAACAATATTTTGTTTGTATTTTAATGTCAATGTACAAGAGAGAATAAAGGTAATGCAATGAATCGGATGAATCTGAAAAAATGAACAAAACACAATGCAACAGTCACTTTCAGAAATGATTTTACTGAAATGGATGTAACTGAAAAAGTCTCATAAATCCATAACATTACTTAAATGAAATTTTAAGAAGTTTTATAGCTTGCCTATAATAAGACATTGTAAACTTAAAAGATAACCTTTAGACTGCAAAAACAGAGAAACTGGAGTTGATATACATATCTTGTTTGTTTTGTCCTCTAGGGTGAGATGACCTTGGAAATAAAAATGCAGAAACAGCTATAGTTAAGAGCTCTCTATCCTCCCTCCGACAGCAACTAGTAGATAAATGCTTAGGAAAAGTTTACTAAAAAGGGGAAACTATACACTGACACTTCACCTCGTATATAATTTCAGGTACTTGCAGCCTAGGGACCTTGTAATACAAAACTTGTATCCTTGTGTTTAATAGGTTTTCATAGATAAATATTTGTCTAAATAAGTATTTTACTAACTGCTCCTGAACCATTTTCAACCTCCATCATTTCTGGCATCAATTTCTGACAAGGAGCTCTACTTATACAAAAACATTTTTTTCTAGACAGTTTAAATTTATGAAGGCAGAAGAGAACATGAATCCAAAACTGAGGAGGAAGAAGAGAACATTTTTCTCCCAGATCATTATTTTTATTACAGGGCTCATACATAGGACTGAAGGAAACTGACAATCCAAGTAATACACATCAGAGAAATTGATGCTTAAAAAAAAGTTTAAAAATGTGTATTCTTTGCTTGCTGCATCTTAAAAGTCTAGTAGCAAAACAATATAAGAAATACAGCTTTATTTTCTTCACACTTGTTATTTTTAATCACTAAGATCTGCTCTTCAAGGCAAATGAATTTTTAAAGTTTTAAGCATGTCCTCATCCCTCTACCAGAATGAGCTCCTGTGTCATACATGCCATCTAACAAACTTTTTTATATATACACATTCTGTCCCTAGCTATATTAAAGTATATGATGAATAATACAGCGTGAGAGAAAAACCACAGCATCTTTTGGCAGTAACCTGACATGGATGCAATTAAACGAGTGGACAGCAAGATTTTTGAGTACTCCAAATTTCATCACATGAAAGTAGAGAGAAAAATGAAACTTTGTATGTACAACTGTTGTCAGTGCCTTCTCTTTTCTAAGATAGCTAACTCCCTAAGTTCTTATGCCAACAATTGTTCTAGAAAATTAAAATTGTAGTTTTTTTAACTGTGTCCTGGCACTTGTGCAGCTAAATGCACTGAAGACAGAGACACTCTTCAGAGAATTTTTGGTTTGCCTTTGCTATTTTCCCCTTATCAAATGAAGAGCTGGGACAGAAGCCTTAAAGAGACCCATTTGGAAATACAGATAACGAGGTTCAGAAGAAAAATATAAGTAACTACAAAGACTTTCAATCAGACTAAACTCTCCTCTTCCCTAACTTCACATCCTTTGTGGTTCTACCAGAAAAGCTGAAGCACCTACTATTTAGTTGCTGCACATCTGTGTAACTGTCTAGGTCAGGCAACTGCCATAAAGTTTCACTAAATAAACATTTGTTCCTTTCCGACTGTGGAATTGACTCTGAGAGAACCTATATAGTCAGAGTTAACCATCTAATAACATAGTGGTGGCAAGAAGAGGCAGTATTCTTTCAAATAATCAGCCCAGGAACTAGACGGTTCCAAGTATGATTTGCCACAAACAATTCCATAGGAAGGAAAGGCTATCTGCTCTGGGTGGGATCACCTCTAACTTTAAAAGTTGGTCAGTGATAAACATCCAGGATCTCTCTGTAGTCTATGGAAGGAATCTGGTGCCTGTGGAGGACAAGTCATCGCACACTAAGATAGGCCAAGATGGATCTTATACTTCAGTTTTTCAGAACACATGCAGATGTAGCACACAGGGTATTTTGTTTATTATAATGGTTAAGTTCCTTCTCCTCTGGAAATTGTTATGTTTGAAAGGGAACAGTATTTTACCACTGTGATACCGAGTAAATTATATATTAGCAATTCTGATTTATTTTAAATCAACCACTATTTTTTTTTCAGTTTTGAATGTCACAAAAATGAATAAAACTAGATTATTTGAAAAACTGTAAGAAATAAATAGAAAAACACGTAAGCAAACAAAGAAACTAAGCTCAAATGGCACTGACAAAAAAACTTCTGTGATATTTCCCCTAGGTTGACTCTTTCTCACCGCCGATAAACAGTCTGTTGCATTTCACCAGTGAGAGTTAAAACAAACATCAGAGTTTCAAATAATTTTATGTCCTATTCATACAGAAAAATCTTATGTTTTAAAAACACCAGTGTAAAAGAAAAGGGCAGGAATACATTGTCTCTGCATAAGTATCCAGCTTTTCACAAATATTTTAACTAACAAAACTAAAAAAAAGGTCTTGATGGAAAAAAATACATATTTGGTATATCCAAAATACGTTAATTAGGTTTTAAGCACCTGAAAACCTGCACAAACAGCTCATCCTCACCTGGGATCAGCAGTGCAAAACTCAAAATAATCATGGGCAGGTAGAGGATGTAGCTGTTCCTCCAGCTGCTCCTTAGTTAGACAAGGAGGAAGCCGTCGAATAACCACCTGCATATGTAAAAGAAAATGGAGATTTATCTTTGATCTAAATACTGCAGAAAGAGACTAAACAAATCATATTACTCCACTTTAAAAGCTCTTCCTCAAATTGGGAACCTCAGTTGGAGCATTAGCCTCCTAGTGATTTACCTTCTTGAACTTGCAGACAGATGGAACAACCTTCCTATCTCAGTTTCTGCTAACACTGTAAAATAGTAGGGTAACTGACATGTTCTGATGAAGAGCTTGAGAACCACTGCAATTTAGCCAAGAACAGAAGATATTAACAAACAACCATAAAAATATATATTGACTAAACAAAATGTTTACAGTATATATTTTTAGAAATATTTAGTTTAAACCAGCTTTTAAGCCTTGTACGCCAACAATATTTTAGTGTGTTAGGTTTATGTGTCCAGGTGCCAGCAGTGGGGGCTGCAGGGATGGTGTGTGTGAGGAGAGGCCAGGGCTGCCCTGTGCTGGACACAGCCAGTTCCAGCTGATCCACCGCAGGGCACAGCTGAGCCCCTCAGCTACCATGGTGGCACCTCTGGGAAAGTGTACTTAAGAAATGACAGAAAAGGCTGCGCAGCAATGCATGAGACAGAGGAGCGAGGGGAAAAAAGTGTGAGAAACAGCCCTGCAGACACCAAGGTGAGAGAAGGAAGGGAGGAGGTGCTCCAGGCGATGGAGCAGAGATTCCCATGGAGGAGACTGTGGTGAGGCAGCCTGTCCCCCTGCAGCCTGTGGAGGACCACAGAGGAGCAGATATCCACGCTGCAGCCCGTGGGGGACCCCACACCGGAGCAGATGGAGATGCCCTGAAGGGAGCTGCAGCCTGTGGAGAGCCCACAGAGGAGCAGCTTTTCTAGCAGGACCTGCAGCCCACGGAGAGGTGCCCACACTGGAGCAGGTTTAACCTGAAGGACTGCAGCCCATGGAGAAAACCCATGCTGCAGCAGTTCATGAACAAGTGTAGCATGTGGGAGGGACCGCCACTGGAGCAGTTTATGAAGGACTGTATCCCATGGCAGGGACCTCATGCTGGAGCAGAGGAAGAGTGTGAGGAGGAAGGAGCAGCAGAGAGGGGCTGTTGTGTCCGGAACCCCTATTCCCCATCCTCCTACACTGCTTTGGGGCAGAGGATATAGAGCCTGGGGAAGAAGGGGGTAGGGAAGGAAGGTGTTCTGGTTTTAATCTTTGTTTCTCACCATTCTACTCTATCGCTAATTAAAAAAAATTTAGAGTAAATTGATTTTTTCCAAGTTGCATCTGTTTTGCTTGTGATGGCACTTTGTAAGTCATGTCCCTGTCTTTGTCTCAACCCATGAGGTTTTTTTCATCTTATTTTCTCCACCGTCCTGCTGAGAAAGGAGTGAAAGAGCAACTGGCTGGGGGTCTGGCAGCCACCCAAAGTCAACCCACCACACTCAGGTAACCTGGCTGATAATAAAGGCCAGGAAACCGCACAGAAACCTTTGGGACAGAACGATGTCAGCACACAAAGCAGTAAAACGGCCAACAAGCTTCAGACAAGTCTATTCCCATTTCTTGACAATATCTGAATGTCACCTGACTTCAGTTATAGTGATTTTCAGTGCTTCGGTTTTCCAATTTCGAAAACGGGAATAAATCAAATCTCACAGTACTCTATATAAATATTCTCTGAAAAGCGCTCGAACAAAGCCAGGGACAGAGAAGTGTTCTTGCCCTTGCTTTGCCACAGCAATGGCCAATCTTGATTTGTGAAGAATTAAAGGCGAAGAGGCACGCAAATCCGCAGCGCTACCGCTGGGGATCTCAAAATACTGAAGTGAATAAACACCCTCACTCCGCAGATGAAGAAACGCCCGTTTGAACACCTGAATCTCCTGAAATTAAGACTCCGCCTGTGGAACGGGGCTTACCTGGGCCACTGACATCTCCTCACCTCGCCCCCCCCTCACCCCCTCACCTTGCTCAGAGCCGTTTTTTTCTCATCTCGCTGTTTACCCGGCGCCGGGTGAAGCGGTGGCGGCGGGGAAGATGGCGGAGGAGGGTTCGGCGAAGCATCCGGGTCGCGGCGGGGCGACTCCCGCCTCAGCGGGGTGTCCATGGGCCACTTGTCGCGACCGCCGACCCGCATCGAACCCAGCCCGCTCTCCCGCTCCGACCGCACGGAGGAGCCGCCTCCGCCTCCGCCGCCGCTGCCCGCGGTCGGGCGGAAATCTCGCGAGAACTGGCCGTTAAGCCGGGCGGAATCTCGCGAGGTTTCGTTTGGCGGGAGGGGCGGGGAGCGGCGCTCCCTCCCCCCCACCCTCGTCCCCTCAGCGGGCGAGGCTGAGGCGGGCGGTGTCGTTGCCGCCGTTCTCGTCCTCCCTCATGACGGGGAGAGGTGTTTTCAGCAGCCCCGGAGGGCTCCCACTGTGCCGGTGCGACGGGGGGAGGACAGAGAGACTTGTCTGTTGCCCTCCGCTCACGGCCCCCACCGAAGGTAGCCCTGGCTTGCTGAGGCCTGGCTCGGGCATCCCACTGCCCCGGCCTTGGCTCTGCCTCGTACAGCGGGATGGTCACAGCCACCTCGGGATGTGTCACCCAGGGTCTGAAAGCTAGCTGCGTCCTAGGGAGAAAACAGGGTGGGAAAGGGGAAAAGGGACCATTACTCGTTACTTGCGTCGGCTCACAAGTCTTGCGCCAGCGGGGAGTTTCTGTCAGAAGAGCAGTGCCTGCACCCAGGCAATGCACAGCAGCTCCAGCCTCTGAGGCCACATAGCTTGAGGGGTTTTCTGCCTGATGTCTCCCTGCCTTCCTGACCGGCTCCCCAAATTTCAGCTGCTGCTTTCGTTGTTGAACAGCCTCACATCCCGTGGTCTTCTGCATCAACCCCAACAGCTTTTGTCAAATGCTGGTAGATGTTTGGCATCTGATCTATCTTGACAAATAAGAAATGTCTCTCATAAGGATGCACAAATGGTTGTAGTCCATTCTCTGGCAGTGGCAAGTCCCTGGGGAGGTCACCAGTAATGAGCAGAATAAGGACAAGAACATGGAAAGTATATAGCAATACAGCTTCAGAATAATCTCTCACCTGCAAGCCATCCCTGAATTGAGACACACACACACACACCCCAGGGGAAACTGGTCTTCCAAGTGGCTGGTCTGGAAGTAAGTACTGACCCATCAATCACATCAAGGCGTACTCAGTCCTAGATTGCAATCAACAAATTTTGCTATGTCTAGATCCAAAAAGTTTCACTCCTGGGTGAGTTGGGATGTCTTGGACTACTTCTCCTAGGCTTGGTGACAGAGGCACAGCAAACACCAGAGTAAGGGCACCTGTCATGGGTGTACCGATGGACTCCTCTGGAGCTACTGAAACTAGACAGAATGAGCAAAAACGCCTGCGGTTTAAGCAGAATACACATTGCCAACCTTCAGATGCTGCTGCATTGTCGGTCCTCAAACAGCTGTCCACAACACAAAGAAAATAACATGATTTGATGCAGAATAATAAAAGCAGGTGGCATGGGCCGAGGAAACTCTGAAATGTGTTATTCCTCTTCAAATTGTTTAGGCAATAGTACCTGGGAAGAAACTGTTGGAGCCATTTGCAGCAGAAACATCTTGTGGGTTTCCAAACTTATTCTGAAAACCTTCAAGGCAACAGCCAGGTTGCCCCACTCTGGGACAAGACTGACCCTTGCAAGAGAGAGATGAGGTTATGTGACAGAGTGAGGATGTCTCTTCTGGGGACTTGCTGATAAGCTACTCAACCTGACAGAGTCCCGAACCCTTGTACCCAGTGGCCAAAGCCAACTGAGGCAATGACTTGAAGCAAGCGTCAAGAACCTGAGGTCAAGTCAGGCCAAAATTAATAACCAAAGACCTCATGACAACAGAGACAATACTCAATTTAGCTAGAGCCAGGGTGAAAACAAGAATGTCAGAATAACCCAGAAAGGCACCAAGCACTATCTAGGAAGCAGAGTCCAGGCAAGAGCAGGACTGGAGCAGAACAGGTGCTGGGAGGTGCAGAAGGCTCAGGCACAGCAGGAGCTGCTGGTACAAAGGCAAGGATTTGGACAGAACAAGAGCAGATCGAGACATTGAACAGAAGATAAATAGGGAGAGAGAAGCTTTCCCTGAAGTCCCGAGGCGAACATCATCAACCAGCTCACAAGCTCTAACCTAACCGTAGCCACCTAAAGGGCTGGGAGCCAAGCCAAGTCATATCAAGAATTCCTCTGACATCCAAGAAAAGTCATTCACAATCTAGGGCACTTTGCATACATTTCTTTCTAGGTAACTTTTAATGCCAATGAATGAAAGCCAGCAACAGCTAGCCAAAAAACCTCCAGCAGATACCTGCCAAGGCCCAGTGTCATGATACGCTGCTTTTATAGCAACGCCTGTTCTTGCTATTCCATCCATTTCTTCCCGCTCCTTCCACTTTGCCCCACTGATGACACTAATACAGCAGTGGTTTGCTGTCTTTGAACCCAAGAGCTGATCAGACAGAGAAAAGGTTTTTAAACGCTGGACCAGTTCCCTGATTTGATTCACAACCTAACCACACAAACATCTGTATCGCCACAGCTGAGGAAGCAGCACAGGGGTAAGTAGATTCCTGTGGGCAAGGCAAGAATACTATAAACCAGTATTGTCATGAGAGCTGACATACCTAATACATACCTAATCATAACTGGAGGGTACAGGAAGAAATAATAACTTTTATCAGTCTTTTAAAATACTTTGTCAATGAAAATAGTTTTAATATAGAAAAAAGGAAAAAAGCTTATATCCATGCCTGACATTAGACTAAAGGCCTGATTTGCTAGAAGACTTTTATTGCCAACTTCCATGTAGAAATTGCCATGATGTTTTACTAGAAAACTAGGTTTACCTATGCTGGATTTAAAAAAAAAAAAAAAAAAAACAAAACCATTACAGAGAAAAAGGAGTTATTTGAGCATCAGCAATAGCCTTCTGGCTGCTCTGTGTGCAGCAAGCCATTGCTGTCACTTTATCCATGAGATGGTTGTCTTGGTTACAATCTTTGAGGATACATAAGCACAGATGTAAAAATAACTACCAAAAGATCCTTTAAAGGATAATACTTTCCTAATGCAGTAGCTGTCGAGACACACTCCTTATAGAGTCTTAACTGGCCAGAGTCTTCTAGTATGCCCAGGAAAAATCTCCAGTTTACTTCAAACATAAGAATTCACCTGAACCACACACAAACTACCAGATACCAAAAGAAAAGAAAACCCTCTGTATGAACTTTTTAGCCAGCCACACTAAAGGAGAGACCTTGATGCTGGCCAGGAGATGGCTATGCTTCCCCAGTGATTCATTTTTCCCACGCTTTTCCACTGTGGAAAAAGTGGGATAAAGACTTTTCCTCTTAAGACTCATGGCTCATCGTATCTGTTTCAGAACGTGCAACTTTGGGTGAAGTACTTTAGAACTAGGAAGTAAAACATTTCCATTCACCTTAGTTCCTAACATCTAAAAAATACTGGATGGGTATTGAATTCTGCACTGGACATACTCCAATCCACATGTTCTAACATACAGAATGGTAACCTGGGCATCCATAATTCCCTCTGTGGAGCCACAGAACAATTCCTGCTGTCACTGGGACAGAATCAGACTTTTCTACACTACTGTGCTAGTGCTCATAGGAAAGCGAGGGGATCTCCTAGACCTAACCAGATTTCAACAGTGAGAGCATGTGCAATTGCTCTTAAAACACAGACTCTGCCCCTAGTTTTTCCGCATTCCAGGCCTTTTAATTTTAAATTGCAGGTGTGCCTAGAACTTGAGTTCATGTTCAGTAATGCCCAGACACACGGAGAACAGCCAATACCCTAGATTCAAACCATGTATGTGGCCTGCCTTGATGCAATGAAGTCTTCCTGATCCAGATGGGGATTCACAAGCACACTATCAGGAAAAGAGCCAAAGAATGAAGACATAAGTCTGCCTGAGCAGTGCAGCAAGCAAATAAGGTGGCAAAACAAAGGAAAAAGGAAAATTAGCATTTTGATTCACTAGCAGTTATCTCAGATTGGCCAATAAGAATCCTTGGATAAACAAAGGCCTTCCCACCTAACAATCTTTCTCCAAGTAGTGGTCTCTACTAACTGTATATTCCTTAGGATTCAGAACCTGGCCCCTGAGAACTCAATGAGCCATGAGACAGGTGTAGTGGGATGAGAAATAGTAGTTTGCATGCTCCAGTTTTTGTATATTTTTGCATAATTTAAAAAATAAAAATCACTCAAAAGTTCGCAGTATCAACCCATCCTTTGATAACCATTAATTGGCAAAATTAAAAGTAAACATTGTCTGTCTTGAAGTTAAAAGGACCATTAATCAAGAAAGATGGACTGCTGGAAAGCAAAAGTGACAGCAAGGTTTCAATACGGGTACTTGGATTCATCCCTTGCCTCTTATTTACACAAAGTACCAAAAAAGGGTATAGGAAATATTTAATGAATCGCACTAATATGTCAGGTTTTTTTATACCTTGCCCCAATAAAGTGGATGAAAATTATATTACAATAACCAAACATATACAGCTTCTGCTAAAAGTATAATTGAAAATACATGTTTAAACGTTAACACAAATGTACTGAGATACAGTGTAGAAATTACATTTTAGACCAGTGATTTTATTTTGCTGACTAAAACAAAAATCATTTTTGTATTTCATGAAAAATCTTTGTCTACAGAAAAATTGCTAGTTCTTGAGTTCTGAAGTACTTCACACTAAAGTCTGGACTGCTAAACTTCAGGAAATCTATTCTAAACATTAAATGCCAAAGCTTAGCTGGAAGTCACAGAGGAAAATATTGACAGCTTGTAGCATTAACTTTTTAAGCCCCACAGAGTGACATATGCGGAAAAGGCAAGAAGAGAATGGAAGGGAAAAATTTACACAAAACACGTTCAACATTTATGCTAAGTCAACAGACAGACCTGTCCTGTTTAGTGGATGGACAAAGCACTGCTGCTGTTTCAGAGGCATACGCTTTACTACTTCATTTTTCAGAGAACCAATGATGTTTAAAAATACCACACTTTAGCGACTTGTAAAAAACTGTGTATGTGTATTATTCAGTTAATCCTTTGCACTGACAAAACAACTATGTGTAAAGAGAATGACTGCGGTCCCTACATTAGTACACTGTGTCGTACAACTTCATTATAATGCTAATTGCAGGTAAGACTGATTTATCTTAATGTTTATGTCATTTATGTTTGTTGTCTAGTCAGCTTACCAAAACCAGTTCTTAAACAGTCTTTCAGCAATACAATATAGAATGATAACTGAAATTAATAACTAGGAGGAAGTATAACAAAGTAACATAGTTTGTCATCAATTTAATGTATGCCAAATTAGAGTCAAATCATGGAAAACCATGGAAACTGCTCCTTAAAGGAACATATATTTATAAAGTAGTAAGTATAAAACTTCATGGATTTTTTTGGTCTATTTACTCAGAAAGCATTCCTCACAGACAGGATGAAAACTCAGAAGCCACAACAATACTATATTAGACTGGCTATTCAATTTAACAACATTGTAAACAGTTCCAATGTTAAGTACTATTTTTAAACCTTCACAGTCTCACTGATGGTAGACACATGGATCAGTAAACAGTTTAAAAAAAAAGTGAATTTATTTTTTAGTTCGTCATGTATGATTAATTTTGTAGAAATAGTCCATCATGTATACTTTTTAATCATCCTTAAGGCAAGCATTATTTCTCCGGTGTTAAGTACAGAGTAGTAGTTTGAATTCATATAAAAATAGCAAATTCTTGAAAGTATAACACCATAACAAGAATGCTAAAACAAACATATTACACTTAGACAAAATGAGCTCTCTACCAGCATTTATGGTCACGTACTATGGTCTGACATTGATGTTTCTAACATCATATCACTTTCATTCATTTCAATCTCAAATGTTTCTTCCAGTGGGCGACTGGTATCTGTACTTTTCCTTTGATGTGATGTCTCTAATGTTACTATGCCACTTTCATCCAGAGTTTGTCTTTCTATATCAAATTCTCTGAAATCCCAGGGAGGTGAAATTATGTTCTTTAATGTCTTCATTGTGTGTACATCAAAGTCATAACATCTTAATTTGTCTTTGATCTCTGTTCCTAAGAAAACAATCAAACCATTAGTTTATTCCAAGTGAACACTTGCAAAAATATCTCTCAAAGAAACTATCATCCAGAAACTACTATGATTCTCTGCTTTCAGACTGACAGGGAGCTGTCGTTGCTTAATGACTGAAGTTGAATAGAGTTGTTCTGAAAAAATCCAGCAGCCTGCTTTTTGAAAAAAGCACAATATGAGAAGTACAGCTCAGATTCAAAAGTGTGTTAGGAGAAATAATTGCCAATTCCCTTCCCAATTCTCTGAGAGGCTTTTTTTGTCAAGTTACACAAAGCATGGTTTGCATTAATGCATATCACACAGCTGCATGTTCTTCCAGATGTGTTAACTGACTACATAAGGAGCAAGACAATATTGAGAAGAAACATCTGCTTCAATTGTGCAAAAAGTCTGCAGCAAAAGCAACAGAGCACACAGATGGCTTTTACTGGCTTCAGCCTCATTAACATGCTTGACAGGACATCAACTGTGTTCATTACAGATAAATCACTAAGTTCAATGAAGCAGAAATAGGTCGCTATGAAGTTGGGGGGCAAAAATCTTTCATAGAATCTTTCAAACTATGGCAATATGAAGTATTAATGTTATGAAGCACTAATTTTTTTTTTACCATATGTAAAGCTATACTTTTGGAGGCAGAAGAATTTATCCTGTCTCCACAGAGCAGAGTTTTGACATGGTGAAAATGCCTTGCCCATGTCTCTCTACAGCAGCATTAGTGCTCTGATTTTCCAACTCCAAACTCCATATTTCTATTTTATTTTTAACCCATTCCCTTTGGTTACTAAGCTACCACAAATCGGTGTTTTCTATAATAGAAAGCATCACCACCTTCAATAGCAAAGTGTTTCCTTTCTTTAAGCTGGTTAAGAATTTACTGTCCTGATGCTTACAAAAACCAGCAGTAATCTGCAATTGCTGGTAAGTCCTGACTCATTTAGCCATAAAAAAACCCCACAATAACAAACCCCAAACAAATGGCCAAACAAAAGCATACCCTACTTTGTAAGTTAGCTAGGTAATGGTAGCCAGTCTTTCTTGACATAAGACTCCTCTCAGAGGACTCAAATGACTTTAAGAGTCACATTAGTGAAAGACTTACCAATGTAGGCTTCAGAATCACCAATATACATTTCTATGCAATGTCCAAGCATCGTGACTGAAAATGTGTCATCCCTCCTAAGGCCAAGGGCCTATTAAAAAAAACAGAAAACAGTAAAAAGTATTCAGTAGCAAATAAAACCATTTACATCTTCCATCCATGACAGTTCTGTGTTTGTTGTTCTGTTGCTCAACAATGCTATCAGAGCATAGTCTTGACCATAGAAGCAAAACATCACACAACTAAAAGAATATTGTCATATGAACTGGCTGTAGTAGTAAGCAAGCAAAGCCCAAAGCCAAAACCAGAAAGGGATATATATACAGACAGAGAATCATTCACAAAGCATGAAGTATAATGTATATTGCATTGACTGTAAAATTTCTACTTCAAGGCATAGGTTGCTAGTATTTTAAATTATTTCAGCTGCATGAGAAGTTTATGTACATAAAATGTATATGACAACTATGATATCAAATTAATTTTTAACAAAGAAGGATCCAAATACTAAGCTTCCCAAAGTGGCCATTTTTTACCTGATCAATAGAAAACTTAGGAAGATTTTTCAAAAAAATTTAAGATTATGAAATAAAACACTGATGTGGAGGCTGGGTAAAATGCTGGTTCTCTGTTCCAAAACCAAACCAGAATGAAACAGTGAATAACAGAGTCTGTGACCAGCACTTTAATTTAAGCCAGTTACATACCGTATGAAAATAGTCGATTGCACTTTCAAAATTGCCCATTAGACTATGTATGTAGCCAATGGCAGAGTAAGTAGAAGCATTTTGAGGAATTAGTACTAGAGCTTGGCGATGGTACTCCAGTGCTTCCTCGTATTTCCTGTTAGGGTTAAATACAGAAGATCTATTAGTAAGCTTCAGGGTGAAAGGTGTAGTATTGTATTGGCATTTTCCTTAGTTCAGTGGCATGTGATCCTGCAAGAACTTAAAAATTATTGCTATTGCTTCATACTCTGAACATAACAGAATGCACAAAAGACTCAGGGATATTGACAATTTTCTTCTTCAACGTAATTGAGGAGTCATTGTTACCTTTATGTAGCACAACAGCCGCCTACAGCTAGGCCCCATTTGGAGATGATCTTAGCAATCTGATATGGTAAATTGCTTTGGATGTTTAATGCCGCTCATTGTAACATTAGCTTGCTTTCTGCAGCTTTCATTTTCCTCCCCACGGGAGCAGAGGAGCAATACAAAACTAAATCACTCATTGTTCAAAATAAGAAAAGGCTCTCTAGGCGGATATTTCACAATACTTTAAGTGCTACATAGACTGGTACTTTTGTCACTTCCATTTTGCTACTGTCTCTATCAGAAAAGAAGATTTACACATAATCGTAATTTCTTTCAAATATCAGCCATCCTTTCTTTAAAAATTTTCCATTAATTAGACTGCTTATTGCATTTGTTATTTTATAAAACAAGGATTAAATGTACGTTATGGCATTACTCTGAGAAATTAAATTGTCACGTTTGACATCCTAGTACCAAGTTGTCAAAAATAAAGACAGCAATTGTCTATTCAGAAGTAATGTTAATGTCTATAGTTAAAATGAAATTATGCAAACAGCAATACATGAAGCTGTTAGAGGGCATTAAGTAACAAATGAGGCAGAAAAGTTATGCAACTGTTTGCTTGCTGCACTCACAGTATTTACCTGTCCAATTAACTACCACTGTATTTTAACATGCTTCTTTCAAATTTCAACGACATAATGCTAGTCAGTAGACATATATCCAGTAAGGTGTTTTTTTTATAATAGCATGTATTATGAACACTAGTAAATTAGCTATTACAGAATTTTTTAAGTTGTCAAAGCATATATACAGCTGCCTAAATTATCAGCTTGATTTTCCTGAAAGATGGTTTACAAGGATGTAGAAATATATTAAGCTGGCTTTCTGAACCTGAACGAACAAATAATACAATGCAAGTTGTCCTAAGTGTGATACAAGCAGTTACTAACTTATTGTAGATATTAAAAAGAGACAAAAGGAATTAAAACTGAAATAACTATTTGAAAAAAACCTGCAATTATACTCATTAATAGATTCCAGCAGCAGTGCCTTTTGTTTGATCTTGGCAGAAGGGATAACTATTATACATCCGTATTTCATAATGACAATGAAGACTAATTGGCAATTCAAGCACAAAGCAATTACTACCGAAGCCAAAGCAGAAGTACAACTTATATCTACCATAATCACATTCTGATTAGCAGCTTTGAGACAAAGTTTACAGTATACATCAATTGGACAATTAACACCATGACCCCCCCCCCCCCCCCCCAAAAAAAAATTTAAAAAGGTACTGATTACACAAAACACTGGTTAAAATCAGATTAAGGTAGTTAATGAGAAAACATTTCTCTACGTTGAAGCTGTTAAAGCTTGCATATGTACTTTGCACTTTCTTTTTCTCTTCCTAGAACAGAAATATGAGATGAAATATTTCTGTTCTCAAAAAACATAAAGTAATATTTTATTGCTGTGTTAATATCACTGAATATTTCACTTCAATAAAAAAAACCCACAAACAAACCACACAAGCACTGATCCAAGCAATTAATCAGCACAAAACCACCTTTATGTTAATTAAATCAGTGGACATATTCAAGTATGTCAGGACTGGGACAGCAGCCAGTTAGAATTAAGACCCATACAAGGATCTGGAAGCCGACAACAAAATTTCTATGTAATAAGAATCAATATTTAAGGAAAGGCTTTTACATTAAGTACTTTAACTTGCACAGTAAACTGGATATATGGGGCGATTAATGTATTTATGTTCATAAGCTGATTTAGGGAATCTTGTTTTTATAAGGTGATTCTACACTACTCTCGTGTGGTACATAATCTTGATATAAATGAGAAGTAGGCCCAGTGAAAATATATTTGTGCAGTATTCCAGATAAATGTAGCTCCAATACTCTCTGCTTACTTGAGTTTTCTGCAGACGTGTCCCAAGTTGTTCAATAAAGGCTCCCATTTATCAACTGTTACCTGCAAAATAATGCAACAATTCAAATAACTGCAGCTTCCCAGATTGTAACTGAATTTTGTTTACTTCAAAAAAAACCCCATACGAATGAACAAGGCAATTCATTCATGACCAAGAAAATATCACAAGCGTTTTCAATTCTTTTGAAAACACATATTTAACCTCAAAACATATATTCAATAACTCGTTTTTCTGATTTTTCCATTCCCCAAACCCAATTAAATTTCTTTAAAGGGCCAGCAGTATTAAAACTTGGATGCAAACCAAACAAAATTTGTTTTCTACTTAACTATCATGTTTCTCTCAGCCTAGCCCCCAAATTAGGTATTTGTAAAATAATCATAAATACTGAAGGTCTTTTTTACTGTCTTCTCCATAGTCTAACTTCATCTGCTCTAAATAAGTCAGCTCATTTACAAGGCACATAAAAGACAACCTGAACGAACAAAATCCTTAAAACAATTTTTGCTGAAATGAAAAGTCATTTGGACTTTATCACATGAATTTGTGATTTATAACAATGTAAGAGTATCTCTGTATCTGTAGCTATTTTAGGCATTTCCCACTCTAATCCTAAATTTCCATTTGTGTTTATAGATATGTTGATATTTAGTACTTCTCAATAAACAAGAAAAAATGCCACACAAAAGAATGTAGGCATATGCATAAACTTAAGCATGATCTACAAAGTTTGTGGCATTCACATGAACAACAATACAGCTTCAACTAAAACAGAGCAACCCTATATATATAGGTGACTGTATCAAGTAGTATCTGTGCAGGTTTTTTTAGTAAATGTGTGCCTTGTCCACATGAAGATTATAGTTTTTTTCAGTGCTTTCCACTTTATAGAAAGTTTATTGTGCTCTAGAAGCAATTTCATTATCTTGATAGGAGATGCTTTGTTAACAATTACAATAGCGTGAGATGGTGTCCTCATTAACTAAATTTAAGCTAAAAATTGAGAAAACCTAACTTATAATTCACAAGAAGCCTGTCACAAGGTGGTACTGCTTTCATTAAGGCATCTTAAGTTACTCTAGCACAGTGTGTTTCTTTAGACAAGATAACAACACACAAATAAAATAAACGGTACTACCAATAGGTACAAGCTCATTTGTGTGTTCCAGCATTTGAGGAATCAGGGTTGTAATGGCTGACTTCGGATTCACAAAAGCACCTGAACTATGAGCACATTTCCTGACAAACTTTTTGCCAGTGATTATTTTGATTACTTTCAGGAAGTTAGTTAAGCATCCCTGGGCTCATTCCCACACAGTGTCTCCATCTGGTAGAAAGACAGCAAATCCATACCTACAGGATTATGTCCAAACAAAAGTGGAAGACATTCAAGAAATGGGTAACGCTTAAGGTGGCAGAAACTGTCTTCACACGTGTATCCAGTTCCACCCTCAGGTCAAGAACCATTGGTCCACTAGCACTGAAGATAATGTATGATGATTCCCATCTAAAAACCCAACATACTCAATTACAAGTAGATGGTCCAAGTTTTAAAGTCAAATTTATATTGTATTGCTTCTATCTTAAAATAAGCACAACATATTCTGTTACAAGATATTACAGAATTTCCTGGAGTTTTTCATATTTATGATTGTGCGTGTTATTAAGAAAAATACCTCATTTCCAATAGCTTTGATTTTTTCCAGTGCATCAAGAAACCACTTTTCTGCAGTTTTCCAGCTAAGAATTGAAGGGGTGGGGGGAAAGAAAAGTAAATTAGTGAAGAGTTTTCATTAGCAGCATGAAAAAACTGTATTACAAGGAATAGTTCTTTGACATTATTTTGTTGTGTGAGTGAAATTAGATTTAAAACCCAGTAATTTAAGTTTCACTGTATTTTGCATGTTCTCCTAAGAGTTAACAAGACAAAGTAAAAAAAAAAATCAGAAGCAAACCAAGAATATTCACTAAACACTTCTTATATCTGTTAGGTTTTTTCAGAATATATTTGGAACCTCCTGAGCTGCCAAAACATTTTGCTGTACAAAATTTTATAGCATGTGTGCACTTGTGTGTACAGATGCCTTTTCAAGGCATGCAACTACACAATGATGGACACACACAAGATAATAATCGATCTCTGCATGTTCCTCAAGCATTAAATTCTTTCCTCATTCAATCTTAAACAATGAAGAACAACGTAGAAAGCAAGGGTTTAGGGTAAACACCATCTAAACTAGAACCAAAAGAAATTTTGTGTTCTGTAGTTCAATATAAGTATTTCAGTAGATATACTGGCACATTACACTTCAGAATAATCCATGTTTAAGATTGTATTTAATCCTATTTTGCAAGCTTACTCTCCATTTTGAAATGCAACCACTCCAACTTCATGCATAACAAAAGGATCTTCAGGTGCAATGCTTAAAGCTTGGCTGAAAAACCTTTCAGCTAACTTGGAGTTGTTGGTCAAACCATATTCCAGTCCAATATAGAGCATCGGCAAATGACATCTAAAAAAAAAAAAAACCACACAAAAACCCAAATATGCACTTAGCAGGAATGGCGTCACAAACTATAAAGAAATCCCAACTGTGTTTGTGTATGTTTATGTACATACAAGTAAAAGCTGATTTAAATGGACTATTAACCTAAGGGACAGTTTAGTTCTGAAGGCTTTTTCCTATTTTCCTTCATACATTTCATTTAAAAATGGAATATGGAAGAAGTCATAATTAAAGGCATTACATTTACCAATAACTACAATCAAATACAATGGTTTTATATGCAATATGACATGATTAGTCCACTACTCATTTTACAACCTTCTGCACAGCATGAAACAGCAAGTTATTACTATACAGCAGTTATGACCTGGTATGACAAACAGGCTTCACAAATTGCAGAGAACTTTCAGGTAGAACATAGATTACCTAATTATAAATCTTGACTTTAGAACTTATAAAATCACAACAGTAATCACAAATAATGCAGTTAAATGCAGATGATGAAATTATTTGGCTTTTTCTCTCCTTTGTTCTCTACCAGATAATTGTTGCAAATGTATTCCTACTGTTTAAAAGGATATAGGTCAATATTCTACACTATTTATTATTAATTTTAATTTTTCTGAATACGACATTTTTGACATACCCTTTCATGAGCTGTGCAGCTGTGAAGTATGCAGCCATTGCTTGGTCATGCTCACTCTCAACTGCAAATGAATGTCCATATGCTATCCACGCAGGCCCATAGGTTCTCTCAAGTGTAGTAGCTTTGCTAAAACCAAAAGCAAGTCACAAGCAAACACATCTGAAATTAAATTTTATCTGCTTCAGATGACTACTTACATAATAATGCTACACCACATAGTTAGGTATCTATTAAGATAATCTCCTGTAATGACTAGGTAAACAAAGTTAATTTTAAAAGTTCAAACTATTTAACACTTAAAAGTATCACACCTTTCCAAGAATTCATTATATTTTTTCTGTGCTGTTCATGGACAGCAGGAATTATTTGATATTACTGAACATAAGCAATGATGTAACAGGTGAATTGGGCAAAATACAGAAAACATTAGTAGTGACTCATAATGTTTTACAGAATTCTAGCTATACATTTCAAAATAAATATATCTTAGCAAATGTGAGTTTCACAAGCAGGATATGAAAATACCAAATGAACATTTAGGTTGAACTGTGTGTTGAAGTTTTGCCACATAATTGCACCAGCCTTAACAAAAACAAGAGTATGTGTCACATTGCAGACAGTTGCTATGCATCAGAGAAGTATAAAAAATGTCACTCAAGTCCTGAGCTGAAGACTGCAACCTGGAGTCTTTACAGAAAGATGGACTTGACAGGAACATTAGAAAGCTCTGTAGGTTATTTTCTCAGTCTGAAGGCAAAGGCATTCATAACTAAACAGCTCATGACAGATATGCCCAATCTTTTCTTAACAGCATCTTGACATGGAGATTCTACCTGTTCCACAAGTAATCTATTCTATTGCTTAACTTCCTTAAACACTTCATTTTCTTCTAACATTTAATCTAAGTCTTGTTTGTCACAGTTAAACTCATTATTTCTCATCAGAGATCCCAGAGAACAGTTCGTTTTCCATCTCCTAGGACAAAACTTTACATATTCAAACATTTGCATCTTCCCACCCTATATCCTAGACAGCTTCAATCACTTCAAAAACTTTCCTCGCTGGCCACCTTCCCCAGAATGCTTGTTTACTGTCTTCTCTTGAATTCAATTCAAATGTCTCACATCCATCTCAAGTTCTCTACATATGTTGACTTGTCAACAGCGACACATTACAAAACAGCTTTCTTGTCGTTATAAAAGATGGATTATGTTCTATCACAAAAGTAGTCTTCCTAAGTGGTGCCGAGATCAGGTAACCCCTTGTGCAAGATCTGAAGGATGCAATAGCTCCTTCTGAAGCAGCTGGAAGGATACTTCCCTTACATGCTAAGGGGCACTGCCCAGCTGTGCCTTCTATCCTGTTCGGCATGCTCCAGCGTGATGTCCTGTGACTCCAAAACAACAGTAAGGGAGCTTGTGTTTTTATCCATGGTATCTCCAGATCCTTTTCTAAAGATACTGCCTAGCCCACAGTTGTCCCTAGCCTTGTAGTTGTACATTATCATTCTTCCCCAGGAAATCTGGGCATCTTGTTACTATTTCACTTTTACCAGGCCTTTTTTCCTCTTTGTCAGAACTACCCTCAATTTTTATGGCTTTTTTGGTTTGGTTTGGTTTTTTTTTTACCCCTAAACACATCTCTAGACTCTTTCTGGCTAGGGATGCTTGCAGATTTAGTAAAGATGTTCTTTATTTCACCACCAAAATCACCTATGTCACTCAGGACAGCTTCTTGAACAACACTGGTACTTGTCAGGAATTTAAATAGTTTACTCATAATAACCAGGCATTTCAACAGTCTAAATTACTAACCCATCTTTACATACATTGTTTATAAAGGTCTCGAGAAGAAAGATGAAAGCCTTACAGGTTGATTTAAGCCTTCTCTGTTTAAGCTTACAGCACCAAAACAAATGCTCTACTTCACAGCAAGGTCCTGCTCCCCAGTGCTGATAACCAATACGCATACAGAAGACCTACAGGAAAGAGCATTGGACTGACTGACCAACCTAAAAAGTCCAAGGCTGCTTGTGCAAAGAAAGAACTAGTCAGCCAAATGTCAGAATTTTCTATCTAACTCTTAAGCTAAGAACTGAGGCTTGATTACCCAGCTGTAGTTAGCTTGGCAGCGTGAGCAAATGCAGGGACTACACCTGCCCATAACAGCAAGGTGACTGCCAAAAGAGATAAGTGTGTATGTCATTTTTACAGTATCTATAAGGTTGAGGTCTAAATTGCTATACCAAAAATAGGGTGTCAACAAAAGGAATATTTTAGTAGTAACCAGTTTACCAAGGCTTCTGTTTACTTTATGAGCTAACAAACAATCATGAATGTTAAATATTTATTTAGCAAGTAAGCAAAAGATTCACTAAAGAAAACCAGGAAAAAAAAAATTACCTGAGATATCTTCTGGCATGTTCATTTTTGTGGCCAACCATGAGATAGTAGCATCCTACTGCAAACCATGACACCTACACATTAAAATCAAAATTGAATATTATTAGAGATATCACACTGATTTTAGTGAAACACCACCATAGGTGATGCAAAACAGAGGAACAGATTATAATTAGAGAAGTCAGGAACATTTTCACTGAAATCACAGTCAGCTTTTTGAATTATTTGATATTACAGACAAGCTAGAACTGCTGGCATGTACTTCTCTACCCGGGTTTGTCCAGCCTCGTGAAGAGAGAGCTAAGTGGAAAGCTTATTGCCGTCTTAAATTATCTAATGGTAGGGAACACAGAAGACAGAGCTAGACTCCTCTCAGAGGTGCACTGATAGGATGGGAGGCAATGGGTACAAGTTGCAACATGGGAAATTCAGATTGAGTAAAAGGAAAACAATTTTCACTATGAAGGTGATCAAACATTTGAAAAGGTTGCCCAGAGAGGCATAGACACTTATTACGGTAGCATTTGTTTTAAATTATTATTCAAAGTGAGTATCTCACATGGAATATATTTAACAGATACTTTGTTTTAAAAAACGAACCTTGGTATAAGAAAATTACAATGCACAGAAAATAAAAAGGAGCAAACCATTTTTATTAGCTCCATCCAGAAACAAATTTTGAATTCTGTTGCTCAAACTGACTATTACAACTTTCACATGCTTTCACCTAGAAAAAACTACCTGGTAATGAAGGCTTAGAACAACTTACAGGATTATTTGGGTACAAGTCCACCAGTTTGTGAGAAAGATAGAAAAGCTCTACATAGCAGGAAGAAACAAGAAAAAAAAATTAAAACATGCTAAAACATTCAGATGTTTCAAGCCCTTTAGCTTTCTATACAAAATATCCAGAACATCTAACATTATTAACGCACAAGTGAACAAAAATGTTTTCTGTTTAGTGGTAATGCTTCAAACTGCCTCAAAATAGATTTGGGTTTGCAATTAACTAAAAAAACCCCAATGCTATAAGTCTTCACATAAATAAGCACCTGTAAGTCCCACCCCTTAAGAATTCTGCAACAACTTAGGTCATTAGCATACATTAAAATAAATGCCTGTGGCATTACACTTGAATTTATCTTGTCAAGGTAAAACACTACTGAACTTCCTACACCTAAAAGGTATAACATACAGGCTAGACCAATCTCAAAGTAGAGTCCTGTGCATTAATATGCTGAAAATAGGACAAAAGCAAATAAATTATTATATTATTTGGAATAATTCTAAGTGATTACTTTTCAAATAAGAATAATACTTCTAGTTATTAGAATAACTTACTATGGATTTTCTAGTAACAGTGGAAGTAATCAGATACAGGATAACAATTCTACTGCCTATGCAATTTCAAAAGAAATAGCATTACAGTACATAAAATTTCTATTTCTTCAGAGTACAGTGCTCTTAAATCAATGAGTTTGTCCTAGAGTACTTTGCATCAATTCTTGGCTTCAGAAAAATCAAATATGAAAACTGGCTTACAAAATACCAACTCATTTACAAAATGCTTCTCAAGGCAGAGCTGGAAGAAAAATCGCAAGCAGTGGCCACATTTTCAGATGTAGTTAACTGTAAAGTAACTGAAAAGTACATTACTAAACATTGAGAAGTACTAGTACACCTAATGACCTATTTCTGTACATACAATGCACCATCTTTTGAGAGATTGCAAATCATATGAGCTCCTTATTTTATATTCCAATTGGTTTTAAAGACATTCAAGCTCCTCACGTGCTTTGGATATTTACACGCAGTCTGAAATGAGAAAAAGCCATCCCAGCTGCAAATAAGCTATTCTTGTAATTCCAGCAAAGGTGCTGCATGATTATTAACTTGCTTGAACTAAAAAGAGGCCTTCACAACAGCAAAGGCAAGACAGTCTAGAATTTTTTCTAATACGGAAAAGCATGTCCACCTAAGCATACACACTGGGGAAGAGTTCCTTCTAGTTGAAATTAATAAATTTTGTTGTGTTGTTGAACAGAAGAAGTACACCCAGATACTCTAGGAAGATCACCTCAAACCAGAAATCAAACAACAGAAATGAAGCAGTGTAGCTCACTAACTTCCTGGCTACATAGCCCAGTGGTTAAAAGACAGTGACACTCGTGTTCACGAATGAATAAAGACTCTTTGCATAACTACCCCCCAGCCCACCACTGTCAGCTCTGAAACTCCCTTCTTTTCCAGTTACCACTGTTTTCTTGAAACTGCAGGTAGGAGGATAAATATATGTAGTTTTTTAAGTGATACATAAGGGGGTTTCTTGGCATCCTTAATTCTTTTTTAAAATTGAAGCTTTACAATCTTCTTTTGACTCATTAAATATTGTGTTTCTTACCATTCGCTTTATTAAGCTCCACAAGTGTCCCTATATGCACAGGTAAACAATTTGCATGGAAAGGATCTTTTTCCATCACTCTAAAAAAAAAATAAATAAATAAAAAATCTGCAATGCACATTTCAAAAATTTTAATGTTATAAGCAAGCTGCTTTTATAATGTGTAACGTTCCAGTTAATTACCACTTTAGGCACTGGAAAACTTTGTGACTAGAAGGTGACTATTAACAGCATAATAAAGGCTGTCTTAAGACCATAAAAATAACTATTAATTTAGCTTAACAGAAGAGGATAACAGAAAATTCTTGCAAGCTGAACATACAATTAGAAAAACAGAATACGATGCACATTTGTTTACAAGTCACTTCAATTTTAACCTGTGAACAGCAAGCAACATTTCTGTTCATCTTTTCCATACGTTTGACAGCAACTTTCAAGCAACAGTCCTCAGCCTTCTGAGCTTAAGACTAAGCAGTATGCCTCAGGAAACATATTTAGCTCAGTTTTAGATTTTTATTTCCTGTGCTTAGAAATGGAAGATAGTCTCACAGACAACAGACTGCATGCAGGACATGGCTTGTAGGCATGCGTCCTTTTTATAAGCACTGGTATTTGGTAAACTAAGCAGAGGAAAAAAGGATGTCTTGAAATCTGTCCACAGAATCTCTTAAATCAGAAGCACAAGTTTATGACTCCGTTCTCTGAGAAGTACACCTTGAAATAGAAGTTTAGTTGGCATTTTAAAATAGTTCAAAGTATTTAAAATGAAAAGTATAAAAGAACATATAAACAAGTACTTTAAATGGTCTCTTGAAGAGAGTCTAAAACTTTGAAGTTATGTGAACTTCTCAGACTCTCATTTCCAAGCTCTAGCATCTGTGATAGTCTCCTCCTTATGAGACATTTACTCCTGCCACTTTTTGCTAGGCAAGATTAAGTTTCAGAAACAAAGATGCAATAGTATAATTTTATTGACTTAATTGGTATAATTTATTTCAACAGGATCATGATTTTACTTGGGTGTTTAAATTCACCCTAACTATCAGCATTCTCTACAGCCTTCCCAAAAATCTTGCCTGTACTGGGTTCCATGGAATATTCCACATAGTCATGGCTTGCTTCAGCTAAGAAAAAGCTGTACTATAAAAAAACCCAACAAAACAGAATCCCCCAAAACCCATGAAACAAAAAACCCTTCTGTTTTATAATACTAATATTCAGAATCTATGCAGTATGTACACAAAAAATACCTTTTTCTTAAAAAGGTAGTCAGACCAGCAGAAAAAAAATAGCTCCACAACCATGTGTTCAGATTTACAGTAGCTGAGAAACAATCCGTGGTGTTCTTGTGACCCATCTGACAACTGAAGAGCAGTGTATGCTTGTGCTATGTAACAGCAACACTTGGCACATCAAAATTAACATAACTTTTAATCAACCAGAAAAAACATACTTCCTAACTGACCAACTGATCCAAACCCATTCATTCTGACAGCCAAACAAGAAGTAGGTAGAGAACACTGAAGGCACCAGTATAAGGAATAAGATGGATGAAGGCAAGTGCAGCATAGTGCTGATTAACTAGAGTTTTGCTTTGGCTACTTCTTCTACATATCATAAAAATAATGTGTCCAGCCAGACACAAATGACACATTTTAAATACCTGAAACTTTGTATCAAATTGTTATGTATGTCAATGCACTGAACAATGATATTTGCTCTAAGTCCAGGCATAATTATTATACTACACCATATGAGAAAAAAACCCTCAAAGTTGCTTTGTATACTTACACTGAAGTAAGCTTGTAACACATTTTGAAATCACAGTTATAGTAATGTCTTTCAGCTAAGGATACTACCACATCCAGGTTTTCCTGAAGACCATCTACTGATTCAGGAATCAGTGTTTCACTGGGTTTATTATACTGAAAGACAAAAACAACATGTGAAACAACAACCAATCTAAAATCAGATGGTATAACTATTAATATTTTTAGTTCTAAAAGAATATTTAAGAAGCATTAAGCTTCTTAAAATTCTTAGTTTTAAACTGAAAGTCCATAAAACATTTATTTGGTAAAATGGTTCTTTATTATATACTTAAAAGCTCATTTAGAACATGAAAGATGCTTGCCAGTGTCAATATCTTAAGTGTAGGCTGTAGAAATGAATACTGAGCAATATATAGTTGGCTTTCAGTGCTCTCACGTTATCTTTCGAAAAACTAATCTGGAATAATGTTGCTATATCCTATTATTTTCAGGTAACTGACATTTTACCTACATTATTAATGTTCTTTTTCCCCACCTAGAAGTTTGTCAAGAAATAAAGCTAAAAAAGATAATCAGAATTTCAAGTTGTCACCACACCAGAAAATAAATGTACACAAAACTATTATACTACTACTCCCATAAAGTGATACCTACTGCATCATAAATTCTAAAGACACCAAAACTACAAAGCCCTTATTTATTCAAATGTTTAAAATAAATGGAATCCAAGAAAATTTATATCTGAAGTCAAGACTTACAATCAATTATCCAGCTTTTTAGCCAGTTTGGGGGTTTACCTTTTTCAATTTATTCTCAAATAAAAAGTGAAGCAATTCTTGTTCTTCGTCTGTACATTGTCTACTAAGAGGTAGAGATTCAAGAAGTTCTTTTTCTATGTGAATTTAAAAAAAATATTGAAGTGGTCATTTACAGAAGAAACAGCAAGATCCAACATTTTAAGAACTTAAAGATGCAAAGAATTTTATGATGCTTATCCAGAAACTACAAGGAAGATAGGACTACAGATACACTAACACACATAATACTACTAATTATGGAAATTAATGATTGAATTCTTAGTTCTTCCTTCTACACTTTCAAATAACATTTAATAAAGATGACATAACACACCACTATTTTTATTTATTCTACATGTCTAATTTTATCACTCAGAATGCTATATTAAGCAATGCCTAATATAACTAAGCAAACAGCAGCAGGTTTTGTGGATTCAAAGTCTGTGGAGTTGAGAACACAGGAAAACCATTGTTTAGGCTGGGCAAAGAGCATGGGAGTTTCCAGAGCTAACAAACAGGATAGCTGGGTTGCTTCGTTTCTTTTAATTCTTAGCACTGCAAGACTGAAAAATAAAGTTCACACGTAAATTTGAGCAGATTATAATTCTCACTCATTTCATACATTTCCTATTCTTAACATTTTAGTCTGTTACTTGTACTATCGCTTTATTTTTTTACCCAGGAAAAAAGACGTATTGAGAAAGCAGCTCAATTTTACTTGTATTTGAGAAATACTGCTATCCAGACCTTCTTGTGCCGTCAGCATATGGTGCGATGTTAAAAGATCAAATGCTTCAAAGCAGTAAACATCAAGCTTCAAGGCCTCTTTGTAGCTGTATGTTGCTAGGGTTCTATTATCCAAAGCATCATAGATCTTCCCTCGCAAAAGGCATATAGAGCTCTTTATCTGGTGGAAAAGCAGGGCTGGAGGTCAAAGACTGAATCAATGTTTGCAATTTGGTTTTGAGCACAAATCAAATGGGCTCCCTGAAAAGTAAAAAGCATTTCATGTATGACAGAACCTGTTTTTCTAGTGCTGTCTTTAAACAAAATATTACCTCTACTATCTTAAAAAAAAATAAAATATCAAATGAATGCTGTGTCAGGTTATCTACTGCCAAATGAACACATGCTTGAAGTAAGGAGAAGGCGGCATCCAGCTCTCTGATACTGAGTTGTAAGCTAATTACGCTAAATTTCCTTCATATTCAATGTAGGGAAATTGTCACTTCCAAAGGCGATTTGCTACTTTGTTGACTATTAAACCACATATTTCATGCAATACAAGAACAACCGCAGTAGAGATGAAAAAGACCAAATCAATGGACTCAACTACTTTGAGCAGAAAAATATATCCTTTTTTTCATTCCAAAACATAGATGTTTCAGAAATGAAAGTAGTGAAAGATCATTATTACCATAGTTAGTTGTGCTAAGATGTCTAATAACTAACGTTCTTTCAAAACTCCCTAGACTCAATTCAGTCAGAAGGCCACAGAAGCGTCAGCAAGTTACCTGGAGAAAGTTAACCCATGACACATCTGTGTCATCAAATTAACCAGACAGACCAGCTCTGTCAGGAGTCCAAACACTAAACAATATAGCTGCATTAACTACCAATAAACCCCAGGGGGCTGTTAAAGTGGTAATATTGTTACCAGCTCAGAGACCAGTCATTCTTACCCTGGAACTACTGTCTGTGCAAGCTAATCAAGTTTAAGTTTGAAAAAGCTATGTTCCTAAAGAGGAGTTTGATCTAAAATTTCTTGTAGCAGTACCCACTTCAGTAGTTCCCTCCTTTGGAAAACCAAACCCTTCCTCGCATTAGTGAACTACATTACCACAAGCATTTGTGAAGGCAAGGACTGATGAAGTTGAGGTTTTTGGCTGGGTTATTTTTCAGTCAAAATAGTTTCACAATTTAGTTCAATTATCAGCCACCCAAACACCTGGGCCAGAGTACCATGAAACAGGTAGCAAGAATGAACAGCCAAAGCCAAGGACTTCTTCCTTTGCTTGCAGTGGTAGCTTACATGTTCCCATTAAGGTGCACCACAGTAACTCAGTCTCATCTGCTTCTCCCTTAAGCCCATTAATACCAGCATTCAGAATCAGTTCATACTGATGATTTAACCCATTTTGCTACTTCGCTCTTACAGGGAAAATGACATCTGTCAATCACCTTCACTATAGTTTCAGCTAATAAACTTCAGTTCATAACTCCAGCAGTAAAGACTCTTCACCCTATCTGTTGTACCAATAATCCCTTTTAACTGTTGCCTATAGTGAATTTTTTCATTGAGCTTCAAAAACTTTATGTACATGTCACATAATTTTCAAGTGTGATCAAAAGATGTCCCACTGAGAACAACACTTGAGTGATTAAGGAAATATTTCATTAGAAGTAACTGGAGGACAAGAAAACTTGCTTTGTTATCTCAGAACCTGCAGCCTAATTGAAAGAAATGTTAGTTTACATTATCAAGACTGAAATTACAGCATAGCGCTAAAAGCCTCTAAAAACCAATGCTACTAGATCATGAACTTCCTGCGAAGTGTCTGCAAATAATTATGGGAAGTTGTTGAAAAGCACTCTTCATTTTTGCAAACCAAGTTACTTTCATACAGGCAAGCTAACACATGAACGACTGAAAGGAGAACAATTCAGCATTTTTGAAAATTATGTTATCAAAAAAAGAAAGCTTAAACACAGAGTTTCAGATTCATACAGCTGTAAAATCACTTCCTGACTTCACATATTTTTCTCTCAATTATAAAAACGTTTGTTTAAAAAATGTCACTTACAGAGGATTGTGACATCTCCCAGTCTGTGGTAGAGTCTTTCAATCCACTTTCATCCTTCAAGTACTTTTCAAAAAGTCTTTTGTTAATTGGCTCTTCCATATCAAGAATATCCAGGGCCTGTTGATGTTCTTTTGCAGCATACTAGCCAAACATGTGCATGTAAAAAACAAGGTTGGGATTTGAAACATCTGTACATAAAGCACCAATAAACACAGTGTCACATTTCAAAGGCACAGATTATAACAACCAGTGCTTATCAGCAGGCTTTTCATGCACGCTTATTCTTATTTGGTTATATGTCATTTTACAATTGCAGTCAACTATTTCACTAGTCATCTATAATACGCAAAAAAATATAAAATTAGCACCTACAGAAAATTCTATTATTCAGCATTATGCAATCGCAGAAGCAGATATGCTTCTAAAAATAGTTAATACAGGTTTTAATAATACAATCTATAAGGAGCACATTATTCCATTTCAAGTTTCTATATTTAATCTACCAATTGATTCAGTTGTACTGTGAAAGCACTGCATTTTACTATTTATGTAACACATTTTATGCAGAAGTATAAAGCTGCTAACTATATTTATACAACCATAAATCACATCTCCTATAGTCAGACTACAATCAACCAATTAAAAATGCAAACATAAAGACAGGAGACAAAAATGGTTCACATTCTTTCCCTGCAAAATATTACAGGGGTATTTTCCTTCCTGGAAAAAAAGGTCAGTTGGATTTCTTCAGAATAGTACCACAATGGATATCCCAGTGACCATACTGAAGGTTAAAGAAAGAAATCAACTGTCACAAAATTTAAACCTGTTATTCCAATGAACGTGGACATCTACATTGCCTGTCAGGTATCTAATTTTCCCAAGATGCAGCTTTTATTTAGTTTGGTTTGTCTCCAGTAGAGGTTAAAACCTGTACTCACATGACATCTAGCTGCAAGGTAGCGACATGCTTCATATAACTGAAAGAGAAGTTTCATACATATTAGTTATAAAAGAGCAAACATGTTTACTTACACTGCTAGACTCCATTTTGCTCCTTTCACCTCCAAAAATCTTTCCTGACCAAAATGACTAAGTCTGTAACACTTTTCTACTATTAAACTCTCTTGCTTCACTCTTGCCTTCACTACTCATTAGCAGAGTCAAAGGACAATTTAAATAGCTACACCTGAAACAACACTCCACCTTCCCATACCTGCTGCAGTTACATCCTTGGATCCCTTCTCTTTTCTGTGACCCTATCTGGGGACAACAGTTTCAATCTGGTTGATCGAACACAGGGCTATACTTGGTTCAGATAAACTACATTACGCAGGTTTTTAAATCACTTTTCCCATAAACCTTACCCTTTTACAGTGAAGAAGTCACTGTGGTTAGCAGCAGAGGTTTAAAAGTGGAATAAGAGTAGCAAGTCTTTGAATAAAATGACTTACCTTATCCAGCTTACGTGATCGAAGGGCATGTGCTGCCCTATGATACTGAGCTGTTAAGTAAAGACATTGGGCCAACCAGTAGATATCTTGTGGTTCCTCTAAAATAAAAGAACAAATTATAAACCATTAATTTATAATATATCATTAAACACTTCCATACAGAATATTCACTTTTGCTTCACTAGAAAAGTATTTTTCCCCTATTCTAGCATCCTATTGAGTGACAAAGCTTTATTTTTATATATATACACACACATAAACAACTTATAAATTCTATCAGTAAGAGAATAAAATGAAAAAAATGAACAGATTTTAACTTTAAAGACATTAGATAGTGCACTGGACAGTGAATACAAAGAATTTCATACTACAGGTGTGTCATGAGAAGGACACAACAGTGATACAGATCTATAAAAAAGTAGCAGTTGTAGGATACTCTGCCCTTGGACATAGAGTAGAAAAAAACAACCCAGAATTCTCTCTCTCAAAAAAGATCAGTGGGAAATGAAAAGCTTTTACACTGAACTCAAAACTTCAACATTTAAACAAACAGCTTTAAAAAAAACAACAAAACCAAAACAGAACACTATCAGAAAGAAGTTAATCAAAGACAACTTAAAAAGCAACCACTTACCATGAGACAGTGAAGCTACTTTGTCTGCCCAAAACAGGGCACTTTGATACTGCTGCTGTAAAAGCATGATAGAAATAATTAGTATTTATTTGGGGTTAGCTTTCCTGGATTATTTTGAAATATAATATTGTAATTTGAATACAATATTGTACATAATTCACAATTAATATCTTATGCAGGTAGTCTCTAATGAACGGTGATTCACATTTGAGATCTTTATAAGTTAAAAAAAATAGTTTAAAAGGGCCAGTACTCTAACTTCTAAAGGATATAAAAAAGTAATTTGAGGTGGGGTGGTTTGTTTATTTTCAATAAAATGCAGATACCTTTCACCAAAAGGTATGCGCTACATAAATATGGCAATAGGTCATCAATTGATTTGCTATCACTGAAAAAGTAGCAAGAATCCCTCCCAGTTGAAATAAACGCTACGTTTTAGAAGAAAGAGAATGCTATACGTAAAAAAAGGACATATAAATTACTTCAGGAAGCTTCAGCAGCACCATCTCTGATTAAGAAATTTTCATTCTCCAGTCAAGACGCTTTAGCTGCACACAAACCATAGTCCCTACCTGAATCTCCCCTTATTCTTGGATACAGTTTCACTGTTAAGTCACCAGTTCAATAGAATTGGGTGAAACGGAGAACACTGGTGGCAACCAGCGATCTGATGGAAGCAGAGTTTGCAGGTATACCCCACTAACTCAGCTAAGGTTGCCATCAGGTTTGGGTGCTAGGCAAAACCTTGTAGAATTGGCTGGGATTATTCTCCGAGAAGATCAGCAGGGGCTACCGTTGTTCCTTTTTGTCCTTCTCCATGCTGTGAGGCATAACGTGCTTCCCAGGATCTGCTGGACATTTAACAGATATCCTGCCATTGCAAGGAGTTGCTTGCAACACTAGAAAAGCCTTGATCACTTCTGCTCTTTCCTGCAACATTACAGTTGTGGAGTTTGTTTACAATCTTAGAGACTGTTTTACACTTTTGGAGTAGAGGTTTGGCAGACTTTTCCAAAATACACACTGATGGTATTCTAGTCCTCACAAAGCACTACACTCTGTGACCTAAGTGGTCTTTTCTATCCCGTGTTCCCACATTCCCTACTTGGTGAGGATTAAAAATGCCAAGCAAAATCACCAAGAGAATACTTTGGTTTCAGTCTGCATTCCCAGGAAAAAAACCACAACGCACCAAAACAACAACAACAACAAAACCCAAAACACCAAAACCAGACCAAACCAAAGCCCCGCATATGTATTAGCTGTCTGCAAGAACTGAGGTTTAAAGAACTCTCTCAGGACCACAAAAGAAAGGCGTAACCCAGGCCTACAGGGCACTACACGACTTTTGTTGAGAAGTTCTACAGTGCTATAAGCTGACTGTATTACACGAAGAAGCAGTCCCATGTTCCTCCTGACGCCCCTTCCTCAGAACTGCACAAGTGCCTACATAGCCGTGTGGCAAAGCAGCTTGGTGAACGTGTTTAACTCAAATGAGCGCAGCAAACCAAAATAAAATAAGGTCCCCAATCAATCTTCCATTCAGACTTGCTGGCCACACACATAAAGGATTTTGTGCTAACTGAAGGGATGGGTTTCTCTCAGTAGCGATGCCAGTACCGAGTCTTTGAACTAGAAATAGAGCGGCGCAGTTTCACGCCATGCTTAATCTAATTTACTAACGCATTTTCCTGTCGTGAGTTGTTTTTGGTTTTGCCCTGCAGCAACACAACTACTGAATCCATCCACAAACAAAACCAAGCCCGCCCTTCCAACAGCAGCCCGCAGCGTCGCAGGCTGGAACGCCGGGCGTCTATAACCACCGGGTAAGCACGGCCCAGCGGGGAAACAACCCGGGAGGGAAGGAGGGCTCCTGCAAAAACGCCCTCGCTGCACGGCAGCCCTGCCGCTCCCACGGCTCGGCCCTGCTCCTCCTCCCCCAAACGAGGAAAAAAACCCACCCAAATCCCCCCGTTCACGCTGCTTGGAGGCCCCAGCGGAGACGGCGCAGGCGGCGAGGCCGGCCCACCGCCCCTTCCAGGGTAAACGGGGCATTATTTCAAAATTCACTCCCTCTCCCCGGCTACAGAGGCTGGAACCTGCCGCTTCTCCCCCGTCCGGGAGCCGGGCCGTGAGGGGCTTCGCCCCGGGGAAAGCCCAGCGGGGCCAGCCGCCCCTTCCCCAGCAAACCCCAACGGTCGCTCCCCTCACCTGGTCGATGTACTGCCGCACCCGCTTCCTCAGCCGCTCCAGGTTCATCCTCCCCCGCGGTCCGGTGGGTGAAGCTGAGCGGAGGCGGCCCCAGGCGCCAAACCGGGAGCGCTGCCCTCTCCGCCCGCCGAGGCGCCTCGCCCGGCGGTACCGCGCTCAAACCCGCCCTCCTCCTTCCCGTCCGGTGCGGTCCCGTCCTTTCCTCACCGCCCCTCTCGGAAACAACGCCCCGAGCGCATCGTTCCGGGAGCGCTGAGGGCCGGCGGAGGGAGGGGAAAGCCCACCCCCCCGATAAAATTAATCTGAGACTCTTCTCCGCAGTTTTGAGGCGAAGGTTTGTCTCTGTGCGGGCTCCTACAGAGACCGGTTTGCCCCCAGGATGCCCCTTTGGTCACTGCAGCCTTGAGGTGAAAATATTTCCTCAAGGCTTGGCAGCGATGGCGGGCGGTGCGTCGGGAGGTTTTTCTACGAGTCCTTCGTCGTCCAGTCGTTTTTGGTGTCACGTAGATTAGGGAAGCGTTATCCACTAGGACACTCCTGAAAAACCTCAGCTTTTACTGCTGAAAAACAGGTAACGTAAACCATTAAAATGCCTGACTTGAAATAATTCAGACGCTGGCCAACACATCTTGGAGCGGTACAAGAAGAGCAATCCTCTGCGTTTGCTTTGACGGAGACGGAAAAGCTGTGTCAGAGTTACAGCGTGGAGAAGGCCACAAAGGTGGCAGCTGGTCGCAAGCTCACAGTATTCATCTGACAAAAATGGATCCGTGCGCCCTGTCTTGGTCTGTTTGCAGTAGCTACACCTTGATGTAAAACTGTTCGACTTCAGTGATTTCCTCCTGTTATTAGTTAGGTCAGATTTTCATCTTGCACTGTGTCACCCTTTTGGGGCTGTTTCTTCTCTGGCGCTGTTGAGTGTGTGTGCTGCAGATGGCAGACACTCATTTTCTGCCTGCAGTAAAACGTACATTTATTTTGCCTTTTTTTTTTACTCAACTGCATTTGTAGGTCTGCTGCTTTTTCACATTTTGGTAACCAAGAACTTGAGGAAAGCAAAATTCTTCTTCCTCTTTCTGTTAGATGGCATAATGAAGAGACTAATCCTTTTGATAGTGGGTTCTTTAGATCCAACAGTCCTATGTAGTGAGCGTTAGCATCATGTTCAACATTCCTAAAGACATCTTCAGGTGTCCAAATAGCTTCCGTGGCAGAAGAGAGGATGCAATCCAGCTTTTGTACCTTCAGTTCTCTGAAACCTGTGGCTTGTTACAAGTGCTACCACTGCACTCATCACATCTGTTGCTTTAAAATCTCTTTGAAATTAGTACAGTTAACAGCGCATTGCATTTGTCAGTTTGTGGATCTTTCTATGTACAATAAAGATGTTTGAGTGAGATTTTGATACTATTTAGAAACTGCTGAGTGGTGAAGCCCACAATTTGCTCATAAGTGGCACATTTCCCTCTTAGACCAGGTGCAATGGTAACTCACTAGAGCTCAGTGGCTTCTATTCAGCATGAGATACCGGGGCAGCAAACTGCAGGAACTCAGTGAGAACAAGATGATTTTAAATATCATAGAATTGCAGAACGGTTTGAGTTGGAAGGGACCATAAAGATCATAAAGTCCAAACCCCCTGCAATGAGCAGGGACATCTTCAACTCGATCAGGTTGCTCGGAGCCCCATCCAACCTGACCTTGAATGTTTCCAGGGATGGGGCATCTACCACCTCTTTGGGTAACCTGTGCCAGGGTTTCACCACCCTCATTGTAAAAAATTTCTTCCTTATATCTAGTCTGAATCTACCCTCTTTTAGTTTAAATACCTCAGTAGGGGACTGAGTTTGAAACAATATGAAACGCAGGAAAAAGAAAATAATAAAAAAATTAGGAGTTGGTGCTAACCTACCTCTAAGATAAAAGTCTTGGCTGGGGAAGAAAAAAAAGATGCACAGGAAGTGTGGGGGTTGGAATAGAAGAAAACGCTCTTGTTGGGGATGGGTGACAGTTAAGAGCAGCCATAGTCACAGGGAGCTCGTCTGAAGCGTAGAGAGGACGTGTGGTCTGCAGGATCTTGGAGGGGCCAAGAAACGCTCTATGAAGGTGAGGAAACAGGCACAGGAATGCACACAGAGTATCTTATTACTACATTAGCATCTACCTAGTTCTTACGTCAAAGCAGGGTACATCATCTCAGGTTGCATCTGTGTGTTATGTGCTGCTTTCTCGTGTTCTCCTGAAAAGTTAGCTTGTCTGAGTGAGTTATTTCTGGGGCTGGAGCTCTGAGAAATGGTTGCTTGAGCTATGCTGGGAGGCTATGGCAGTGCTGTTCCAGTGGCTCTGCTCAGGTGGACTCCAGTCCTGTTTCTGCAATGGGAAGCTGCTCTGATATCACCACTTGTGAAGTAGCTGCTCGTTCAAAGAGAGCATCCTTATGGATAGACTCCAAAGTTTTGCTCCTTCACTGGGAGTGATGTAGGCGTGTGGGCAAATGCATAGAGCTGACACATGGTGCTGTGAACAGCAAGGTCTTTGTGAATTGGTGGTTGAAGCTTAAGAATTATTTTAGATGTGAACAGGAGAAAACTTGAATTTTAAGTATTTTCAAATAATACATAAGCTTCTCTTTCAAAGTCAAAACTAGTTAATGAGCAAAACTAATGGTTAAGTGGTGTTGATATACCTACTGCTTTGCTCGTAGTACTTATAACAGCTGTGAAGGTATGGAGAGTCAGTTAAAACAAACTGCTTTACAAATTTGCACTCTAGTATCTTAAATCTTGAGAGGAAGGGGAGGGTTCCACAGTCATATTAAAACTTCTTCACTTTGTGGAAATTTCTGTATTTTTATCTACATTGAGAACCTTCTTTCTTTCTTTTGTTCTAAAAATACCTATAGTTATTGTATGCTGGTGCTAGCACAGAGCTTCCTTCTGCTGCTTTTAAATTACTGTTTCTGAGTCAGTTTGATGCTTGCACATGTAAACCTGATGCAGCCAAAGTGGGTATGTTCACTTTGAGTTCACTTTGAGTACATGAAAAAAGTTTTCTTTGAAATTGGAAAAGCGTCCTTGTTTCTGGCTTGAGTATTCTAACTGAAGTGAGGCCCCTGAAACAGAGAAGTGTGTTTAGGTGGGAGAGGTTCCCCAAAATGCACCAGGAGCAGGTGTCAATATTTCTGGGAAGTTTTCAGAGACAGCCTGTAACTCAGCTGTTCTGTCCAGGTAAGTGGAAAATGAGAGTGACTTTCTACTGCCCTCATTTTGAAGCTTTTCATCTTGATCCCTGCAACCCCAAACCCACGTGGACTCCTGTTTCCAACCCTATGTATGAGTACCACAGACCTGTCAGGGTGCAACCCTTGGCAATCCCCACTTTACAAAGGCAGAATATCTGAATTTCTCCCGTGGTGTGACTCGCTCTCTGCTGCCTGCAGCATGGCTAAGCTTTAGGGTAAGGGAGATGGAAAAAGGTGCTATTTTGATTTTGAATGGGTCTAAAAAAAAGTGAATCTGGAAATGGACTGACCTTGGTCAACTGAGAGCATCCATGGCATGCACGGAGGTGGAGAAGGATGGAAAGCGAAGCCATTGGCTTTTTCATTTCTCCCAACAGCATTCTTCAGTTATCTAACAGAATTCCTGCCTTTTCATATAGAAACAGTATCATGTCTTCTACTTCTAGGTTCAACAGCATGGCATTACTTTCTGTATCCAATCTCCTATTATTTGATTGCCTACCATGAACTGCATAAACTGTCAAGAAAGCAATCTGCAATTAAACTGAGTGTCTTTAATTTTTGTTTCTGTTATTTTAGCTTGGCTTGCACAACTGTGCTGTAAATCAGTCCTGCCTCTTCCACAACATCTTTCATCCTGTTAGTCACCATCAAGCAAGTTTGACAGGCAAACAGAGGTCTCCAATAGCCAAGTTAGTTCCTACAAGTGTTGTGAAAGTCAGTGGCAATATTAAAGCGAGCTGGATGAGTGTCCCTTTTCCCCCAAGGAAGGCTGCAGCCTCAACTAAGTGGTTATCTGCTCCATTTGGCCTGCCAGCAGTCCAGTAAGGGTGTGTATGGCTCAGGATCGCAATCAGAGGATGTGTCAGGAGGCTTCAAGGACATGGGAGGACAGAGACTGAAGGTATTGTGAAGAAAGGGAAGCCGGGGATTGGCAAATCATTTGGGGGGAGCAGGTGGCTCAGTCCATAAGAAACCAGCCTTTATTGGGTCTGCTGCTTGTAGAACACTCTTCTTCCTGTGGTTATCTAGATGGTACAAACCTATTGCTCTTGAGGTCTTTTTTTCTAACATAAAGAATCTTGGTTCTTTTCTTCTTCAGAAAGAGAATATTTGTTCTCTGCCGCAAGTTTTGATTCATTGGTGATGAGTGAATCCCATTGAATGTATCAGAATAACCAAGATCACATTTGGCATTGGTTTTTTCCAAGAGTTTAATTTTAGAAGAGTGGCCTCTTTCATGCTCATTTCTGTCTTTCATATGCAGTATTACTCCATTATGGCTATTGGAGATGCCAATGATGAGCTTAAGGATGTTTAATCCTTCTTGCTCAGAAGCCAACAAAGAGGAAATGTTTTGAGGAAATGTTTTAAGGAAATGAAGAAAATGCAATTTTCTTTCACTTCTTCATGCTGTTTACAATAAAATGTAAAGCCTTCAGGATAAATTTTAATACTGACAAAGAAATAAACATTTGCACCACAAAAGGCAACTTTTATTACAAAGCTGTGCTACTGATTACAATTAGACTCCTCTTTATGTAAGTTTAAAGAAATTGTATGAGTATGTGTAGAAGTAAGACTTAGCACTAAGAGTTATTTTCTGCTTCATTAAGATTTTCTTTTCAATGTTATATCCCTTAGATTTCTCTTGAGAAGCACTTGAATCGATTAAGTTGGCCAGTATGCAAAGTACTACGCCTCTTCTCTTGCGGTGTCTATGTAGCCGTAGTCCAAAAATAGTAAAGGTGGTGAGCCAAGCTAGATGTACTGGGAGGCAGATGAGATGCTCTTGGCTTGTTTTGCCATCAGTCTAGCTTTTGCCATTTTCCTAGAAGTTTCCATTGTCAGTGGAGCAAAAAAAAAAAAATTCAGCTGACCAAACCCAGGTGTCTGCATTATGGGGGAGCTGACTGGCTCTCTGGACTCCATTGGTTGTGTTAATTAGATTTCTACTGACAGGAATGAGATTTTAAGCACCTATCTCATAGTTACGCAAATGTATGTATCTTAATATTAAATGGAGCCTGCCCTAGCACCTCGGTTCATTTCTCCACATATAGGCGTGTAGTTAAATTTTGAGTATTATCTCAGTTGCTGTGGAGTATCTGTGACATCTGTATGGGACTAGTGTGCTGAAGAGCCTTGCCCTCCCTGGTCTGGGGTTGGGAGGCCAGATGAGTTCACAGCAATACCTAAAATGATACTAGATGCCCATGTTTAGGGACATGAATTCTGTCCTGTGTGTCTACATGAGTGCTGGGCATCTAGCTTCCCAAAATAGTCTGTAAAGTCCTCCTTGTAGTGGGACTTAGCAGACTGACCTTTTTAAAATATCTTCTCCCCATTTCCCAGAACTGAAAGATGTAGAGGGGTAGCTCAGGTGTGTATGTATGTTTTCATGCTCAGGGCTGCAGCAGAGCAATCTGGAACCAAAAAATTATTTTGCATGCCGTAACGGTAGCACTTACTGCTCAACACAGCACAGGTATGGGAGCAGAAAGCAGTCAGATAGTTGGATGCAAGAGAAGGGAGGAAGCAGACTAGAACATGCTTGTGAACCATAAGTAATGCAACATACACATGCTCCAATATTTTAAGAGCTTTGGGGCTTAGGGCATACTTTTGATCAGTCTGACTTTTCATTTGAAGTAAAAATATCGATGTTTACTTGAAATGTGCATGCTGTCTATTATAAGAATGTGTCTGCTTCGTTAAGAGTTTGCTCTCCAGACTTTGGGACAGTGAAGTAGTGAGTAATGTGAAAACTTTATCTGTTGACTATGAGACTTAACACGTATTGCACGGACTATAGCTTGTGCAGCTGTACAGCTTTTTATTCATCTCCCTTAACTGTGAAGAGGACTGCTCACTGCTGCAGTTCCTCACGAGCATGGACAAGAAAATCCATGACTTGTTTTCTGGTTTAATGTGAAATCTGGCTGAAGTTTCTGGTTTAATGTGAAATCCAGTTTGTTGGCATTTTTTCTTAAAGAAATATGGACTTTGATTATTCTGCTACTAAGATGCAATGTTTGAAACAATCATATACAGAAAACAACTTTTACTTTTCTCAGGTCACTATACCAGACAGATGCAGCCTTCTTACACCAAGTTGTTATACCTTGGCACTTGTATCCTTCAGTTCTATAAAGAAATGGAATCAATGGCTGCATGAGATGCAACACATGCGAAACAGAAAATAGCTAAAATGATTGTAAGTATGTATGCTTCAACTTTTGATTTCCTTGAAAAGCAGTTTTGTAGCATCTTTGGAATGAGTTTTTGTTGCCTTTTTTTCCTCTCCCCATGTTTATTGTTGCCACTATCATTACCGTCTGAAGGTTGTCTTTTAGCTCCTATCATTGCTGTTGCTCTGAAGCTTATAGGTTTTCAAAGACTTGATGATAACAGTATATGCAGATTCTATTTTCTTGTATGGTTTCGTTGTTCCGCTGAAATGGATGAGAATTTAATTTCAGAGGATGAAAACAGTATTTTTGACTAATCATCCGCTCTACTGAGATGCTAAACTTAATCCCTTGAATCTCTTGCCAGGACTTATTTTTATTTATTTATTTATCTTCCAAAATAACAAAACTGCTTTAATCACTTTGCAGTCCTTATACTGAACGTTGCGTACTGAACCATGCATCAGTATGCATGTCAGAGAAGCACTTCACCATTTCATGGAAACATTTTAGCAAAAAAAAAAAAAAAAAAAAGAACAGGTTCCCACGACAAGTAGACAAAACCTCACGTGTTATCTAAATATTAGATCGCCACAACTGTTCTTGCAGGTGCGTTTGGTATTTTGCATAATCACATTTGCATTTTGACAGATTTGTGCTTATGGTGTGAATCCCCTCTTCGTCTTGCATCCCTAGACACTTGTGTCATGTAGAAGTGAGAATTGAGCATGCTTTTTCTTGTGACTGACTATTGAGCCTGTGATTTGTTCCGGGGGCCCTATGCACTCCCATTTTAAGATAGTGCTGGCTACTGCAGAAGTTCCTAACCTGAGGTTCTAAACTGGTTTTGGTTTCTTTGTTGTAGTGCCAACTTGCAGATTAAAAAATGCGCTGATATGACAGATAGTTGTGCATGTCTCTGCATCTTATAAATAAATAAATATTGTGGTCGCTGGTGCCTGCTGACAGGACCAGATGCAACGGGCACAACCTGAAACGCAGGAGGTTCCCTCTGAACATCAGGGAACACTTTTTCACTGTGAGGGTAACTGAGCACTGGCACAGGTTGTCCAGGGAGGTTGTGGAATTTCTGTCCTTGGAGATATTCCACAGCTGTCTGGACAACTGGCTCTCGGTGGCCCTGCTTGAGCTGGGGGGTTGGACAAGATGACCTCCAGAGGTGTCTGCCAACCTCAACCAGTCTGTGATTCTGTGAAATACTATGTTTGGTGAAATACACTAATTCTCACTGAGGCTAAAAACGATCACATCTTCCTTGTACAACAGTCAGAGACACTTTTGACCCAGGAGAGGCTGTTCATCTTGACTGTCCATATCAAAGAATTTAGTTGTGAGAGCAGAACCTGATGGTCCTCAGCACATGGATGGGGAAGGAAGGCCAGTGAATCTGAAGAACAGCTTGTGCTAGTACCTGGGAATAAAAATCATTATACTTTTAGCAGATGTGAGTAGTCTATAAGAACAGAAATACCTTATTTCCATTTTGTTCCCTTATGAAAGAGGAATTCCTCGACACACCTTTAGCTAGATGAAAATTAACTGCTGAAATTGCAAGACTTTGATTTAAAAGCTGTTCTCCTGCCCTCTAGTGTTCCTGTACAAGTCTTGAAATAGCTGGTGGGTTTGTGTGTGTGAATTTCTGATGTCTTTTGGAAAACTGAAAACCTACAAATTGATCCTTAGTCTAAGTGGAAAATGACACTGGGAGATTCAGAGTTGTTCTGAGCTTTCAATAGTTACCTGTAGAGTGAAAACACTTCTCTTTCTCATAACCATTCTTGTGTATTCTCTCTCTTTCTTTTCTTTTTTCTTTTTTCTTTTTTTCTTTTTTCTCTTTTCTCTTTTCTTTTCTTCTCTTTTCTATTATCTTTTTTCTTTCTTTTCTTCTCTTCTCTTTTCTTCTTCTCTTCTCTTATCTTTTTTCTTTCTTTTCTTCTCTTATCTTTTCTTCTTTTCTCTCTTTTCTTTTCTTTTCTTTTCTTTTCTCTTTTCCCTTTTCTTCTCTCTTTTTTCTCTCTTCTCTTCTCTTCTCTTCTCTTCTCTTCTCTTCTCTTCTCTTCTCTTCTCTTCTCTTCTCTTCTCTTCTCTTCTCTTCTCTTTTCTCTCTTCTCTTCTCTCCTCCTCTCTCCTCCTCTCTCCTCCTCTCTTCTCTTCTCTTCTCTTCTCTTCTCTTCTCTTCTCTTCTCTTCTCTTCTCGTTGTTTGTTTTAAAGCAGGATGGCATTTGCAGTTTATTTTCCACTGTAGGTCTAATAAATGTGTGGAGATATGTATTAGGTAGTGATTTTCTGAAATGTGTCATATCATTAACTCTTCTATTGATCCAAATTGCTATGTAAGTACCAAAGTAAAATACACAGTAGAATGGGTAATTCTGATCATTTTACTTTTTTTTAATGTTTTTTTCATTCTTTTGTTTATTTATTTAGAACTTTGCCATCAAACTTACTGAACTTTGTTAAACTACTGTTGAAATTTGTTAAATTACATCAAATTTATTGAACTCTGTCAAACTATTATTTTACCTCTAAAACATATTGCTGCTTCTCTCTTTCGACTGAAGTGCATTTCACTCATCCACGACAGAGGTTGAGCATTGATACGGTCCTGCAGTATAAAGGCAGGTTTACTTCAGTCTGGTTTATTGGATATTCTTTGCTTAACACCCAAGAAAAAGCAAAGATGCTGCCGAAGGACACTAGAGGTCACTGTGAGATGTGATTATAATGAGTCTTGGGGCAGTTTATTTGCAAACTGAACCTGTATTCCTCACATCCATATATTGACCATTCCAAGACTTGGCCGTGTTTTATTTCTCTGGCTATTTTATTTCACCTGGAAGGAAAATAAACAAATGGATACCAAGATTAACGGGGGGGGGGGGGGGGGGGGGGGGGGATTATCTTCTCATTTGTGAGCAGTCTTTAGAGAGGCATAACTTGTGTTTTGCAATCTTCCATGCTCATTTGTCACAGCATGCAATGATCTTACAAGTAGTTTTAGTCTCTTTGTGATGAGCAAACTGAGATAAATGCCCTGTCTCAGTCTAGATTCATGGAACCAAACAGCAACCACTGCGCAGTACCTGAAGTGCCACAGAGTCAAATTAGTCAGCAGGGGCTGAGGATGCTTCTTGCAGAACCGGTACTTTTAGCTCCTGTTTGGCATGGCTAAGCAGACAGAGCCCTATTTCTTGGGTATTTTATTTTTTAACAGTGATTAATGAATTCTTCACACATATTTTAAGTTTGAAAATGACCTCCTCTTGTTTTTTAGATTAATGAGAGATGAGAGTTGCATCAGCCTCAAGTCTTTGTCCTGAGTTGCATGGGAAATTAGAAAGCTTTCTATAGCCTTTATTATTTTCATCTTGTTCAGTGTGTGAAGCTGCAGGCACTGGCTTGTACTGTGAAGGCACACCTCTTTGGGTTGTATGTCTTTCCTCGGCAATATCATATTATGTGATCAAGACGTACTACAGGGGAAGGCTGCAACCTTAGAAAGCGTCTCTTCCAGCATGAGTCCTTTTGGCTTGTGTAATGGAAGGAAGGGAGGGAAGAGACCTAGTGGGAGGCACAGCCTTTGCTGCTTTACAGTGCAACCACCTCTCTGCTGCTCCAGGACCACTGGTCTGGAGTAGGTGAGTTGCTGGTGCACTGTGATAAATTGAGACAGAGGTCAGCTGAATGACTTTTATGCACAAGACTTGACAGGTCTGCTTACAAAACGCAGGAGTATGTGCTTGCTGCACATGTCAGGCAAGGGGCTTCTAAGCAATATTTTCCTCCTGTCTGTTCTGTTCCTCTTCAGCACTGGGAAGGATGAAAGAATGGCACCTTGTATAAATGCTGATATGGGAAGCTTCAGGTGGTCCTGGCATTTTGCAACCTTGAGTGCTGAACTGCTGACTGTTTTTTTCTGATTTTAGACATCTTCAAACTGAAATTAAATAAACAGGGGAAAAAAAGGAGCCCTGCCCCAAAGTGTGGCAATCTGTGATTGTTGCTACGAGGAGAGCTGAAACTGTGGCAAACTAGTTATAGCAAGGCTTTGCTACGATGCCTTTATTTTGTTTGCTGGTCAAGGTTGTGAGGCCGCACAGTTGTTATCATCTGTCTGTCAGCTTGGATGTATTAGTTTTTAAAAGCTATGTCTAATCAATGCAAGTATTTTAGGGAATGTTTTAGGCATCAGTGGGCAGAACTGTAATGGTCTGGGCATTAGAGATTGGAAACGAGAGGCAATCACAGCTTCAACCACTTCCACAAATGTCTGCAGAGCAAAAACCTGGTTTTGATGGATGTTTTATAGGACCCTTAACTCATCTGTGCTCAGAATTTGATGTGGTAACACCATGAACTACTTGTCTTCAGACAGGAAAGAAGCAACACTGTAGGGAGAAATAAACATGACAGGAGGAGGGAGAAATAAACTGAGCTCTCACAATAGATAGGAAGGAGATGGAAATGTTGCCCAGGGACCTTCTAAAGTGAGTGGAGGTATGTGTGATTAATTTGGTCCTAGAAATGCTGCTAGTCTGTAATCCCTTAGCAATTTAATTCACTGTGCTCACAGAAGCTGAGGATACTTTTTCGCTGCTTTTAGAAAACAGAGAAGTAACATTATTGGAGCTGTGGTGACTGGCTGCCTTTACCATAGGAATGATTTAGCTTGTTTTATTAGAGTCTACCTATGAGCTGGTGAAGAAAATGTCAGCATACTTCACTACTCATATTGATAACAAAAGAGCTTGTACCACAGCTGAAATTTTTCCTGGGCTAAGAATAAGTACCATGTTCTTGTACAACATATTCTTTCAAAGCAGGTCCCATGATCAGTGTGTTAACACACTTTTAAAATTGCTTAATTTCATTTCTGCCTGTGGTATTTCTCAATTTATCCTAGCTCCCAATACCTGCAAGGAGGTATGCATGGGTGTATACATACCTGCTCATCCCTCTCTGCCAAAATAAATAAATAAAGTCAAGAGAGACCCTACGCTGCGTTCCTCAGTATATTAACCTAGGCCACCCTACCTGTCCTTCAAAGGCTAGGGAGAGAAATCCTGTCCTGATCTTCTGGGTTGCACTTTGCTACAGTTAAATAAATGTCACAGAAAAGTAACAAATTCCATAGAATAATCTGCCTTCCTAATACACACCTCACCAAAAAATATGGCAGGAACTGGAATGTTGCTTGTCAAGTTCAGGCTTAATATCTCATTTGTTCCCATTTGGTTCCATAGTAGATTCTATGCTTGCCTTGGGCAATAGCAACATGTTTCTTCGTGATGAAAAGTGATCAGTTATTTGGATGCTAGCTGTAAGAATGTAAGTGGCATTTCTGTTGGTTTGGCATGAGTCTTAAGAGGTACTTTTTCTCCTAACTGCTGGCTTGATTGTTCTAGCCTCTAGATTAATGCACTTTTTTGGTAGCACAGCAAACCGGCCTCGGTATGTGTTAGTTTTGCTAACTGACTCACCTTTGGCATGCGTTATGCCTCCCATTGGTTCTGGGAAAGCCAAGACCTGTTGACTTCTTGACTGGACATCATTCAACTGACTTCATGGTGCGTACAAATTTTCATATTTACCTGGACCTTGACCAAAACCTGCTTGGAGATCTTACAGATCCAGAAGGTTATGGCTGGAGGGAGGGCCTGTGCAACTGAGGAGAGACTTGCAGCGAGGTCCCAGGTTCTGTCTCTCATCACCAACCTTCTCTAGTTTATCAGACTTCATTTTTCAGTTAATGCAGGGGATTGAATTGTGCTTGCAAATGGCCAGTAAGGAATTCCCCTGGAGGAGGAAAGCTCCCAGCTGCCATAGAGCCAGTTTCTGCATGCTGTTCTGTTTCCAATCCTCCTGCCTGGCAGCGGCTGATAGGAAAGGACTGAGGCTGGGAACAGGGGATCTCACTGAGCTTTATGTAGCTCATTGGACCAAACTGTAAATTATTCTGTCCTGCATTGGGATTATCACAATCTGACCCAAAGGTCTGAGAGGCAGGACCTGCTCAGAGATGCTCTGTTTTCTTGTGTTCATTATTAGGAGGGATGCCCTGCCTCACAGCACCTCTGGCAGCATTTTCTACTGGCAGTGTAAATTACTTGGACACTCGGGACGCAGATCCAGCTAACATGCTTGCTTATGTTTCTGTTCAACAGTGCGGTAGGAACTCATGAGACTTATTGCATTTGTGATACTGATTGTGGATGGGCATTAGGCCTTGTGCATGTTCAAGGTACTCCAGGCTTACTGCTCAAGGACATGTATTTGTGCTGAGTAAGCACGGTAACTCCGAGTGTCCAAAATATGTCAGTTACCACAGGTGAGTCTGATGTGCCTGGGTAATGGTTTCATTGTGCGTACAGAGCAGGGTTGCTCTGCAGAGGAATCACAGGTAATGGTCACTGCATGTGTGCAGTTGTGGTAATTTAATCCTCAAAGCAGCAGGGTGAGAGATGAAAGGAGTAGAGTTGGTAGCCCTGTCTAAACAGAAAACCACGCACATGGGGCAGCTCCCTCCATCTTCCCCTCCGATCTCTCAAATCTAAACAGCCTGTGCTTTCTTCTGAATAAACTCAGTCTGGTATCTGGGCTTTCAGTCTTAATGGACTCAACTAAGTTGAATTGTTTAGCCTTGCGGAAACTGAGGATTTGACAACCACTTTCTAGAACTTCACATGTTCGTCACAGTCAAATTAACATGGTCACTCTCTGCAAGCAAGTCACAAGTATCTGGGCTTTAAAAGAGCTATGCATTTCACTTCCATGGGATAAAAATTCCTCTTGTGGAGCCTAGGAAGAACATACTTCTGTGATGTAAAGAGAAACTGTCTTTTCCTCCACATATAAATATATGTTTAATATCTTTATCAGTGATCTGGACGAGGGGATCAAGGGCACCCTCACTAAGTTTGCAGATGACACCAAGTTGGGCAGATATGTTGATCTGCTTCAGGGTAGGAAGGCTCTACAGAGGGATCTGGACAGGCTGGATCGATGGGTGGAGGCTAGTTGTATGAGGTTCAACAAGACCAAGTGCCAGGTCTTGCACTTGGGTCACAACTACCCCATGCAGCGCTACAGGCTTGGGGAAGAGTGGCTGGAAAGCTGCCCAGCAGAAAAGGACCTGGGGGTGTTGCTCAAGAGTCAGCTGAATGTGAGCCAGCCGTGTGCTCAGGTGGCCAAGAAGACCAACGGCATCCTGGCTTGTATCAGCAATCGTGTGGCCAGCAGGACTAGGGAAGGGATTGTCCCCCCTGTACTCGGCACTAGTGAGGCCGCACCTCTAATATTGTGTTCAGTTTGGGGCCCCTCACTACAAGAAAGACATTGAGATGCTGGAGCGTGTTCAGAGAAGGACAATGAAGCTGGTGAAGGGTCTAGAGCACGAGCACAAGTCCTGTGAGGAGCGGCTGAGGGAACTGGGGTTGTTTAGTCTGGAGAAAAGGAGACTAAGGGCAGACCTTATCACTCTCTGCAACTACCTGAATGGAGGTTGTAGTGAGGTGCGTGTCAGTCTCTTCTCCCAAGTAAAAAGTGATAGGATGAGAGGAAATGGCCTCAAGTTGCACTAGGGGAAGTTTAGATTGGATATTAGGAAAAATTTCTTCACTGAAAGGGTTGTCAGGCATTGGACCAGGCTGCCCAGGGAAGTGGTGAAGTCACCATCCCTGGAGGTATTTAAAAGACATATAGATGTGGTGCTTAGGGACATGGTTTAGTGGTGGACTTGGCAGTGTTAGGTTAACAGTTGGACTCAATGATCTTAAAGGTCCTTTCCAACTTAAATGATTCTATAATTCTATTTGAGAGATTTGCTCAACACATGGAAAGATCTACAAAGATCCCAGTCACTTTTATGAACAATATAACTATACTTAGTAATTTCCCAGTCTTTCTAAGGCCATTAAAATACCTTTTGCAAAATGTGAACTGTTTATTGCTTTCTTCTGTGCAAATAAGTTTATTTCTTCAGTTGCATAGTTGAGCCAAATTGTATTTCATGTTAAACAGAACACTTATTGGGGCAGCTTTAAAAGTACTAGTAAATTCAAGTAAACTAGAAAAATCCAAGCTTTTTACTGAACATATCAAAAGAGCTTTTTTTAGTGAGATACATATATATGTTAACCAGACCATGCATGGTTTAAGGGGAAAAGTTTCATCTTAAAAGTTTAACCCCACTATGTTTGGGAGCAGTGATTTGGTGAAGCCTTCTCCAGACCACTAAGGTTGAAGAATAAATTCTAGAGCTGAAAAGGTGGGATGTGACATGTACTTAGAGGTGTGGACTCTCCACGAGCTTTTGTTTAGATAAATTACTATGCAGTACTTGGCCCCTCTAATTGTTAGTCACACCTGTGCCAATATGTTTGCTTGAGTTTATTTCGTGCAGCTGCTGCAAGCCTGTGCCAGATGGCAACTTAGCTCTTCCAGCACGAAAAAAAGAACTGAAAGAACTAGGAAGGTCTCAGATCTCCATGTAAGGCCCTGATCCTGTAAGCAGTGGGAGTTTTCTGTATGAAGGGCTTGTAAAGTCAAGTCTTTGCATGCTTTAACCTAATACAATTAGCCTACCCTTTGATTTTAGTGGCTTGAGCTGTTTGCCATTACAAGTGTGGTCAGATGAACAACATTTTTTAAATGGAGGCAAACATTTTAATTCAAATTTGATTATCTAATTAAGATCTAGAACCATATTTAGACAGCCAACAAAAGAAGGCTTGGTTTTTTTGGTTTGCTTTTCGTCTGGAAATGCTGGGTGCCTTTGAAAACAAGATATTTTATTTGGGCATCTAATTCAAACTTCCAAATCTGAGATATTTTTTTTCCTACAACTTCCAGGTGGGTTTGGCATGGAGGCCATGTATCTTGTAGTGAGAATGTTCATTGCACAGAACACACAGACCAAGTATGTTGAACTCTAATGTCTACTTCTGGTACTGGAGGTAACACAGCATGCAAAATATCCTCCTTATAAGAAGACCGAATTACAAGAAAGATTTTTACAAAGTGTATGTATTTACAAACTCAGTAGCAGAAAGTGTTTATTATTCTGAGAAATTATAAACATCAAAATAAAATTGTGTTTACAGTGTAATAATTAGTTGCATCAGGATAACATGTTATATGATGGAAAAAATGTGCAAGTGTGCATCTATGCCACCAGTGGTCCTTTTCTCAGAAAGGTCAGAGGATAAAAGTATTATGACCTGTCAGGCAGCCAGCACCATTTTACAGCTGTTATTAGTTGCACTCAGCATAGAGGAAATGGGCTCTTGCCTTCAGCTCACAAAATCAAAGCCTGAAACGAGTTGTGCAAAACATTCAGATTTGATCTCTAGTGTACTTGAAATCAGTCTTGATTCAAGTCCAGACTAGCTCAATGCACTTATACCCATTTGCTGGAATTTTGTTTGTCTGATGTTTTCCAGCAAAGGTAAATATGAATCTTTTTTTTTGTACCCATATCTGAAGATTTGCAAACTTTTGCAGGTTTTCATGACTAGTATTATAATGTCATCTGCGTTTTGTATCATTTTTAGCTGATGCCATCAAGAGTTTCCAATATCACTTTGATTTTTCACAGTTGAGGTAAGGCTCACTTCAGCTGATGTTCTAACTTAATCTGATGAACAGAGAGTTGCCTCCATGTATATCTGCACCGACAATTAATTTGAACCAGTCAGGTGGTCTGTATCCTCATCGTGTGTCTGCCAACCTGTGTGTCATTTCATGTTGTTTAATCTATCAGTCACATTTTGTCCAGCCTAGGATGTAGCTGTGATACTGAAATGCTTTAGCTAATATCTGCTAATATATTCTAGAACTGTGATATAGGATGTATCAGTACTGCAAAACACAGTTAAGAAGTCTAAGCTTTAACTCAAATCAGGTAACCAAAGCTAACTAACTCAGGTTAAAACGGCAGCAAAGATGAAGTAATTTGAACTTTAAGTTCACACAAGGAGCTTGCTTTCAAGGCTGTACGAACAAGCTTAGCAAAAAGGAGATTGAACTGCTGCAAAAGACATCAAGTTGAAAAGCTGCAGCGACTCTGACTAGTGGGTAACCAGTATTTCCTGAGGCTTTATACCCTCTTCGCTTGTCTTTCGGTGTGTGTTTTCACGGGTGTTTATGTAAGTGTGTCCAAGCTACAGCTGCACCCCATTTGCTATGTCGCAGCTGGCCCAAAATCCAAGGTGTGTTCTCCTCTGGAAGATGAGAGCTATGCCTGGTTAAGACCGCACTTTCTTGCACCGTAACCTGTTAGTATGTATTCTGATTTGTGCTAAGCTTCAAGCTAAGGAGTCTAGAAGTGAAATGAAGCTTGTGCTATGTAGACTGTTAAAGAGCTCAGCTGGGTTTGCTTCGCATGCTTCTGTTGGATGGAAGCCTGGCAGAGACGGGGAGACCAAATTAAACCAATTATCAATAATATGCTGTTCCAGCAAATGCTTCTGTTTCCGACGGTGTTAGCAAAGTGGCAGGAGCAATTAAAAGGCCACAGTCCCAGCAACAAAGCGCTGGCAGCTCACAAACGACGCAGCAAGCGGCCCCATGAAGGACAACCGGAGGGGGTGGGGAAGGCACAGGCAAGAAGTGATTGTCTGTCTCCTAATAATGGGACCAATTTTCAGTGCAGCTATGCCAGCTGAGCTCCAGGGAGGCACCAGGGAATCCAGCTCAATGGGCTTTGATTTGTGCATATGTGTATAGATTATATATGACAGGCACGGTTCCACATGCCTTCCAAATCATGGCACTGTACTTAAGCCCTAATACATAGATAATGCAGATGTGAGATAATCAAAGCAACCTTTGTCATACTGAAAACTGAAACTCTTGAGGGCAGAGTTTAATCAATGTATTATGGGAACTAAAATTCCAGCCTTACTGTAGTCATTGTATTACTAGGTGCCATATTTAATTCATGAAGAAAACTACGAGCTTTAAAATTGAAATGAGACTCAAAATTTGCTGGTTGATGCAGAATGCAAAATTAATTTTCTGTTGGTCATGGGCATCAAAGAAATAGGTGAGAAGGAGCAAAAAATCTTTCTCATCTGTTTCTGGATTGCTTTTATCAGATTCTTAATGGTCTCAAAAAATGTTACGAGAAAACACTGCAGAAAAGTGTGATTCACTTCACAAGCTGCATCCCTGTTTTTACCGAAGAAGGTTTTAATTCTGTTCCTTTAACAATGTATGTAAATGTCAAGCTTCTGTAGGCTGAAGAAGGATTTCAGCATTATTTAAATATATATTTATAAGAAAATTATTACTTTCCTATGGTTTTGATAATATTGCCTCCTTTTTTTTCTTTTTTTCAGGCAGGTGAATTGCTAGGAGGTCATAGTATATCACTTCTACATACATATATAATGGCAGTAATCATTACCCTTGTTCTTGAGCTTGTAAGTTTTCCTACAGCTTTGGCAAGATTTGCTTTAATTAAAAAAAAAAAAAAAGAATCTGCTGATTCAAAAGAAAATACCACAGTGAAATAAATCTGGGTTATATTTGGGTAATAAGGAAACAGAGGACGATGACGGATGTGGAGGTGACCAGGATGTTCCATTCCAGCTTTCCTTCCTCATTTAACTTTTCTTTGGTTGCTCCAGTTAGAAACGGTGCATGAAGGCTGGAACAACAGCAGGCATGGAAGTTTTTCATTACCTGCCCCTCTGACAGGGTAGCACAGCAACCACCATACCTCCATCTTCCTTCCTGTGGGCTCCTTCTTTCCTGTCCTGGGGATATTCTTTCTCCTGATGTCCCATATCTTCCCCCATGTATGGTTTTATAGGTACTGTTTGCAAAGTCCCAGCAGAAGCTAGCTTGTAAACTGGAGAGCTGTAACAATACTTCAGGATGACAAATTACGCAGTGTCTTCCTGTAGCCCAACAAACTCTAGTGCTTCCACACATTGTGGTTCATATGTTTGTTCAGACTCTGGCTTTTCATCTGTAGAAAAGCAAAAGAGTAACTGGACCTCTTGTTGGCAAGGAAGTGACATCCACACATGATATTTTGAGCACCAACCTCTCACTGACTTGTGAACCTGGACCTTGAACTCTGTGGTTATCTGTGCACAGACTTAAAGAAGTGTGCTTGAATTTGCAGAAGTGGCTGGGAAGAGTTGCATTTATATTTAAAAGTAGAGTTCAAAATCTTCTTATGCCTGCTTGCTTGATCTAGTTGGCTTGTCCTGAAATATAAATGGTGAGTTTGGAGTCAGGTGCAAATAGGACCCTCTGACTAATGTGACAGTAGCCTTTATGCCAGAGTTCCTCGTACCTGTGGCAGAGGTAGCGTTTCCATCCTTCACAGTAGGGTCTATGGAGGGATGAAGCCATTTTAATACTGAAGGGACAAATCAACAGCATAAACCACAGATTTAAACAAACCACCATGCTGTACTCTGTCCTGGTAACCTCTAGTTGCTGCTACATGACGCTGCTGCTTTCTTTGCACTTCTTTTGTGCTGATTTAAACACATACAAGTTAAGTGTGTTAATACACATACTACATCCCTTCTTAAATAAACCTTACCATTTATTTTTAGAAACACTTTTTAAACGTCGATCAATTAAGCTGACTTCAGTGAAGTCAGCAAGGAGAGTGAAACATGAGAGTTGGGAAGGAGCAGAGATCCTCACTGTTACAGTTTTCTTAAAACTTTTGTGGTCTCTCTCTCTTTTTATTATTTTTTTTTTTTTAAATTCAAGTTCCTGCTGGGGCGTCAAGTGAAAACCCTTCAAAGAAGGTTTCTTAACTTCGCAAGAGCAAAGGAAAACTTGAAAACATGAACCTTGCATGTTCTGTGACTACAAAGCAAATAAAAAGAGTCACAATTCAGATTTCAACAAGATTTCACAACTTTTAATGCAATAATACAAATGCAACATTTTTGGAAGGCCTGATTTATTTTTTTAAACTGCAGGCAATATGGTTTCAACTCACTATTCTTACTTAAACTCAGGGCCTGGAAATCCAGGTGCATAGTTTTTTCCTGAAATCCTAAAAACTCCATGTTAAAAAACCACCACAACCCCACAACTGATAATTCAGGCATATTTAAGTAATATTCCTTTTATTGTGGTAAATATAAAGAAATAATAAAATGAATACACTCATACTTGGTGTTTGTCCAGTTAAAAGGGGGGGGTGGTAGTGAATACCAGATTAGTCATTCCTAACTTGGACAAACCCTGATTGTGTCTATATTCATAATTTTTCCATGGTAACCAACGTGGATTATTGAGTTGCGACCGTTTTGCTGGGCTCCATGTGTTTCTATTGACCCTTAGGAGAGTTATTTTGGTGTTAAATACTGCCAGGCAGTGAGTAACCTTTTTCCATTTTACTGAAGGAATATGTGGCTTTACTTCTTCCTTGCATCAGCTATGGCCTTAATTTTAAATTCATCTTCAATGAACTGATTCAACTCATTAACCCACTGGAAAACTATTCTCCTTTCTTAAAAAAAAAAAAAAAGAAAAAAAAGAAAAAAAGTTTTTCTTTGTGACTTTTATCCTGGAGCTGAGCTTGCTCAGGGTTTAAAGAGCACAAATACTGGTGTAAGACAAACAGAATGGAAGAGGGGCACAAGGAGAGGGGTAAAAGGGGGAGAATGACCTCTTGTTTCCCATGGCAGTGAGCTGGTAGTTAGGCCCAGCCATCTTTAAAACTTCATCATGAGTTTTCTTTTGACACGGTCTGTTAATGTAAGGTTATTATATCCACAGCAATTCCAGTACAGATAAGGCTGCTAACCTGGGTTTACAATAGAAAATGGAAGCAGAATTTGACCCTCAGATTCACATTTCCTGTAACTCTTAGCACTGTTTTTGTAGTGGTATTTCAGGTCTCTCTTGTTTCAAGTATTAGCTTGTAATCATACCAGTGTTTCAGTAGCAAAGTGTTTTAACTTTGGAGCCAGGGATTTGAAGAGAGTAACATTTCTACTTATTTATAAGGCAAGTGGCATTTGGTCAAACATTTTAGGTTATTATGATCCCACTCTGAAGCTTTTAAAGAAGAAAAGGAAACATGAATTTTGTTTGGTTCAATGGTGCAACTTGTTAAGGATAGCTGGCCCCTTACAGAGTGACCTGATGATCCAACCTGGAACCACATGAAGCGGGGGACGTCAGGGATGTTTGACTTCAGCCATAAAGGCATAGGACATTTTCTTTAAGAAATAGGATTGCTAGCAAAGCCAAGCTGGCATTTTCCTTCTGATAGTGAGGGAAGTTTTGGTTCGTTAACTTACTGTCTTTTTGGCTCTTGTTAAAGGGTGCATAACATCTTCTTTAGAAACGAGCTACTGTTGGAGGGACCAGTTGACGTGTGCTTGCCCGATGCGATTGCTGTAACAGAGGTGCACAACAAAGGCTGAGTTTGTCTGTCCTTGCACTCTCCCATCACAGCTGGTGGCGTGGAATGACCTCCGTCCAGCCACGGAGCCCTGTGGCTGACCACCGCATGGGGATCACCCCCTCTACGCTGGCTCTGGGCATACTCAATGCACTCTAGGACATATATTGCCGCAGAACATTGGGCCAGTCCCACTATTGCTTTGGGCAAACAAGAATCCTTTTTCCTTCTCGACCCAGGCACTTAGGGACGGTGAAGCTTTTCTCTCTAGCACGGTGGGTTTGGGGATCCTGCCCTGGGAAGCTGTGAATATTCTGAAGCCAGGAGTTCGCAGTTGTACAGCAGAGTCACTGACGTACTGGAGGGTTGGTGTTTATGGTAGCTGTTATTTCTACTCTCGGTTCAGTACTATAAAGACATAGTCTTGTGTTTTAGAGTTTCTGTGCTTCAGAAACTAAGTTTTCATCTTTAGCACTTCAAACATTATTCACTGATCCATATTGCAAATGAGAAAGGAGAGAATGTCTTAGAAAGCATTTACAAGTGCCAGGAAGTAAATAGTTATTGCTGGGGTGTCTGCTTGGAAAGTTGGCAGCCTCCAAAATGATTACAGGTGAAATTCTACTTCAGATAAAGCAAGAGCTGATATTGGTTCAATGCTTGGTTTTGACTGATACCTCTTCTGAGAGAACTGCTGCTACCCCGCTTGGCTATGCTAAGACCAGTTTGTGATTTTAATACGCATTTTCTTTTGAAGAAGTGTAATTAAAAAACAAGAAATACAGAACATGCATTTCAGAACGGAAGCGTCTGTCCCCTGAAATGTAGATCAATGATGGTGTAAAAGCGTGGCAGATGATAACATGCAGAGAGCTGATGGGTCACGTGGTGCCGTTTCTCCTCATTTCAAGCTGCTAAATCCCATCAAAAGGGAAGCTAGAAACAAATTTTATGTTTTTTTCAGTATTTTCACTCTGTGAATCCAATTACCGTGACTGACACAAGCATTGCATAAAATCATGAGTAAAGAAGAAGTGTTGCAGTGGTGGGAGGGCATTGGTCCACTGAGTGCTCTCCCTTGTTCACGGCAAGTGGCTCAGAGGCTTCAGAGAGCCTCAAAGTCTTTCTAACACCCTCACTCTGCTGTATTTATTGTCGGCCAACTGGTCCTCACTAGAGAGACCTTGGATACCGAGATGAAAATTGTCACGTGGGAAAAAAGCCCAAATCTTAATCAGCTCAAATAGTTATGTTACAGTTGCTCGCTTACAGTCCTTTTCCCAGTTAGGCTCCTTCTTTGCTCACAGTTATGAACCCAGGCGAGTTTTGTTGGTAATTATAAGGGAAATAGCTTTTATGTAACTTTGCTTTATGTTTTTTTCACTGTACTGAAAACACGGTGTCTTTAATATCTCTACTCTTACAGAATACTTAAACCCCTAGTATCCTAAACTATATGAGCCCTTCCACCTGATTCTCCCAGGTACCCCAGCTTATTCTGGATTTCTGCTTACAATTTTTGCTGAGTTCAGCTGCATAGCTGAAAAGGTTACCACCCTCACAAGTCCAGTCTTTTCTGATGCTGGAAGTTATCTTCTGCATAGGAACAGCGGTATTTGAACTTAAATTACAGAAATCAAGGTATGCTGATGCACAGGGTCGAAATCCCAAAATGGGTTTGCAACCCCCTGTTCTGCTGGTCCACCATGCCAGGAAAGGAGTGACTTCCAGAATAAGGGCAAAGCAGAAGGCTGAGGACAGTAAAATTTCCAAATGTCATCATTGTCCAAGAGGGAGTGAGAGCCCTTTGCTACTTCCTAAATTGCTTTCACAGGAGACTACTGGAATAACGCTATTTCTGAAACTCTGTCTTGTTCTAGTTCTTCTTTCCCTTTCCATGGTGGACATGATCTCTTTCTTTTTCCTTCCTCTTACTTTTCACACCTTCTAGTTTCAGTTGCTTTTCTCTTTTTCTGTCTTGTTTAGATGTTTGTTTTTTAAATTGTTCTTCCTGCCAGAAAAGAGAAATCAATATAAATATATGTAGAACAAAGAACCTGTCACTACCTTGATTTTCCAACCTTCCGTGATTTGTTTTCAGGATTATTCCCTTGGCACCAAAGCTCAGTTAGCAAAGAAAGGTGACAAGTGCTTGCTGGTGATACCACTGCTGTCCCCTTCCAGAGCAAAGGAAGGGAATTCTTCCTTTCTTTCATTTATTAGAACTGTCTGAGCCACCAGAGTCAGAACAATTTCCATCGGTCAGGCCAGTGGGTAGGCTGGCTCAGATAAATCATTTCTTCAGTTGGGATCAGTGAATAATGTCCTTACATAAAAAAGGTTCTCACTTTCTCCTGCTGTTATAGCATAGCTGTGACCACTAAAAAGCTTTGAATTGCAACAGGGGGAGAGCAGAAGAATGCTTGATGGAAGAAGCATGACTTGTCATTTATTAGGGTTGACCATGGGCTGGTGTCAGGTGAACTGTAAAAGCATAGAGGGATCACCCAGTAGCACAAGTTATTGCAGATCTTGCCAAATACTTCCACTGAGCCAATTTTCAGCTGTAACTTTACTGGATTTCCTTGAGTCACCTGAAGAGGTCTGTGGCAGGTATCTGCATCAGGTTTGCTTATTTGTCTTCTAAATGTCCTTCAAAATGGCTCAACCATTTCTGAAAGGGAGACTGGAAAAAGGTGTTTTCTAGTGACTACTTCTTACAGATGTTCTGGTACCTATTAATTACGGAGCCCAGACTTAACAGTCGATGTAGGGAAGGTTGCAGGGTATGTTTACTTTGCCATAATTTTGGTACTTTCTGACTATGAAGGGCCTGGCTTTACAACCTTACTATTTTTAATATAATTCTTTGGTTTGTAATGATACCTCCACAGCAATTAAAGCTGCCTAGTATTTTCCATTATCAAAGCCTCTCTTTTAGTTGCATGTTTCTTCGTCAAGTCTTAACTGTTTGGGTTGAAGCTTTCTATATTTGCTTTCTGCCTCAGACTGAATAGTTTTGGGAAGCTTTAGTAAAAATGATATAGCTGTACTCAAGAATTGTCTCCAGACAGAATTTGGGGAGAGGTTGTTTCTTGTTTGCAGTGCCATAATTTTTATTGCTTTTTCTTTCGAGTGCTTTGCCTTTCCTGAGCAAATCCTCTGGAATTAGAACTGGGACTAAAGATTTGGCAAAAGGATAGTCCCGGGATAAAAGAAATACCACTTACTGTCCTCCAAAGACTCAGACAGATTTGGATGAGCTACATCTTTGAAAATCTTTTTACATACGTTCAGAAAATACAGACCTCAAAAAGATTTGTTTCAGTGGCCTCAGGCTGGAGGTAGTAGGTAAGGTAGTGAATATAGGGAATATATATATAGTGAATATGAGTCACACCCATATATATTGAATCAGTCTTGCATGACAGAGGACATACCTCCCAAATGAAGACCCACGACTGTGGAGGCCCGGCAGTTCAAGGTGATAGGGAGGATGGGTAAAGGCAGAGCTGATGCCAACTCTCTCCCTTGTGGGCAGTGCTGCACCTTCCCTCTGCTTTGTTTGGGAGGAAAGTTGGGAGTTTGTGAGTTAGTGGGCTCAAAGCCAGGGAGTTTGGACATGGAAGGATTAAGGACAGTCAATTTTCTTTCTCTGGGAAAACTTGCCAATACCTCATATAGCTGTTCTGCTGTTGTTTTCTTTACCTCTGTTACTAAAGAAAATAAGAAGTTGGTTACTTTGCACAGAATGGCCAACGTACGTTTTAGAGCCCTCAATACATATACCCAATTGGTCACCTTAAATGTTGCTGAAGTGGTTGACTGTTTCTCTCAGGGAACTGGTAAGCCATTGCTTTTTTTTTAAATTATCTTCAGATTTATTTCTGAAAGTGCTGTCTCTCCATGGTGGACAGTCTGATTGTAGAAACTACAGCACTTACAAATCACCTAATAAAGCCTGAAGAGCGCTCTGGGATTCATTTGATAAGAGTGGCTGTATAAATGAAAGGCTGTTAATTGTGCGGCTGGCTGCCACGTGCGGTTAATCCCCAGCACGAAAGCGCAGTGAAATGCGCTCTATGAGCAGTTCCGATCCAGAAATAACCGGGAAGGAAAGAACAGAAGCTCAGGGCTACCTTTCGGCTCTGTGATTTACACCACCCACGAGGATATCTCGGAACGTTGGCCATGTATTTTTCAGCTCGTTGCCAATCCTCATGCCATCGCTGAACTTGATACTGAGGCTGGGACTTTGTAATCCTATCCAGAATGGCACGGTTCTCCTGGTTCACTCTCTGCAGCTCCTGCTTTCGTTTTTCTCCATTTAAACTAGAGGGAAAAAGCATACAAGCAGAATCAAACTTCTTCATGCTTGTTCGTGTTCCCATGCCTGGGAACTCAGAACGTGGAATATCTGTCAATCTTGTGTCAGGGGAAAATTTGCCTAAGATTTTATACCTCTCCAACAGGGACTTGCTCCTCCTTGATCTGCATTAACTGGCCCTTGCAACCCAATCCTTTTGTCCTTCTTAAGAGGCCAGTCTTTGTTCAGTATCTTCCAAACGCACCCCTGCCTGTATGGCGGTTTGGTACATTTTACAAGAGGAAAAGTGTTAGTTGTATCTTGGATTAATGCCGACCCTCCAGTCTTGGAATTGCCATAGTGTGGTACCGCAGGGGAGGGCATGGTTGGTGCCTGAGATGCTTAACAATCAATTTCAGTTACTTTGGTGTATACGTTTATTTTGGGTACAAACCTGATGTACCGAGTTGGGAAGCATGAAGATAATGGAGATAAGCATACTGCCTCAAATGCCTTGGAAACTTTCTTTGATTTCTTAGACTGTAATTTCCCAGACAGCTGAGCTGATCTCATAGCAGTCTCCCACCAAAAAAGGGAAGGACTTGCTCTTTTCCTTCCCCTGCTCATCTCCCCAGTGCTCCCAGCTGTGTGGTCCTCTCCACCTCTTGCATCAGCCCTGGAACTCATCACTTTGCAGAAAGTGGCAGAAAAACTATCCAGGTTTGTTTGGTTTTGTTGGGTTATCTTTCTGCTGCTGTCTCAAGTTTAATTAGCTAATGGAGAGATTTGATGAAAACCAGAGTTGACCCAAAGAAAACAAAAGTTTGCCACTTGAATCAGGAAGGGAGAGAGGGAGTGAAAAGGGGGAGGATGCTGTGCTCCTTCCGTATCTCGTGGAATTGCACCTTTAGCAACAGAGTTAACTGATGCTTGTTGGTGCCTGCGCTGATCTGGATATTATTCACTAGTGACAAGCCATAAGTGCTATGATGTGGATTTGCATGATGTAGACATGACCAACTCTGTTTCAGATAATTTCTGTCTTCCCAAGGAACTGTGCAAATGTCAGGATATTCATGACAGTGATGTGTACTGAGTTCTGCCTAGGTCACATGCACCTGAGCTGCGTTTTGCTGTCTGGAGACACTTTAGGGCCTGATGAGCAGTCAGTCTGTCATGAAGTCGTCTGTCTGTAAATGAATCACAGGAGGTAACAGCTGCTACCTGAGTTTTACAAACCATTCTCTCCACTTCAAAAGCCTGTCCCTGTTGTTACTGGTTTGCTGTGCCCTATTCGGGGTGTGAATTTCCTCCTGAATCAAAAATATGTAAGCTGGTTCTCTATAGTGATAAATCCTCAAGGCATATTTTGCTTGGTCTCCTTTGAGCAGTAAATTATATTTTCACTTCTGCCTGCTTCCTGCTCCACTTTTTTATTTTAATTCTATTTTTTGCTCTGTTTTTATTTCATCTCTAAGCTTTGGATCTCCCTCTTTCCGGTGGTGTCTGCAGGAACAACTGGCAAAGTCAGCAGCAATGACTCACTTAGCAGGAACAACAGCTTTGCTGAGACATAATAGGTTTGCTTCATTTATTTCCTTAAAGTAGGGCAATGTTCTCCCTCTTTTTTTTTTTCATTCCCTCAGTTATTAAACTGAAAAACTAATTTAAAGCCATCTTCTCTACAACAGAGGGTGGGAGGAAAATGACCTGGCATTGGATTTCATGTGACAGGTCAAGCAAATGGCTTTCTCAAGTGTTGATTATACCTTAGGCTGCCTTTTAAAATACATGTCCTCACAGAGCAGTTTATCCTTAGCTATGTTTGTCACTGGGAAGGTAACTTGATAACTACATAGAAATAGTGCTGCTGATGTTACCTCTTGGCCTTATAGTCATTTTTGTTGTCAATTTGTCCCTTTGTTCTCATGATGCAGGACATCTTCTCCAGCAGCAAACGGTTGTCTCTTTCGATGACGGAAAGTCGGTCTTCCTCCAACTTTGTATACAGAAAGGATAAAGAAATGCTTCCGTTTTTACAAGGCCATAGCAAGCAGCAGTGGTGTACCATGGATACCTAACAGGGTGTTCAAAATTGCTGTCCCCTTCCATACACAGAGTGTGACAGACACTGATCACGTAAAGCTCTGTGCTAGTGTTGAGAGAACCCTTTGTTTCACCATTTTAATGGTGACGCAGGGAGAGAAAGCCCTTTGCAATGCTGTGAATTTGACCCTGAAACACTTTCCTGCAACCACAGCAGCAGCCTGAGTGATTAGCAAATGCATTTCATCAGGGTAAGCAGAATTTCTATAAATATTTTCAATGTATTTTCCAGGATCATCATCATTTGTGTCTCTAGCAGCCTTCACAGACTCTCACCAAAATCTGGGCTTGTGATGGACAGTGTACAAACACATGATAGGACTTATCCAGACTCCTCTGAAGTCAATGGGATGCTTTCCATTATCTTTGGTAGGCTTTGGATCAAATGGTAATTTTTCCATTGAGTTCAGTGAGATTTGGATCAGGTCCAGTTGCAGGCCATTTTTGTCCTGCAAGCTAGTGTAAGAAGAGAAGCAACAACTGGATGTAACGAACAAATGGAGAGGTGTATGAAGCAGTATAAGCTAGTTCTGTTCATCGTTAGCATGACTTTAAGCCTCTTTAAATTTGATTTTAAAATGGAAGATATTAATAATCTCAATCTCTGAAGTTAACTGTGTCAAAAATGGGATGAAAATTGAACGAGTTCAGTGGAGGAGAGAGCATCCCTTTGGATATCCTGGCGCATTGTCTAATTTGTAAAAAATGCGACCATATTGTTTTTCAAAGAACACAAATCCATGCTAAAAGTGTGTTTGTGAGAACTGGGAAGGAATGGGGGTGATGGTGAAGAGAGAAACTTATTTTCAAGGTTATCTGAGTCCCAAGAATGCCTTCTCCAGCCGGGCTGAGTTGGAGGTGACCAGAGAGGCTGGATGGAGGAAAGCAGGGAAAGCACACTTCTTGTAGCTGAGCTTCAACACCTCGTTTTCAAAAGCTTCTCAGATCAGAATCCCTGAAGAAATAGTCTTGTTTTGAGCATGCTGATTCACTCTTCTCCTTTCTCCCTTTTTTTCCCCCTGTATTTGATTCTAGGCACCCCAAAGATATTGCAAGTCTTCTATAAAATAAATAGGAAACCCTGCTCATCCTGCTCTTATAGTTTTGAGTGATTAATGTTAGAGCAGCAGGTTTCTGTAGGGAATCTAGCACATCTGCCTTGTTTGCTGGGGTTTTTAACCAAAGCGGGTCAGATCCTGGTCACGCTGTAGTATAAAGGTACCTAAAACTGGTGTATTAAGTAATCCCATCAGGCTCTGAATAATCCTGAGGAGAATGATAATAAAGAAGAACTGGTTACTAGAAGACTGCAACATTACAGGTTTGTTTTTTTCTTTCTTTCCATAGCAGTTTGGAAAGGAGGAGGATGAGAAAGAGACTAGGACAGTCTCACTTTCAGGTATCAGGACCTGTGGTTCAAAGGAATGTGCCTGAGAGTAGTGGGTTCCTGCTGGTGGTTTTTTTTGTTAACTTCTGGGGGGGTTATGCAGTGTTTCATTTTCAAAGGAACTTTATCAGCATTATTTTTACAGTAATAGGAAAAAATTAACAACAGCAATTGAATCCATGTCCTAATATAGCATATGATTTTATGCATGGAGGAGAAATGAACTGTTTTGCTAGTGAAATGATTTTAAGGTGCCTGGGGATTATTATGTCGCAGTGAGATGATAAACAATTTTAAGGAAATTCATTCTGAAGTCCTTACACGGGCTGCGCTCCCATTGCCTGAGGGGCACTGCGTTAGAAATTAAGTCTTTGACAGGGTTTAGCTGCACGTATTTTCTACTGTGCTCACGTTTGGGTTTTTTTAATTGTTGTTGTTTCCTTTTAGTGACCAGAGTTAATTAGGTAACAATTTATTTTCCACTCTCATCTTTAATAAAAATTTGCCTCTTGGGAGCAGTAAGATTTTGAAGGATAACTGCCAGTCAAGGCTACCCATTGTTATTTCTTGTGCTTTGAATATGTTAACATCCTATTATTCAGTTCATTGCTCTGTGTGTATCTTGGTGATTGTGCTATTCTTGTTATTGGTGATGTTTTTTTCATGGTTGTGCAGAAATACCTTTTAGGAGGCTATTTGAACACTTTAGCACTTGTTAATCTGAAGCGCTCTGATTTCATCAATAATCATAAAGTAAGTTATTTAATGGTGCTGGGAGTGTGCTATTCATGGATCCTGATAGTCCTGTCACAACAATCACTGCACTGAGGAAGAAAGAAAGGCCCTGAAATTGTGACCATCTGGTAGTGTCTTTGTTTTCTTTCAGAGGAGACGTGAAGGTAAGCATGCTAGTGTTCAGTGAAATAGCCAATACTGTACCTTCAGCTTCCCTAATTTCAGATGAAGGTGACTGTATATTGCAGGGGCACTTGTGTCCACTAATGGTTTTGCTGCTTGGATCTGCAACAGAAATGAAATATTTATCCACTTTTGTTGGAAATACCCTTGCATATAATTACAGGAAATCTTTTGATTCTCATGTTCTCTTTTGTTAGCCAGCAGTAACACTATTAAACATATGATTCATTATATCAGCAAAGCCAGACTTGCCCAGAAGAAGAGCAGTGGATAACGAAAATGTTAAAGGCAGTTGTTCTAGAGTCTGCTGGAGACGCAAAGGCTCTTTATGTTGGAGAATTGTAAAAATATATGCAGTCTGGTTACAGTGGTGTTGATGTTATGATACAGGAAAGACTGTATAAGAGAAGGCAGGCAGTTTTTATTAGGCATCCAGCAGAAATAAAAAGGCTAGTGTAGGAAAGCCCTAGGTACTCCTAAGCTGTGCCAGGTCCTGAAAGGGATGCGCGTTTAGGATGCTGCCAGAAAGAGGTAAGAATACTGGGAAAGGACTTCTTGTGTTGAAAGTATTCCCAGGCCTCTTCTTGTTAGCACTCAGAATGATCATCAAAAGCAAACTGTGGATCTAATTATTCTAATGGAGTTGGTAGTTCAGTGGCACAATAATATTTATTTCCATCCTGACCTAAATAGCCATGCAATATATGAGGAAGAAGAATAATCTATTGGCTGTCTTGGACTGAATAAACGCCATGGAAGAAAAGCTGGTGACGGGGAGTGGAGCAAGACAGGATTTAGAGGGGAGACCACTCTCTCTCAGACTGGAGTCCTGTGGGGAATGAGGCTGGATCAGTTCAAATAATGGTACCATGATTTTTGTTGTGAAATACATGTGATAAACGTTCTCCCTCTGTCACACCTCATAGTCGAAGTGTTCCACCTCAGGCAGACTCAGTCACATAGAAAGAAGAAAGAAATACTTGCTATTTAAAAAAAAAAAAGAGGCTGCCAAGTAAGAGCAGCAGGCCCAGCACCAACGCAAACCTGATGCAGCAGGGCAGGACCAAAGCACTGCCCGAGTCCAGAAGTTTTCCACCTCTCTTTCTGTAGCAGCTTTGCGATGAGCCAAGGACCAGGCTTGAATCTCTGATGGCAGACCTGCCATGCATACTACCAGGACATGTTCCTTGCTTTGATAACAGGGCAAATAATTTACAGGGACAATGTTTATCAGCATCTAGCTTTGTCCAAAATTCACTTGAACTGCCTGGCTTCTTGTGAAAACATTCAGCTGCTTTTGTGGGGCAGTCGTCTCCAAGGAGGTGGGATCCCAGAAAGGGCTAACTGCTCTCAACTCCACCTGAGTGCAGGGGGAGATGAAGGTGCTCTTCTTAATCCGTTCTAGATCCCATCACGTTAAGTAGCTGATTTTTATTGGATAGCAGAACTACACTTGGTAAATCTCTGAGGGTTTTGGTGGTTTTGGCTTCTGCTCTCTCCTCTGCTTCTCCAGGTGCTTTAAATTATCATGCTATTAAGTTATTTTAAAAATAACTTAAAGAAGACATGCAATTTGTAAAAGAGGGTTGTTATTGTATCAGTCAGTAGAAATCATGGGGTGAAGAATAAAATGTGATATTTATGCAAAACCTGATTTTGATTTATAGATATGCAAACTGCTTCAGACTTGAACCAACAAAAGGTGGGGTTAGAAACAAAATTTCTTCGGTGGAATTCATATCAATATAATTTCATTTTCTGGAAAGTGTTATGATTAATCTGTCTTGCCCTTATATGCACAACTGTAAAAGGTAAAACCTGGTATTTTTTAAGCCCACCCTGATCTCTGTTGTGACACTTTACAGAGCCGTGGTGGTTTTGGACCCATTTTATATCTAATTCTATGCAGAATGTTGCAGAGAGGAGATGCAACTGTTTTTCCACCCCCCATTCCTTTCTTCCCTTAAGAAAATAACAAAAATATTCAGACTGGAAGCATTTGCTCTTGTGTATGTAAAAACATGCTGGTATTTTTTGTACCTTTGCATCATGGAGAAAATTAGAACTTATCCCTAAACTTTGCCATCTTTTTAGTGGTCTTCTCCAGTAAGTGTACCTTTTTTTTTTTTTTTTTGAAAAAATGTTACCTTTTTTCCTTCCTTGCTCCCTATTTTTCCCCTTTCTCTCTTTCTTTGGTTCATTTGTTTGTGACCTCCTTCAATGCAAAGCCTGCACATCACCAAGCAGAGACCCTAAAGTTTTCCCAGAGTGTTCCCTGTCTCTCTTGGCAGAGCAGAAGCCCGTGCCACGCGTGGGCTGTGTCATTCAGGACAACCTGCTGAATTACCCTGCTGCCTTCAGGTACCCCAGCCTGCAGGTACAGCTGCTCTGGTAGCTGGCGTTCACCGCAGCAAGCCTGAATTTGTGCCAGCAGAAGGCATGGTGAAATTTCTGGGCAACTAGCATGGGAATTTCGGAGCGTGCCAGCATGACAACACAGAGACACTTGAAAAGGCCGCTCTTTGGCCATGGGAGACCTTGTTAGTCGCTACTGGAGCTGTGTGTGAACCCTGTAATAAGGAACAAAATTCTGTACCTTCTAGCCATCCTTTGCTCAACATGATAGTTACTCTTTCTCTTATCTTGCACTCAGAAATTAACACTCGTGTTTAACCCAAGAGCAGTTGAGTCGTGGGAAATGTTGCTCTCTATAAATACATTTCTTCACTATATATCGTGATGATATCTAACCTCTATTCTTGGTCTCTGAATGCCTTAGCGCATATATGAAGTGCTCTGTATGCTGAACAAAGGAGAGTTCTGTAGGCACAGCGGATGCTGGGAGTATTTCAGCCACACTAATAGCAGTTCCCTGCTGTAAAAGAGCCACTGTTTAAATAGCCACGCTTATATATGCTAGTAAGCCTCGCGAGGTTAATTCACACAGAAGGAAATTTATTTATTTCAATATTGTCAATTTGGTTAGAAAAAGATGTCAAATTCAATTCTCTACCTCATCTTTAACTTTTTTCCACCTGCAAGTCAAATTATGGGAACAATGGAAGGAAGGAAGGAAGGAAGATATTTTTATACAGTTAATGAAACAGACTCAGTCTGGAAATAATGAAGAACTATTTCTTCGTATTAAAGCTAATGATATTGCGATACAATCTTCCTAAGGCAGCAATACAGTTGAATCATCGCTGATGGTATTCACTACTTACGTATTTTCAAGAGGGAGCAGTCCTGCATTATGACTGATCTGGAGCAGATGACCGACGGAATCATTTTCACTTCTAAATTTGGTGAACATCATTGTGATAACTCTAAATGCACACAAAAGCTATACCTGTATTTGCTGGACATTCTTAAAATGTGTCTCTTGTACCTTATCGCTGATTAGTAGCTTTCACAACAGTATTAAGAATAAGTAGAGAGATGCTGTAGCCTTTTGGGGTAAGCTTATTCTTTCGTGAAGGCCTCGGCTCTTTATCAAACAGTTGTACCTACCCTTTTCTTGTGTTCTTCATACTTTGCTTTGTCCCATTTTAGCTGAAGATATTTGTTGCCACAGGGTAAAATTGGCTGGTAGGCTCGATGCATCTTGCACGAAATAAAGCATCTCTGAATCTGGGCTTTTTAAAAAAAAAAAAAAAAAAAAAAGTATGAGTAATACCAGTCTGAGCCTTTCCTAAAGCAAAGCCCTGGAGACTTGTGGTATGTTTGTAGCTGGTCACGTGGGGGTTGTCATGGCATCGCTGCTCAGAAAAAGAATGAATAGCTGGTGGTAGCATTTCAAACAATACATTTAAGGAATAACAAACAAGAACTGAATGTTATAGCAAAGCATTCCAAAGAGTATTTTATTAATATATGAAATAGATTACTAATTATGCTTCAGTAACCAGACCTACCTTCTGCTGTGAAGGAAAGACGGTGGTGTAAGCTATTAATAATGCTTCGCACACTACCGTAAATATGCAAAGAACTGTATAATGGGCTGTATTTGCCGAGCCTTGAATTGAACGGCATGCCTCAGTAATGCTCCGAGCAAACCCACAGTGGGAGGTGTCATCTTTTGCACTGCAGTAACTTGTTTAAAACACTTTTTTTTAATTGATAAGTTTGCACTTTTCAAAAGCCACAGCAAATGAGTTCATAGTGAAATAGTTCTAGTTTTTAACAGCCTTTTCACCTTTCTTTATCTGCATGCCATCTGATTGCTAATGAATTGCAGAAAGCTCAAACAGACTTCCAAAAGCCAGTTATTTACCAAGCTGACCACCGGTTCTCATGCAGGGCCACCTTGGCTTTCATTCTTTGTAGGCAATGTCTGGCAGGGAGATGAACAGGAAAAGATGTTTTCTCAGGCCCACCCCAAAATGGAAAAGGTGCTTCTGCTCGTTCAAGGTCAGCTTGGCCTCCTCCAAAGCTGGGCTTGAGCTGACACAGTTCATTCGATGTTTCTGTCCTCGTGGCGTGGAGCACCCTGAAGCTGGGGCCAGCAGACTGCCGAAGGACTTTGCTTTTGGCTCATGTTTTTTCTTGATGAGGCCCGTAGTTCCTAAGGAGAAGACTTGAATTACAACTTGCGGCTGTCATGGGGTCTTTTAAAACAGGTAGGATAAGGCATATTATATAAAAGCACTGGGAAGTAAGGAGGGAACCTATGGCCGACTACCAAAATTCACTAACCAGAATGGGTCTGTATGAGGATGAACCAGGGGATATTCCCTTTTAGCACAAGGCTGCTGGTGCAGGTTGTTCTGACGCAGCGTCTCATGTGGGTGCAGGGAAGAGCAACATGTCTGTTGCACAAACTACCCAGCACAGAACTGGGGGCAGTGCTCTCCTGAATCTGTGTCCTCATTCACTTTTGCATTTCAGTAGTGAAGTAAGGCTGGATATAGGGGTTTGTGGTTTTTATTATAGTTGGTGTGAAATGGCGCTTAAACAACAGAAGCAGATGTAAAATTAAAACCTAGATGCATACTACTTTTGAGCTGTAAGGCAAACACTTATTTTCAGACAAATGATGGAGAGAATTGAAGAGTGGGTTTTTTTCAGCTGCGTGGTTTCTTATTATTTTCCTGTTAATGTAACAAGAAGATGTGGAGAATGTCAGTAAAAATAATAAAGAGTACAGAGTTGAAATGTATTTCTTCAAATACACATAAAATCTAACTGTGCACACTAATACAATTGTAGTTTGCTCTTGGACAAACAGAAGTGCTTAGGCCCTCATTTGCTTGGCAGGGTCTTGGCCTTGGTCTTTTAAATGCTACATGTGTAATGGTACATTATGGAGAGATCCGAAGGGTACCATTGTCATTATCTTTTCCTTGATTTTGATGAAGCCCTTAAAATATAAGGAAAACTTAGCCTTTTACGTTGATGGAAACATGGCTCAATAAGAAATTGAAGTAACTTGGAATAGGCTCCCAGCTACTTCTGAATTAAATTTGTGACAGAAGGGAAGTGGCTTTTAACTTCCTCTGTGGTTGTCTGTTCTCTCCTCTGCCCTCAGAAACTGTGGGCCATATATGCATTCATTCTAAACTTGGGTTTGGGTGGGGTTTTGTTGTTGCTGCGTTTTGGTTTGCTTTGTTTTGTGGTAAGGAAAGCAAAACTCAACAGTTTCAAACTTGGCTGTCTTCGTGTTGCTAAAGTCCAGCAGGTCCTATCCATCACAAGACAGTGCTGGAAGACAGGAACAGCAGCTCCTACCTTTCTTTCTAATTTCAATCTAAACCTACAGCTACAACAGGGGATTCTTTAGAGTAGCATTTCACTGCTTAGTCAAAGCAGTCTCGTGAAGTAGAGGACTGGACCTGCTATCTCTAAAAGATAAAAGCAGATATTGATGATTTTTTTATTCTGTATGCAATTTCATGAAGTGACACCCATGGGAATGTCCATGTTATGTGCAGAAAGACTTGCATATAATTTGTTAATAGCAAAAGGTACTTGCTGAAGAACAGATGAGAAATAAGTAGATAATGACCATAAGAAGATTTTTGCAAAAATTGCATTTCCCACTATATATCAAGACATGCATGCATTCAGCTTTCCCGCAAAGCAGGGAGAACTGTGTTTTCTGCAGCATAAAAGCAAGGTGGTCAATACCAGTCTACTTTTTAAATGTGGCAATCTTGGAGTGTGCTGAGCATCTTTTCTGAGATCTCAGCACCCCACAGCTCTCATAGGTTTCTGGGTTTGTTTTTTAGTCTCTTTTTTGTTTTGGTCTGATTTTCAAGCAAATCTGTTCATATAATATATAGGGCTGTAAGCACTGCAGGTGGTATTGCCGCTAGGAATTTGAATCTTGAGTTACTTCCCCCTTGAACTACATTGCAAGGTTAGCGAGTTGCTGCCCTTTCCTCTCCCACCGTCTTTGCCAGAAGAAGAGCTCGAGCTGGCTTAGCTGCCAGCTACAGCAGCTGCTTATGCTTATGGCCCAGTTACAGAATAAATTAAAGAAGATGCTTCTTCTCCCACTGCAACCCCAATATAGATCATGGTTTTGGAGGTACTGTTGCTCACCGTGACCAGAAGTGTCTTTCCCGCTGTTTGCTTTTGCTGTGAACTTTGTATATATAGTAAGAAAATCTAAGAGGCTGAGTGTACGTTTTCAAAAGCTTTAAAGGTTTTCTGTACATGTGAAGAGGAAAATAAGTCCTGATTTTTTTTTTGCTGACAGCTTCCCTGGTTATTGTAAAGTCACAGCAATTCTCCACTTTATTCTACAAAGTGTTTTATTCTGACCAACTTTGAGCACATGCACAGGCTGAACGGCAGGATTGGAGTCACTTGATGGTGTGCTTGAGGATCCGCTCCAGTCTCCCTTCATTCATTGCCTTTCCCTGGATGGGGATTTGGAGATGTTGAGAGGAGCCAATTTTTTTTATTTTTTTTTTTTGGTCAGTTCAGTGTGTTATATGATAGGATCCAATGCTGTGACTTTGGCGCTGCAAGCACACACCCTTATCATATAACGCAGAGGCAAACCACCCGACTGAGTAGCCGGAGTCCATCTGTAGTCAGGGGGATAAAAAAAGCAACTGGAAAACCTGCTGGGGTGAGTGGGACCCGTTCTGTCTGTGCATGCAGCGTACCTAGCCGCTTCCATCTAAGGGCTGTTTGCAGTCATGCAGAGTGTGTCTTCGTGCATACGTGTGCAGCAGAGCAAACCCTTCCCGGTGCGGCACGAGCGCTTGCTGAGCTTAGCGGTGCAAAGGGAGGGGGACGTGAGGGCAATGGCTCCCGCTGCAATACAAAAGCAGATTTACCAGATGCTTCCTTTAGACTTGACCCTTTATGGAAGCTTTCAGCAGGAATTAATTTTTGGCTGGGAAAAAGAAAAGGTTGTTTCCCAGTTATTGTCTGAGAAATTGAGAGAAGGGAAAGAGGGTGGGAAGAGAGGAAGAGGAAGGGAAAAACATTGCCATAATTATATGGAGTTTTATTTATATATACATATGTTTATATCTACATACACATTTTTAAATCTTTTGGACAATGTTTGGTAAGATCCAGGATTTCCTTGATCTGCAGCAGAAATGCCAAATAGACTAGTGCTGATAACTAATTTTCCTCAGTGATTTTAACATGGGAAGAGGGCACAGAGGGAGAGGAGGGTGGTCGAGCTTCTGCATCGAGGCCAGTTCGCCTGTGCAGTAGTCCTTCGCTTTCTGAGGAAGGCTGGTCTTACGATGTGGGTGCAATGGAGTACGCAGAGATGAGGCCAGGGCCCTGTCCTCCACCTTTGCCTGAGGAGGGGAGCATTTTCGGGGTAACCCCAGAAGGCCCTGGAGAAGGTAACTGGGAGTAGGCTGTTGCTGCCAAAAAGCTGGTCCGTAGCCAGAGGCCAGCACGTCCTGGGATGGACGACTGGGTGAATTGGCCTGGCAGGCACATCATCCCCTCCGAGGCGAGCATCTGCATTCAGCCATGTGTCCCGTCTGCGTAGGGAACTTACTCAACCTTTTCCTGGATACAAACATCACCGCAGCGATGGCTGCAGCAAAGATGAGAAGACTGCTGCTGTGGACAGGCTGGGGCTGTTGCTGATTCTTTGTCTGGCAGTTTTTTAATTTGTGGGTCTCTTCTTTGCATCCAACCCTTGTCAGGCTTTACAAGAGCAAACCTCAGCCTGCTTCTCAGCACGAGGCATAGTTAGATTTGCAGCTGGAATGAGGGCAATTTGGCAGTGCAGACAAGGCCCACGTTGCTGGAAGAGAGGTGGTAGCCTCCTAAGAGCGGCACAGAGGAGAAAACTTGGAGGGGCCTGAAGCATAGCGACCTCCTAAAAACAGAAAAAGCACTGTGAAGCGGCAAAGGTTTTCGGCTAAAAGCAAATGCCAACCAAAACATTGTTTTGTGGGTTTGTAGGTGGGTGCGGGAAGGGGCTGCGGTTAGTAATCCCTGTGTGAATGCTGCCCACTGCAGGAGGACACACATGCCCCTGCCCAGCAGGGCACACCTCGGGCAGGACTGGCCCTTCTGCTCCGCTGGAGGCATGGGATAGCAGATGCCAATGTTAATACTTGCTAATGTGTTGCTCAGTGTTTCAGATTTGTTATATTGCTTTCAGAGCTTGTATTACTTCTTCCTGCTATGAACATCTGATTACTTCATAATGGCTAAAACAAGTTAGTGGAGAAAATGAGGAATTAGCTGTAATTTTATTAGCTCCTTGGATGTGTATTCTTTTTTTCTTTCTCCACTCCACCCCAGAGACCTGGATAACCTTCAAAAGTCAGTTGTATCCCCATGTTCATTTTTGATTCTCCTTCTTTACCCTCAGAAATAATTGAAAGGTACCCAGAGAAAGGCACTGTTTCCCTGAATGCAAGCACTAGCTAAACATGAACCCTGGGCTGTTCTTCTAAACCTGTTGGGCACACAGAATTCAGCTGCTTAAGGGCCTGGGTGTGATTTTGGGGAAAAAAAAAATAATAATCTGAAACTCTGATCTAGTTGTACCTGTCTCTCTCTCCCCACCAGCTTGGGGAGACCTACCAGCTGCAAAATTACACCAGTACAATTAGTCCCATCATCGGCCAGTCAGAGGCAGTAAGCCAGCACACTGACGAGGACTGCTAGTCTTACCTGTGCGTCCTGATACTATTCAGCCTGTTCCACGCAAGCGAGAGAGGAAAGCGAGTCTTGCAGCGCTGCCTTTGGATTTACCCTCTGGCTTACTTGGATTACTTACTCGGGTTTGCTGGCACAGAGGCAGCAAGTTACAAGGTTCTGGCACTCCGAAGAATACCTCATCCAAACCCTCTCGCTTCGGGTTTTGCCTTTTTTTTTTTTTTTTTTTTTTTGAGTGAGAGCAGATGTCTTGGGCAGGCAGGTTTTGTTTTCCTTAAGGATTTTATGGGCCACCATAACGCCAGAATAGTCAAGCTCTTCAAATGAGTCTCAAAGATGATGCTAGACTATGTTGGGTAGAGGAAGCAATCCATTGGGAGGATGGTGTGCAGGGACCTGCAATAGTGCCATTTCCAGCAGAGTGGCAGGAGCACTATGCCAGCTTGAGATGGGATTAGCTGGGTGCATTAGTTTCAGATTATGTATCTTGCCTTCTGGTCAGACACAGGCAGATAACATTATTCTCAATAGCAAATTAAATTTCTGCTTGTTTAAACAATGTCATGTTATGGCTTCTCTGTGAATGCACGGAAATACCCCCATGTGCAAATTAAACTGTTCCACTGAGTGCAAGAGGAATAAGCTCCTGGGTCCAAGGAGCGTATTTTGCTCTTTGACATTTGTGCTTGTTCTATGAATGGCCAGACCTTCCATCTGTGGTACTTAGTTGAGATATCACAGCTATTTCCAGCAGGTGGCAGATGATAATCACGCTAGTAACCAAATCTGGGTATAAATGATGTGTTTTCCAGACTGTTTATTCAGCTATTGACTTAAATATACGCATTATATAGTGGCTAAAAATGTGTTTCCAACAGCAATAAAATAAGATTGTGTAATTGGAGCCGATTAGTAGTTACCCATGATAATATGTAATTAAATACTTGGGAATCAAGTGTGGCATGATTTTTTTTTAATTCAGCTTTGATTTTTTTTATCTTCCAGATCAGAGAAATTGCTTCTCTTCCAAAAACCTCCAAATAACCATCTGGCTAATTGTGTTTCATGGTATAAGATTATCTTTGCTCATGTACTGTGAAGGGAGAGAGCTCCTCCATGCAGTCATGCCTGGATAATTAGCTGATGCTTTAAAGAATTTCATGCTAAAAAAATGGTGCCAAATTGCACCACATTGCCTTTCCTAGGTAGGATCTCGCCTGCAGGGTTGCTCTGCCAGACTGGTACTACTCACTGAAGGAGGGTTTTTTTCAGATTCGCAGTCCCTAATGAGGACCGGATTTTGCTCCTTTTGCTCTCCTTAGTAGTTACTCACACACATGAGTAATCCCAGTGTGTTCAATGGGAGCTATTCACCAGCCAGAGAGAGGGTGGCATTTGCAAGCTGACCCGCCAGCATTGGCTTCAATGGGATTTTTGAGCAAATAGAAGACCACAGGATCTGACCCATAGTAAACGCGTGACTACATGGAAAAGTCTATTCAGGGTTTATAGCTGCATGTGGGATAGCTGTGTCACTCACGGCACTGCTTGTGGATGAATTATGCAAAGCTTCTCGAAGTCAATGTAAACTTTATAGCATCTGTCATATATATCTTGCTTATAGCACAAAACTGGGACATATCTGGGAGGCAGAGAAGTGTTTGCTTTATGGGTGGTTTGGGGTAAATGTTGGTAGTATAATCCCAGTGGCTTCCCTCTGGGGGACTGTACAATCCCCTGGGGTGGACAGAAGGGAGAAGATGGGGTAAGAGCTCGCCTTGTGGTCCCCTCAGAAGAGGTACTACTGGTGCAGCTAAACTGGGGGGCATTGAAGCATTGCCTTGGAGAGTAAGGATGGAGTCCTGTGTTGTCAAATTAATTCTCATAAAGAACGGAGAAGACTGCAGATGAGCTGATGACATAAAAGCAAAGAAGATATGAAAGTGATGATTATGGCTGCCAATATGCAATGACTTGTGAAATATGGGTGTTTATACGCCTGCTTGCATAACCACATATTTATTGTAAACAGCAGTACCCAATATTTAAAAAAAAAATAGAAAGTCCCACTGCTGCTCAGTTTTTCTTTCTCAAGATCATTTACTGTTTTCACTTAGTTACAGCAGTTCCACAGAAGGCTAATCTGGGAGAGATGAGAATGGATGCATACTTATTAAGCTGCAGTAAAATTCATGACATTTCATTCTTGTACATAATCACTGGTTTTGTTTTTTTTCCTGTAAGATCTTAATGCAGTTTTATTACATTATAATCTTTTATGGAAGGACAAAGGGATTTGTTCCTTAATAGGAAAGCAAAGTTTATAGGCTCAAGTAAAGCAGATATGACCCAGAACGCAATGCTTCTACGAGTTTAACCAGAAGGTATTTCATGGTGGTAAACTTCACTGGAATCCTGAACGTTCTGTGCTTGCTGCTGAAATGACTAAGATTTTAACATAGTTACATTTTTTAGGCAGACACTAGACTAACAGATTTTTAGAAGTGATGTACAAGAATTAAAGGAGCAAATTGCTCTTTTAAAAAAAAAAAATTAAAAAAACATACAACATGAAAATTAGTTGTATTGTCTCAGCTATTGTAACAACCAGTTCTCACTGGCCCCTTTTTCCTGTAATTAGAGCCATTTTTCTTCTCCCCCTTCTGGCCTCTTCCTGGCCCAGTGTTCCAGCAACAACCAGCAAAAATGTGAGATTTTTTGAAAAGGCAAGTAGTAAGAACAACAGGTAGACATGCTTTTCTTCCTGTACTCTGGGGTCACAGTGGAGATCTTTGCTTTCTTTAAGTGTAGTTACTGCAGTGCAATCCCCAGTTTTCCTGCTTCTGATGCACAGATCTATTTTTATCCAATGTGTGAATGCACCATACATGTACATACTGGTACCCCCCCCCCGCCCCATTCAGTAACAGCCATCTCAGTAGTGTCCACTCTTTCCCATGTTTCTCCTTCAATTAAACTTTATCACTTTTGTATTTTTGTGAAATCTGTGCTTTCTTGTCACTGTTGGTGACATTTTGCTAATTAAAACCTTCTTCTTCTCATCATTCTCTTCCTTTCCTTCTTTCATTTAGTGTAATGGCCAAAGTGTTTCTCTGCCAGACTAATCATACAAGTGATTTCATTACTGTTTCTTCATTCCTCTGTAGCTATGTCAGATGCAAACTCTTAGCCTATGGAGACACAGGTAATCACAGACTCATTCTTAATTTCCTGCTTACATAGGTTCATTATATTTCTGCCATACTTCACTATGCATGGAGATTGGGAGAAGGACTGCAGCCCTTTCCTGACCAGTTGGTTGGTTCTAGGACTTAAGGAGAAAAAAAAAAAAAAAAAAAAAAGACTATTACTATCTTATGGTGAAATGTATCACTGCAAGGGCTAAATTTATTGCTCAGTCAGGGAGTAAGATTCAGAGGCACTACGAAAGACATCTTTGCTTCTTCACTCACTTTGCCAGGGATAAATGTTTATTAGGTCACCCTAGTTGGAGTAGTCATACCATGCAGCATCTCTATATGGATAGTAGCTGCCTGGTATAGATATTATTAGTTGAAACTATCTATGTCCTCCTAAAATTCAATCACAATATCTTGCTCAGTCATCAGATCATAGTCTTACTTTGTGTTACAGTGATATTTCCTTAGATTTGTCTTAAATACATTGTTCCTTCACATAAATATAGGTAGCAGCTTTGTGGTACCCAGGGGACAGTAGGTTCATATTTTGTTAGTTTCTTGCATAATGCAAAAGGAGATTAGAAAGCTTCTTATATTCTGTTTCCTCCCGAGAGAAAGCTATCATGTAGATCAAGAGAGGAAATGATTTCCTTGCTTGGCACAAATGAGTCACAGAAAATGACCTTCTTTGTAGTCTAATTTAGACCCAAGAATCCTCTGAAGAGCTGATAATATAAACCCATATGGCTTGGATCAAGAAAAGTTGCAGAAGATATTGTCATTAACAGACTCATCCACATCTTAAAAAGCAGCATTTCACTTTGCCTAGATTTTTTTATCAGACTGCTAGCAGCTGCAAACCTCATGTTGCCTGCGCATGTTATCTGTAACACACACACACACACACATGATATGCTGCTGCTGAGGTTTCGTTTCAACAATGGAGATATTGAAAAAGCAATGCACATTCTTTGGCTGTTTCTTATAATGCATTTAACATCTTTAAAAATACATATTCATGTGAGTTGTGAAACATTGCTTTCATTTGCATTGTTGGACAGTACGGCATGTAGATTTGGAGACAGATGTTTATTACAGAGGAAGCAAAAAGCTTTTAGTCTTATGCAAGAAAACAAGAGACAACAGAAAATAAACTAGCACACTCATACACGAAAGCACTGTCAAAGAGCTTCAGCAGAAAAGGGCTGGTGGGAAACCAGAAGAGTAGCTGGACAGCACAGAGAGCTGCAGGTAACAATTTGTAGATTCTTACATGAGGAAGCTTGATTTATTCCATGTCAAAGAGTGTAAGAAGGCTCCAGCTTTTTTTTTTTTTTTTCCTTTTTTTTCTTTTTCTTTGTTCCTTGCTGTAATTTTTTTTTAATTATTAGGGGTTTTTTTTGCTGGTTTGTTGTTTTGTTTTTAACATTAGTCTGTTCTGATTGTTGCTAATGTATTCTGTAGGCATCTTGGTAGTTTCTTTAATGCTTAAATGCAGAAGTTGGTGGTACTTGACTATGTTTTAAAGGAAAGGCTGGGTTTACACTTGACTTTTGCCACAGCCTTCCTGGATATATCCATGCTCTTGGTAAAGGTAGGCCATCCCAAAAAACAGCCTGGAAGTGTACCCATGGGTAAGCACACACTTCTAAAGCTGCCCAGTGTGCCAGTGTGCCCCAGTCACACCTTTGGATTGGGGTGCTTTCTGCTCAGGTTGCTTATGATCCTGGGCAATGAATTTCAAAGTGTCGTGGCTTATGGGCCTCTTGTTTTTCATAATATACAAATGGGAGTCATGACAGTGTATTTTTTTTACTTTTTTTTAACCAAGAAATGTGGTACACCACACACCCTTGTGAGCACCAGTGCTCGCACAGGGAGAGGTTGCAAGCAACACCTGAGGTTAGGATGTGGGGGACAACCGTCACCTTAGATAACAGGGTGAACTTATGCTGGGTCAAATGAAATTAGATTTAAGAGCAGTGGGGTCTGACTGCAAATTTGGGTGGGAAATTTATGTATAGCCTCGTTTTGTGAATGTATAGTAACTGGGTTATAGGTAGATGCCTTGTTTTGTTTCCTGGACATAAAGGAGCTAGAAGTACCATGACTGTCTGAAAAGAACACAACTGCAAATTGGGCAGGATAGTCTGTTGAGTATCTGCTAAGCATAACTCTTACAGCAGCAAATGCTGGGAAGAGAATTGGTAAATTGATTTTTTTTTTAAATGACTACTTTGGGGTCAACTTTCTGCAGATGAGAAAAGCTTCAGATGAGGCAACAAGGTCAGTTGAAGTCTTTATGTACCAAAGGCACACGCAGAAAACGGAGAGAAGTAAAATATTTTATCTGAGATATCTATAATATTTAGAACATGGAAGCAGGTTTCTCCCTGATGCTGTTGCGGAAGATTTATCAGTTCCCAGTATCAGTGTGTAGAAGAAGTTTCTTTGGTTACTGAATCACCACAAGTACAAAGATGACGTGTTTTTAAAGAGATCTGTAAGCTCAATCTGTGAGCTCATTTGGGGTCAGCTCATAGGCATCCCGGCAATAGGATCCATTTTCCTTTGCTTTTAGCTAAACTTTATCCAGTTGCTTACAGCTGAAAGTCCTTGTTTCTGCCTGTGTACACCACTATGTGTAACAGTTGCTTTGCCGTTCTCCTTCATTGAGATGACTCAGTGGGCCTGTATTTATTTTGTGCAAATATGTTCAAGGTGTGTGCATGTGTGGCGAAGGAGCAAAAGCAACAACAGCTGTTGTATATTCCTTTTTATCTATGAGCATCTACAGAGTGTTAAAACAGACCTGTACAACATGTGTACTCCAAAACTGTTTGTTTGTCACATCTAGCATCTGAGAGGCAACAACAGGTTGGCCAGCCTGAGTCACTGTCCTTAAAATGTGAGCTATCTGATCAGCATTCTTGTAGCTTCTGTTCAGGCTGCTGCTTGTGTTGCCTCTTGTCCAGCTGGAAGGTGAGACAAAAATAGGGGAGTCAGAAGTATTGTGACAGGTGAAATTGAGGCCTTGGTGAAAAAAATGCTGAAGGTTATTAGGACAGGGAGCACTGAAGGTATGGGGGATGCAAAGGACCAGCGGGCAGAGGAGCTGAAGTATCGTGGCGAGCTGGGAGCATTATGGAGAAGAGATGACACAGGGTAGGTGGAACGGGGATAATGTAATAAGGTTACAGAGGACACTGGGCATATTGCAGCGAGGAGGAGGGAATTACGGTATGGATGTTGGTAAATGGAAGCCTGTGCTTTACAAAATCACTTCATAGTCTTCTGCTATAAAAGTATTTTTATCAAATTACATATGTCACTTGGCTGTACAGACAAGGAGAACACAGTAAGTCAGGCAGCTCCTTAAGATAACTCACTACTTCCTTTTTTGGCTGTGAGGTTGCCAGTTTCCTTCAGAGTTAGGCCCATACCTGTGTTGGAAAACCCAGATGCACCAGGCTGTCCTACAAGCTGACTTCCACCGCCATTATAGCTCCTTCCCAAGTGTTCATTTGCTCTTACATATTTCAACATCTCACTTTATTTATTTTTTTTTTTAAATAAAGGGAGTTTGTTATGTGTTCTACCTGCCATGATTCAAGCAATGACGGACTGCCCAACTGTATTCTTCTGGCTTGCCTGGACAACTTCTTGCCTACAGAATTCATACTGCATGTGGCTGGCTTGGGATTTGCCTTCTGAGTTCTTGCTGTCCTTTAATAGTTTGGTTCTTTCAGTACTAGCTTCTCAATGTATGCATAGATTGACCTTAGTCTGTTTGCCTTTCTTTTACTTCTGAAATTATAGCTAGAGTGGGAAGGCATTTGATGGTGGGGTTTTTTTTCCTCTTTTTTTTCCTTCTTTTTGCTGCAGGCTTGAGAAAGGGCATTTTGTTGTGCTTCTCAAAGTGTGATGTGCCCGCGCTGTTCTGCGTAGGGACGTTCTAAGCCTCCTCAGGGGAGCTGTGACTGTCTGCACCAAAGGTAATTTGTTTTTTTTTTACTTTTTAAAATAATGTAATCTGCAGACCTCTACTGAACTTTGTGCTCTGCTTTTGCCAGACCTCTAGGGAAGGAGTATTTCAGTTTCTGACTTTACAAGACCCGAAGTTTGGCACTGACTGCTGACACAGGTCCTGTTTCTTGCTGTTGAATGTGTAATCATGCAAGTCTGAATTCCCTGCTCTTCCCATGCAATCAGGTAGAGCGAGCTTTGCCGCCGATCAGGTGGAGCCAGGAGACAGACTGGCCTGCTCCCAAGTCCCCAACGGGCTGGTTTGTTTAACACGGGACTTCTTTTCCCCGCTAACGAATGCCTTTCAACCCGGGGCCATCGCAAGTGCCCTTTCTTCACGGCTCTCTGGGAAAGAGGACCCGAACATCCCCCTCTCCCCTTCGCCATGACGCCCAGGCCCCGCGCCCGGGGCCGACGGTTGGTGCGGCCACAGAGTTAGTCAGCCTTCCCGCTCCCCTCCCCCCCCCCCCCCCCCCCCCGCCATCCGCTGCCCCCTCGGGACTCCCGGCAGGGCTCGGTGTTCCTCCAAGACCGGGAGGAACGGAGCCGTCCCCTCACGCCCTCCGCCTGCTCCCCTCACAGACGGGGGCGAGGGCGGGAACGGGACCGGACCGGCTGAGGCGGAGGCGCGCGCCCCCCCCCCCCCCCCCCACCTCAGCTCCCGCCGCAGCTGGGCGGCCGGCGCGCGCCAGCTGTGGTAAAAGCACCGCAGCGCCCCTCCCACCCCCTTCACCCCGGCCACCCTCCTCCTCCTCCTCCTCCCTCCTTTCCCCCCTCCCCGTCCTTCAGCAGGCGTGCGGTCCAATGAACGCCGCGGCCGGCTACACCGTTGGCCAATGAGAGGGCGGCGGCGGTAGAGGAGGGGCGGGAGTTGGGAGCGTGAAGGGGGAGAGGCGGGCGTTGCGCTCCGCTCCGCTCGCTCGGTCGCTTGCAGGCTGCAGCCCGGTGGCGGCGCGGTCCGAGCCGTCCGCTCCTTCTCCTTCCCGTCGCGGCGGAGCAGCTCGCCTGCCTCCCCCTCCTCTTCTTCCTCCTCCTCCTCCTCTTCGTCCCCGGCTCGGCCCGCGTGTCTCCGGGGCGGCGGGGCTCGAACACCGCTGAGCGCCAGGCGCGGCGGCGGCGGCACCACCAACCACCACCATGGCGGTGGAGGAAGAGGGGCTGCGGGTCTTCCAGAGCGTCAGGATTAAAATCGGTGAGGGCGGTTGACTTGACGGCGGGAAGCCCCCGGCTGAAGCGGGGAGCGCCGGTGCGGCGACGGGACCCGGCGCCGTCCGCTTCTTTGCCGGGGGAGGGGTTGGCGGGGGGTCGCGGCGGGGCGGGCGGTGCCCGCGGGGCTCCGCGGCGGGCCGGCGGGGAGCGGTGCCGTGAGGGGCGGCCGGCCGGTGCCTGTGAGGCGGCCGGCGGCAGCGGTGACAGGCCGGCCGGCGGCAGCGGGGTGCGCGCCCGGCTGGCGAGCGGCGCCGGCGGGAGTCCGGGCGGCGGAGGGTATTAGGGGGATTTCGCGATTATTATTATTTTTTTTTTTTTCCTGCTTGTTCTCCCCTCCTTTTCGTTGCTACGCTACGCGCTAAAAGTTTGAAGGCGGTCAGCGGGTCTCAGTACGGTGTGTCCCTGGCAAAGCTGGTGCGAAACCGGCCAAAAAAAAAAAAACAAACCAAAAGCGGCTGTGGGGAAGGAGCCGGTGCCTCAGCGAGCGGGACGGGCTGAGGCTGCCGCTCCGCGGCTTCCACCGGCTCGCCTTTGGAGATTTCACTCTTCTCCTGGCTGTTGATCGAGTTCCAAACCACATTATTAGAAAGTAAGCGACAGATGTCAGCGTGCAGATTAAACTCTCCCTGGGTAGAGTTCTGAGTGTGCCGGCTGGGAGGGAAATCCCTCGTTTCCGTGACAGAATCGGACCCGTACGCAGAGGGAGCCGTTCGCCTCGCTTAGACGGGGCAGGGTGGCTGGGAGCGGGAGGGGAAGTGGAAAAGTTTAGCGCCGGGCTCGCAGTGGTGGGTACGGAGGGAGTCGGGCTTGTAGCTTCCTATTCACGGTGTTGAAAAACCTGCGCTTGCCTCTCCGTGCGTGTAAAAGCAAATTTGCAACCGGCAGTCGGCACGTCGGTTAAAACTGCAGCTTGAGTTTGTGTAGGAAATCTCGTTATTGGATAGTGGCATTAGCATTTCGAAGAGACCATTGCTGGGGTCTTTTCTTTATTACTTGTTAGCAGGTAGTTTAGCGATAACAGGTTTTAAGAAGTAAAATTTTATGACATAAAGTTACGTGTTGATTCTGTGTTCTTTTGTACATCCAGAAAACAGATTCAGAAAGGCTATGAAGTATGGTCAGAGACTTGTTTTCTGGCTCTTTTCAAAGAGGAGACTGGGAAAAAAAAAAGAAGTCTTTTCGCAAGGGAGAAATTCAGATGCTATGCAAGTGATGCTATTGCAGGTTGTTCCTGTCTGGTGATTTTTAGTGAAAGGAGTGGGAACACATGTCATATATAGGATGATGACTCTTGGGTGGTTTGGGTTTTTTTTTGAGAGGAGAACGGTGATGTTGTCATACCTAAATGATTGATGTTACTAGAGTGTGGGAATTTCTTTGAGTGGTAGAAGAGATCGAAGATAATAACAGCAGCAAAAGACTTGAGATTAATCTCATTAAATCGGGGACTAAAGTTAATCCTACTACTGACTTCAGTTATCAGAGTCCTCATGAGAGCTTGCAGTAAGGATTCCTGCTGCCTTTTAGCGTGGATAGTAAGTAGGAAAAGCTACATGCATCACCGGTACACGGGTGCTTCACTTCTGCCTTCTAAGCAGAAGGTCTTTTTACTCAATGAACTGCAAGAATAATGCCAGGCGCTTTCTGGAGCGCAGCTGCGCCCAGGTTTTCTGCTGTAATGCAGCAGAGGGCGGTAATAGGTACGCACAAAAGCGAGCTCTTCCCTTCTCTTCACTAGAAAGTACCTGAAGGCATATTCATCAGCTTTTCTGGCAGGAGCATGAGTTTCTGGGATTTGTTTTTGAAAGTTAAATACCTTTCTGTAGCAGACTATCTTTTGTGAAATTTGTCAGAAAAATAGAAGTGGCAGGATTGATCTGATGGGTTGAGGGAGTATTTCTTGTAGGATTGCCTTGTAAAGCAATCCTAATCCTGAAGAAACTGTATACAGAGGCTTGTAGACTCCCTGCAAAAAATCCTGTGAATGGGTTTGAAAGTAGATGGTGAACATTGGAGGGACACTACTTTTGGCAGCTGTTCCCAAGAGTAAATTTGTCTTTCAGTGGTTGCCATTCACTAGTATCTTGTAGGTTTCTCTCTTCTCTAGTGACAGGAGGCTTTGAATCTTTTCATGGGTTAAGTTATCTGAGGACAAAGGGATAAGTAATTTCACATCTGGATTTGCTTTGATTTATCATTCTCTAGAAGTGGTCAGTTCTGGTTCTTTGGGAACTTGTTTCATGGCCAAGCTCTGACGAGTCTCTGACTTTCAGATATTTTGTGCTTGATCTGGTAAGTTGCTTCCTTCTCTGTAGCACCTTTGCTGGCAAATTGTGAATGGCGGCACTGATATACAAGTACGCCTTGGTATAAATCTGATGAAATGTAGGACTGGTGCTTTGAAGAATCAGTGCAAACACACTGTGAGATCAGGGTGGGGCACCCGCGGTGGCGTGCCTTTCTTAATAGAGAGGCTGATGCAGTTTGGAGGCCTCAGGCTGTGCAAAACATCTGTAGCGTAGAGATGTTTGAATGCCCTAATGGAATGTGTTGCTGTGGCTGGGTCTTGTCCTGTATCTCGAAGAAGCTGCAGGTAAATGAAGGTGTTTTCTATTGCTGGTGTAACTTTGTCCTTTTGAGACTGATGCATTGCATAGAATCAGCTGTATTTAGCTAGACGGGTAGTTATATCCCAGATCTCCTGAATGCTTGTTTCCCCATTCTGAGTGGTGGTGTTTCTAGTCATGTTTGGATTTGGCTTGAGCCATCTGTTTCATCTATTGAAAACGTGAACCCTTGAGCTTCCTGGGAACCAGTGTTTCCCTCATTCTGTTGCACTGCCAATAATGTGCCGCTTCCAAAAATTGTCTCATTGAGATACTGAAGTTCTGGAGCAATGATGTGAACTCTGTCATTGTGGGTAGTAGTGTTAAGAAAAATTGTTACTGTGCTACCTCTTGTCCAGTTTCTGGTTTGTTTTGTGGTTTGTTGAATTGAAAGAACTCAATGGCCTGGCTACTTCTGCTCCTGTCTGTTGCAAGGAAGTAACGTACAGTAAAAAGAAAAAAGTAGTAGCTGTGCTAATGAATGCACTGTTCAAATGTCTATTTGAAATTGATTTATTTTGGCTTCCCATAGCTGAAACTGTTGTCCTCTTGTCTTTTTTTCCTCAATTGAAAATTATTTTTACCGGAATCCCTTATACATAAACAAAACAATGTGTCATGTAAGACTAAACAAACACTTCCTATAAGATTGCCACTTTGAGGAAGTGTGCAGTGCTGATATTTCCATGACTCAGTGTTTCAAAACCTGAAAGGAAACAACATAAGGCTCTGTGGCTGATGATTGGCTGGAAAAACTACAAAGAGAGTCCTTCTGCTTGACAACATGACTTGTGTTGTACTGTTAATAATATTTAATAAATATACTGTACTTAATTGCTACTTTTTTTCCTCCTTAAATGGCATCAACTGTTAAACTTTCAGTTGAAAAAATAAAAGCTCATATTCAGCATTTCTGCTGTGGAAGGCTATATATCAGTTCACGGAAAACTTTCTGCCAGATTTTACTTTGTGGAATTATTTATATTTGAAAAATCTAAAGAAATGGCTCATTTGCAAATTGTCACTGTAAAGTAACAAGCTTGCCATGTCCCTGAAATCGAGTACTCTTGTATCTAGGAGTGTTAGGCTCTGCTCTAAGATTGTATTTTTCTAGCCGTAGCAGAGCTTGTTATAGAGGTTAAACTGTCCTATAGTTTTGGAATTGTAATTGGGACAGGAGGATACTGCACATCAAGAGGCTACCAGGGGCCATAATAAAGTGAGGAGGACCCTTTGCTCGTTGCTCTGTTGACCTCAGAGATCATAATGGTCCCCTTGTACACTGTGAGGGCTTGTTGCAATTTAAGATGTTCTTAAACTTCTAAAGCTGTTTTATCATCTTCAGAAAGGGCCAGGGATGGACCTTTTCTGGTTACAGCTGTTGAGGTCATAGTCTAAAATGTGGGACTTCTGGCAGCATAGTCTCTCCTTAGCGTTAAGTGTGGTCAGAAGCACGAAGCTGTGAAATTTTTGTGATAAACGTTGGCTGCTACCTGATGTGGGTTGGTGCTCCACTCGCAGCTTACTATGTTCAAAGGGTAAACCCACCATTTTCTGAGAACTCAAAAACCTCATTTATGTTGTGATGGCCCAGTTGACTAGATGAGGATTGATTGTTGGTCTGTAGACTGTGCTGTCTCTCTGACTTTTAATTTTTTGATTTTGCTGTGTCTTCTTTACTAATTCATACAGAACTACGTAGTTTAAGGTATTGTGAAAGCAATTGAACTTTTCTTTGGGAAACTGAGTCTTGGGTGAAGTTGGGCAGACTATTTGCTTAAGTGCTAGTATACTAGTGTTCCAGCAGGTCGGTTGCCAAGAAAAGGTATTTACCGCCCTTCTGCCATTAAACTTGATAGGGAATAAATGTTTGAGAGATGCCTCTGCTTTTCGGTAGGGTTAAAGAACAACTGTCTTGTCTCTGACAAACTTAAGGCCTCCCTTAAGTCTAATAATTCTAAGGTTGATCAGGGAAATCTTTTTTGCCTAGAGAAGATGTCCCTTGTAATGTCATCGGTTGGGATTTAGTGCCTTGTCTTAAGTGGTTACTTGTAGAAGTGCTAAATATGCTCACTGCATAATACTGTAAAAGGATTTATCCCCATTTAAATGGGGCATAAGGTTGTTGAATAGATATTTTTAGAATGAGAGAATTTTTCCCAGGTACCTATATGTATCTATATGTAGATACGTATAATAGAAAACTATTATTTAGGAACTGTAAAATGTTTCTTTTAAAGATAACAATGACTTTTTTTCTCTTGCTTCAAAGTTAGTGGACCAACAAGTAAAGAAAGGAAGAGAAGTTATTTGTCTTACCCTGAATATATTCAAGACTTCTCAAGATCATTTCTGCACACTAAAAAGTTAACAAATACGGCTTAAACTGATGTTGCGTAGGTAAAATAGTGGCAACTTATTTTGTTATTGATTGACTGCAATGCTATTTAAGGCCTGAGTCTGACAGGCTGTGAAGGGTGCAGAATAGATGATGCAGATTTTTCACCGCTGGTTCAATGTTTCAAACTCTGCTAAATTTGATGTTGGCTGTGTTCTGACCAGCTTGTGTTCAGTATGCTGAGTGGAAAAGATCTGGGACCAGTGCTATTTCTAGAGGAGGAGTGCCGTTATTGTTCGTGGACTGTAAGGAGCAGCCGTGGCTGGAGCAAAAAATGGAGACCGAAGCATAGTTTCTGCAAGTGAGAGGAGGAAATGAAGGTAGCGGTGGAAAATGCTCCAGTGAACTAAGTTTTGAAGAAATGGAAGATGCTTGCATTTGGGGCTGCCAGCCTGACATCAAGTTATCCATAACTTAACTTTCTTTTAAGTAGAAAATGATTCCTATGTGACAGTGGAAGCCAATGTGACTTGGCTTTTAGAATGTGTAAACTCATAGCAGTGAAACCATTAAACTGATCTGCTCAGGGCCTCTGATGTCAGGAAGCAAACTTTCTAGGTTTTTTTTGTCCTCTTTTGGAATTAGTACATTTGAAAAAAAGTGTTCTCTAATCTCTCTCATGAGAACTAATAGTGTTTTCTTGTCTTCTCATTGGGGTGATTATCTGCTGGTCACAGTACCAAATGCTCTTACATGGGGACATTATGTAAGCGTTGGATATCTTGGCCTTGCAGTTTCCCAGAAAATGCTTTTGAAAACTTTTAATTGCATTGAATAACTCTGAAGAGTGGTGTGTTTTGTGAAATTTTTTAATCTGATTTTTTATTTTAGTATTAGTGGTTGAAAGTAAACTTCTGATTCTGAAATTACTGGGTCAGGTAGATACCAATATTAGCTTTTCTTCCTGTGTTCTCCTATCTCTGTTCTGCCTGATGCTGTTCTCCATGTTTCCCATGTTGCTTTGTAATTCTGTTCTTGTAAATGCAGTCCAAGGCATGGCATCGTGATATGCTAACCCATGTTAGCAGCTTGTTGCTGCTGAAAAGGCAGGTCTTGCTTTTTCCCTTCCTTACTCATCTTGCTCCCAGCTAGCAAACACTTTTAGCACCCCCTACCCCAAACACACCTGCTGTTGACTGATGCTCCTCAGCTGACAAAAAAAAATCCAGTTCAATTTGCAAAGCAGGCCCAAAGAATGCAACTTATTTTTCTTGTTGGATTTCGCTTTCTTCCATTTTAGTGAGCTGAATCTGTGCACTCAAGTGAACGTCAGAGCTGTCTCTGGACAAGTATCAGGAGCTTGACTGGGAGTGTGTGTGTCTGGGAAATCAGATGGAGGGGACAGCAGGTGCATTCCCTGCTTTCGTGTGTGTATACTGGCAGCGTCGTGGGACTGCTTGAATATTTTTATGCTCTTCAGTCCGTACCCCTTCATTAGTGCGTGTTTTCTTGATGATGCTGTATTTGTTAGCCTCTGATAGACACTGGCTTGGTCAGCTGCTCTGGAGAACAAATGTGAAAACTCCAGCAAGACCACCAAGAGGATAATCTGACGAACTGATGTATCTGTATCTCTGACCTTCCACCTGAGAACTACTTGCATCTTGTACTCAGTTCAGGAGCCTTAGCTGCTTAGGAAAGTTTAGGTGTTTTAGTTGGTATTAATTGATAATACTCACACACATTGCCCTGCTTCTCCATTGCACACTTGTCTTCTAAATCTGAGGCACCTTATGTTGATTATCATGTTTATGCTTAAACAGAACCACCCCCCCCATCCCTTTCTTTGCATCACAGCAAGATTTCTACTTAAGCTGATGTGCTGTCGAACACTCTGTTATCATATGAAACCATTTATTGCACTGATACTCCCATTTAAGGAAGACCTCATGCAAACACTGAAGGGTGTTGCCTACAGCAAGATTAGAAAATACAATTTAAAAAAAAAAACTTCTAAAATACCTTTGATAGTATACATCAGGTTAAAATTCTTAGAGCAGGTAAACACTATAGACTGCAAATAGTCCTTCAGGTATTTCCTCTATCCTTCCTTACTCTCTGACTGATGAAGGACTGACAGTTCTCCATTACAGGAGTGTAATTTGTGAATAATTCTGTTGAAGCCAGTAGTTACGCGTCTGAGAGCCGAATTAAGTCTTTGTGTAGCTCGTAGCAATTTTTCTCTTGGAGGGGGTGGGGGAAAGGATGAGGCGAAATCCACTTGGTTTTGTTAAGGAGTGCTTAATACCTCTCATGTTGTGACAATTTACTTGTGAAAAAAACCCTCTGCAAACTGGTGTGTTTAAAGAATAAATCTTAGTTTCCCCATGTGAGAGCAAGAAGCCTAGAATAAAGACGGAGGACTGTAGTCTTTGCCGAATACTGTAAAAGATGTAAATATCAGACGTTTAGATTACTTACAAAGATTTCAGACCAACAAATGTTCAGCCAATATGTTTGTCTGTGTCGGAGGACTACTAATGTGTCTGGGGAGCAAGTCACATAAGGCGTATATTAATGGCTAAAACATGCGCTAGTATGTCTTAGTGTTGTGTTTTGAAACCTTCTAGTACCAGAGGTTCATCTATTTTGTGGTTAAATCAAGGAGAATCCTGAGATATGCTTGGAGTTAATAACACGTATTTTATTAAACTGAAAAGCTGATCATGTACTTGCACATTCTGAATAGCTCTCTTACCTTCTGATTGTAGTAGTATTTATTAAACGTTATGAAGTATCTGTTCTTTAGCAGTGCCTGTTTGATTTCTTCAGCATAGTGGACTGGTGACTGAATTTAGGATCCAACTAACAGCTTTGTTTTGGAATAAAAACAAAACAAATCTAACTTCCTTCCTCTCCTATCCTAACCTCTACCAAGGGAAAGCAACTTCCCTGAAACTTCACATGTTGTTTTCCTCATACAGAAGACTTTTCTGGGTGAAAGTTTTGCAAAATGGGATGTGAAGCTTCAAAATTATGAAGAACTGGATTTTTTTTTTTCCTATTTTCATTTCTCGAAATTTTTCATGGACCATTGCCAACTGTAAAAACTTGAAAGATTCAGTGGAAAGTCTGAGGGCTTTGAGTCTGTCCCCCCCCCCATTTTCTGTCTGAAAGGGAAAAAAAATGTAGTGTATCTTGTATCTGTATTTTTGAGTTCTGTTGAGGAGAGAACACAAATAATGAAGACTTACAGCCTGGTGTGACTTGCCTGACTTCTGAGGTACATTAAGAGTTCTGCTCTTCAGTTTTCATTCCAGACCTCAGAAGTCTTACCATTTTTCTACCTGACTAGACTCGTGCATTTGCTTGTTATTACCTCTCAGGGAGCACTGGGGCAAAACAAAGATCCCTTCATTAGCCCAACAACTGCTGGGGTGTGTAACTGTGTGGCTGCATTGCCATTAACCAAAATGGATTATGATGTGATGGTAAAAGGGAGGAGTGTTTCACTTATTTATGAATGACTGGTAGGTTTGAACAGGTAGCATTTTGATGCAGTGTTTAATTTGCATAAATAATAATGTACTTTTTATAAGCTGGTAGTAGGTGGACGAACATGAGATTAAGCATCTTAATTCTGCCATGTGCAACAAATTGATGAAAAGCCTTGAAGTTTGAAAGAACAACACCTATTTCTGCAATAATGGGAGGAGGGGGAATTTTCCACGAATGCAGGTCAGTGTTCCATAAGATGCATGCTTAAGCTTTCTTCTCATCTTTTACAGTGACATTAGGAAGAAATAGATTTGTCTCTTTTTTCACTGTACTTCTTATTCAGAGGTTTCAAAATCCATTTAAAAGAAGTTTACGTTGAAAGGACTGAGTTTGTGTTTCAGAAAAGGAACAAAAAATGTTGGAGACATTGGGTTCCATAGGGAGCAGAAGGCTATTTGAACTTGTGAAGGAGTTCTGTCTCCAGGGTTTTTGACCTAGTGTTTAACTTCTTAATTTACAGCTGTAGGAACAACATTTTTGAGTGACTGGTAACTTGTTTTTTAGCAATTTACAAATTTAAATTCCCATTCTATTCCAGTTACATAGAAGGCATGTAGTATAAATCAACTTTACTGTTTTTGTTTTCCTTGCTTTCAAGTTTCATTCAGCTTTAATATTCCAAGTATTGAAAAACTGACAACTTGAAATACTTTATTTACAATTGTGCTTCTGTTATAGCTGCTTATACAGAGTTCTTTTACTTAAAAAAGCAACTCCAAAAACCAGATGCGCTGATGGCTGGGTTTTAAACTCCTTAAAACTAGGAGAGAGGGGAAGAAGTTTATTTTTACTACTGTTTCCAATTTCTTCTAAAAATACTTCTATTTACAAATTGTTTACAGCTACTTACTTTTGTTCAAGAACTCTAGAAGAAAACAGTTAGTGGTAGCCTTTTACAAGGCTTTAGTTGATTCTTGCTTGTATTTCCCAGCTGGTGTTAGAGTACATCTGGAATCTATGAAATTCCTTTCTTTGTTCCTCATTTCCTGTTCCATTCAGTACTACAGTGTGGCATTCTGAAAGCTGTTTCTCTTGGTATCTTCTTCTAAGATGTGTGTTTTAAAGCGTTTAGTAAGTTCTTAAAGGTGGCTATATGTTCCTTGTGTTTAACAGTGTAATTGAACTGTATCATGAAACTTCTCAGATGTTTTGTTTTGATACTTCAATGAAAAATAGTTTTGTTGTTTTTTTTCTGGCAGTCATTCAGCTTGTAGAATTGTATGAAGGAGGGTGGTAAAAATAAAAAAAAATAATCTGGTAGATAGTATAAAAGCTCCCTTTCTTAGTCTCCTTCTCTCTTCCTCTTTCCCCTGCCCAGGAACAATCACCAGTTTGTAATGGAAAATTAGATCTATTTTGCAGGAGACACAGGGTGTGACATCCTACAGTTGCTTTTAGATTCTGGTTTGAAAAGCTGGTGACTGCTACAGAACATGTGAACACAACCTTGGAAAACTGAGCTCTGACAGTATGACACAATGTGAGAGTTGTGTGTGTCTAAAACAAAAACAATTCACCCCTTCCAAATCAGCAATGTTTAAGTTAGATTTACTGGTTGGGATGGCATTGTTGCAGATCCCTAATAGTGACTAAGAGAGGGGATGCAATGGTCTAATGGAATTGCGCTTTTTTCCCCCACAAGACTGTGTTTTGTTCTAAGAACAAAACATCTGAAAAAATCGTGCTTTTATGAATATTTGTGTATCCGAGTGGCTGGCCCAAGTTTTCCAGAACAAATGGACGGTCTTCATAGTCCACTGGTTGGCCCTTCTGTTGTCATTTGCCAATGGTGAGTGCTGTTTCTGAGATCATAGCTTTGCTCTCTACATGCTCTCTGTAGTCATGAAAGATCTCTAGTGGTACAATGCATGCTCAGAAGCTTCTTCACAAAACACTTGCTATTAAGATGAGGCTTGCATTATAAGCATTGTTTCTTCTCTTTAGAAATGCACTGGCTGTTTTCCCTTCCACTTTTGAACTGTGGAATATCTCTTAAATGGCAGCATTTGCTCTCATGGAGAACTTAATATTGGGGAAATACTTATCTCATTTTTAGCTGCCTCTTTGAATGTAATTTAGCAGAGAGAAGCAAGGAACGCTAGCACTGAGACCTGTCACTCCTCTACAGATCAGTTTTTCAGATCTGCTGACTCCAGCTGCTTATCTTCTTCTGACTTTTTTTTTCAGATGTCCCTAACAAATTTGATTACATTAAAAGGATTGTACATATGGGTAGTTGCACATTATATTTATTCCATGTTTTATAGGGAAACCAGGGGAAATGCTACTTGTTTCCCACAAGGTATGCAAAAATAGTGGCAGAACTGTGAAACTCCAGCAGTTGTCGGAAATCTGTCTTTCAGCAGATCATGTGGGTGCAGTGTAAGATAGCACACTTTTTTTTTTAAGGTCTCGGGTCCTCTGCTGTTCTTTAAAAGTAACAGTGCTGCTCAGCGTGTCTGAGAATTGGGTAAAACCAAAGTTACTTTGCTCTCAGGTGATTATTGTTACTTTAAGGCTGTGTTGTGCTCTGTTTCAGGGAGGCAGTAAAGGTCCTAGAAAACCTGTTCCTGCTCTGCTCAGGTCAGAGAGGACCTGTGCTCCTGTAAGTTTTGTGCCCTGCACTAACTGTCAGTAAAGTCCCTGTCTTGATCTAGGTGAATTCTTGGTAGCCTAGACCAAGTCTGGTGCTAGAGACCTCCTTCAGACCATGTTTACCTGCAGTGCTGGGACATTAACTCTAACCTGGTTCACTTGCTGATATCAGGAGGAGTTGTGTTTTGCCTGCATGAACATAACAGTTAAGTTCTGACTTTTGTGTAAAATAGTCCCCAGTAGGTAAGCAGAAGGGACCCATCAGCTATTTCTGCAAACATTCTCTGATCCGTTCCTCTTTGGAAATTCAGAGTCGCATTTTGTAGCGTAGATACTTGATGTTTGGGACCGTGGCTGATGTTGTATGGTATTCAAATGTCAGGTTGTTAAGATACCTGAAGAACTGCATTTGTGCTGTTAGCACTTCTTGCCTCAAACATAAGGTAGGAGCTGACCAACACCACTCTTACTTCTGTAAATATTAGTCTTACCCTGTGTTTGTAAATTGTTCCATGTAGCTAATTTTGCTGCACACTGTCAGCCAGCAGTCCTTGGGTGATTCTGCTTGACCAGTGCAAACACCAGAGTTCCCACTAGCAGCGTACAATATTTTGAGATGAGCTCCAGGTAGTTGCTGCAGAATAGGCTTAGACTATTAGTGCTTCAGAGATGATGATGGAGAAAGGAGGTTGTGGTCAGTGGTCATAAATTCACCCCTGACTAAAGCTGGGGGAACTGTTTATGCCTCTTCCCTCTCATATTGAAGTATAGAGCCAGCCTCTGTACTCTCTGGGGTCATGCCTGCAGTGGACTTCAGGAAATTGGTGTTGCATGTTAGGGTTGGAAGGAACTAGATTTCAGGATAGTGTAAGTGGTATGCTTATTCTCTCCCTTATCCCCTGTGGCTTCTTATTTTTTAGGCCTACTAAGCAAAATTGCCTGAGAGAGAAAAGAAAAAAAGAAAGCTAATTTTTATTCAGACCAATATTCCCAACTGTCTGTTTTTGAGTGGTGAGGCAGAAGTTTTTGACAGGGAATAAAAAGTGCCTGGGGGAACTTGGGATGTTGCAACAGAGCAAAATAACTTCAGTAAAAGTGAAGCTGTAACAGGCTGATAATTAGTGTGTTTTGACACCTGCTTCTGTGACAGTGTTCCAGAAGGTTGTGGGTTTGAAAGTAAAGAAATATTAACTGAATTACTTTTAAAGTCAGCTCCAGTATTAAATGTAACTCTGTAATAGTCTAGTGGGAAATGTTGTATATATTGTCATTATTGCAGTTTCCTGATAACACCTGCAAACTTCTGGTATGCTGATGCCCTGCTTCTGGTAATGGGAATTGGTTATCTAGTCCTGAGGGTAACTTGTCCTTCATGCTCTTGAATATGGGCTTTACTTGTGCAAAGTGAATCTCTGGAATTGAAAATGTATTTTTCTTCCAGTCCCGTGAAATCTTACTCGGGTATAGTTGTACCATGTCAAACTCCATGTCTTTTTTTTTCTTTTTTTTTTCCTTTTTTTTTTTTTTTGTATGGTGGCTGTTTGATTTTTACAATCACCAGAGGTACCAAATGCTTGTAAGGTGGGGTCCCTACTTCAGCAGTACTACTCGCACTGCTTTGGGAACTGTGTAGGAGCAAATACTGTGCTTAACAGACCATGCACAGTGGCAGAACGAAATGGGGTCATGTATGAATATCTTATTTGATAAGGGCTTGGAACCAAATAAGAGCCTACGTGTCTGTGAATTGGTGCCAGGCTGCAGGTATACCAAAACTCCTCTTGTACAGTGTGGGGTTAACTAACTAGCTGCTTCAGAATGTGATCTGAAAAACCCACTACTTGCAAGGTGACTTGCCTGGAGGAAATACTGGGTATGGGGCTAGGTCTGATCCCTTATTGCTCTCCAGAACTCCAGCATATGAGATGGGGACAGAAGCTTCCATCCATTCCCTTCAGACTATGGAGTCAGTTGCAAGGCAGGACCTTGTAGCTATGCTTTAAACGTGGGAATTTGGTTCCCTTTGTGCTTTTGGAGGAGGCAGTGGTGGTGATGTATCGGTGCTTTTGTTGTATCCCAGGTAAAACATTCGGTAGTCTTTGGTGTTATGATGAAAAAGCTGTGAGTTTTGCAGTGTACATATCTTCTAGGGTATCAGGCTGCGGGAGATAGAATTGGGGATATTTGTCTTGGGGCAGGTTTGGTCTGGACAGAAGCAAAGCACAATGGAGCATTTTGGTCTAGTACAGGTGCTGTGCATTTATTTGATATTTCTTTTTGTTATTGTTTTGGACATGGATGCACACTTCTTTTTTTGGTGTGTTACCCTCTGAATAATTTTCTCCCAAGGTTAGAATTTGTATAGTGAATGAGGCTGGGCATGGTAGGGAGGAAAGAATGTCTTATGGTGAACACATCTAGAAAATCACATGTGGGATCCATGCAGCTCACCTGCTGCAGACATCCTTTAAGAGGAGAACCAGTCTGTTTGTGTTGGCCAGTAGCCCCTGACAAGGTGTTTGTTGATTCTCTGTCCCCTATGGTACACCTGAAACCAGCTGTGCTGGAGGGCTGAGCCTTCACAGCTGCAGGAGGAGCAGGGTGTGGGAAGGCTGAGCTGTAGCCCAGCAAGCGTGTGCTAGATTTTTTTGCTTTCCAGGGCTTTGTTTGTTGAATGATAGCTTTCTTTGGAGAACATGAGATTAACACTAAAACAAGCCAGCATAGGATGAAAGTGATGACAATATAAAGCTTCAAAACATCATTTTGAGCCAATGGGTTGGCTTTATTTTAAACAGGATTTTAAATTATTTTTTTTAACGGACACTAAAGTAGAATTCTTGGACCAAAATAGCTTATTATCAAGAGTATGCTTAAGTATTTCTTTGAGGAGTGGACCACTTAGCTGTAAATTGAAACTAACTCAAGAGGATGCTGCTTTAAGTCTTCTGTGGTATTAGTGGTGCCTCTAAAAGGTCTTTAGTTTTGCCCAGGCTTCAGGATCCTATCAGCAGTTACAGCTCAGCTGTAGACAGTGTAATCGTATTCCTGTTGGTTTGTACTCTTGTAGTAATCCAGATTGGATGGTTCAGCCCCAAAGCTTCAAGATGCTAGACTGTAAGTTTGACCTGGCCCACTTAGTTCATTTTACAATCTCCTCAGGTGTAATCTTTTTCAGTTCATTAATTGCCTAATTAACCTTAATGGTAAATGAGTTTTTATACTAATTATTTTAAAGACAGCCTGATTTAGGGAAGTCACTGAAATGCATAGCTGCTGTTCTGCCTCAAAGACAGCCTTGGATACTTGTCTTACTGTGATGTTATGGTATCAGACATATGTCTTCATTCATGTTCCTGGCAGCTGGAACCAGTATCTGGAAGGCTTGCATTGTCTACCCCTGCATCCACTAAGCACCAGTGAGCTTCCAGAGTCAAACACGTGAATTGGTGGTTATCATCGTGAGGGTTGTCCATTGTAATCTTGATCTGATCCCTCTGTGGACACAAAATTCCTGCCACTACAGGAGAATATACTTATAAAAGGAAAACACTGTGCTGCTTTCAGTCCACGGGACGGGTGGTACTTGTGTAATGAGCAGTTATTCTGTATTCTGTTCCTGTAGTGGAATACGTGGCTTCCTGGACATATGTTCAGTTCAAAACCTGCTCTAGCATTGTTGATGAGCTCTTTCGCTGCATTCCTCACCATACGATGGAATTCTTTATCTTCCAGCCTTTTCCAAGGCAGGGCTGACTATCTTAAGTGGGGGACAGGATAGGAAAACGGTATCTACCAGTCATGGTGCCAATTTGAATCTAATTCTAGATTTTTCTGGAAGGCAATTTTGTAGAAGCGGCAAGGCTCTCGGATGCGAATTAGCACACTGGGCGCTGTTGTTCCACTCTGGCAGTCTTCCTTCTTGCTGCTTACTTGATTCAAGATGTGCCTTCCCCCTGCTGAGACATACAGGGCAGGTGTCTCACAGGCAACTCTCCCAGCTGTATGTAGAAGCGGAATTGACTGCTTTTGGTTAAGCAGTGCCCAGGGTGGTGAGAGCCCTGCTAAGGGAAGGGACAGGGGAGGACAAGCAGGATTCTGTTTCTCTGCCTGCCAAGCCTCCGCAAGTCTTGTTTCCTTCCTTTCAAGATCCTGTTCTTGTCAATCTGCACTTGAAGTCAAATGCCTTCTGCATCCTCCTGGTAGGGCTTTTGCAGTGAAGGTCCTGACTGGCATATCTAGCACTAGGGAAATGAAATGCAATACCACAGCAAATAACTCTCGCAAGGATGGGAAAAGACGCTGATTTCTATTTTCTGGGATTTCTGTGGACTTTGCTTTAATTGTTTTAGTTCCTATTCTAAAGCCAAGGGCTGCCTAATACTTAATTTTATATCTGGACATCTGCAGGACACGCTGACTTCTCCTGAGTTGTTGTTAGCTGTTTTAGCTGAAACACTTGAGAGAAGCAGACAGAGTTTAGCAGAAAACAGTTTTAGTGACTGTTTGGGTCTGGAGAATAGAAACTAAGGAGGAAGCTATTATTAAGAAACTGGTACTAAATCGTTGCTTTCCCTTTTCTTCCCCCTGTGTACCCCTCCTCCCTCTGCTCCTCCCCAGCAGAGCTTGTTCAGATTCTTCCTGTTCCTCTGCAGGGTTTAACACCAGTTTTTGCCTTTCTGTAAGCTGGAAGTAATGAAAATTTTGGCATTGCACTGCCATGTAAAGGTCCCAGTCCTGGTGTAGAGCAATGTTTTGTGCAAGTAACTTCTGTTCTAGTTGCTTGGAGTCTAAAACAATGTAGAGAAGTCTTAATACATCCCTTAATACATCCCATGTTATATTGTCGCTGCTTACCTTTCTGAAGAGCTGCTGGTCGCTCATGTTTCAAATATAACCTTTTGCTTAGCCTTGACAAGTGTAGCCCTGTTCTGGATAGCAGTGATTACTTAAATACTCCAATGGTCCCTGTGACCTTAGTAACAGAACTCCCAGTGGTCTGCTGGTTTAGGGGGATGTTTTACTAATATTTAGAGCAGAACTGAATGAACAAAAGATTAATTTAATGTGGCTCTTAAGCTGTGAGGTCATCCTATCGCACTTGTCGTAATCCACTTTGTGCTCCATTTGGTAAAGAAAGGCAAGCTGGAAGCTGAGCGTGACAGCAAAGCAGTCAGGGCAGTGATCTTGGCAACAGAGCGGGGAGTTCTGTGGTAGCCAAACAAGAGTAGAGCAGGTCCGTGATGTTAACCAGGGTCAACCAAGAGCCTGGTGATCACCAGACAAGTCTGTAGTGATGGGAAGGTCCAAGGTAACACCAGGAAATTAAATCAGCAGTTCAGGGTCAGGATGGGTAAGGCAAGTGGCCAGGCTACATAGCTCTGGCAAGGTCCGAGGGCAAGTGTCCAAGCTGGAATGCAGCTCCAAAGTGGAGAAAGGTGCCCAGTGAGGCTTTCTCACACAGCTCTCTTCCCAGCAGCCTGATCTGAGCTTACACAGCTGCACCATGTCACAGCTGGCCTTAAGCTGAGGCATTCAGACCCCTGAGGGGTAGCGGAGAGATTGTGCTCAGGGCCCTGGCACCACTGATGTTTTGGCATGATCTTATCTGGACTAGCCTTTATCTCAAAATCTGCAGTTCCTGATCCTGGGGTAGCCACGGTGGGAATCCTAAAGGGTGAAAAGAGGAAGCGCAGATGCAATAACAGAAGATATGGCTGCGTGTTTTGTAAGACTAACTGTGGCAATAAATTGCATCCTGTATGCTAGGGGAGCCAACCCCCCCATTGGGATTCTTGAAGTCACTGTGACTTACACTGGAAGGGGAGTATTTCCACAGCTCTTTGTGGATAAGGAGGAGTGTGTGGGAGGCAGGAGGTATTAGGTAGCTATTGCTATAGTATGTAACAATGATTGCTAATTGGACTGTTGGGTTGGAAAGAAAGTAAATTCTCTTGAAGCCTCTTTAACCTTTTGCAGCTGTGTTTTGTCCCTTTATTCGTCCATGTATTTTGGCTAATATCTTGCTCGCATTCTATGACATTATTTTACTGATTTATTCTTCCGTTTTTCTGTAGTTTGAAAACCATGTCCGATTTTTGTGAAGTTTCTGGTGCATGTTCTTACTTCTCTCCGCGCTGTGGCAACCCTGCCCTTACATCACGTCAGCACTACTCTGTTGATTAGCAGAAGAGAACTATTAGTGTAATGTTCCTTTGTTTCCTGTCTCTTTTCTTCCCCCCCTTCCCCTGAAGGATTTTTTAGACTTCTCTGTGCTATTTCTGTGGGAGCTATATTGAAGGAGTTTTTGCAACAGACAGAGGGGTTGTGTAAAAATTAGCTTCTGAGCTCAACCAGTGGTTCTCCCTGCAGACCTGGGCTTGAGATGAAAGGGTTCTGTTTGCATTTGAGTTTCCTCCTGCTTTGAAAGACAGTGGTGTGTCTTGTAGCAGCAATACTTGCAGTGTGGTGCTTCCACAGAAGGGAGAGTCATGACAACTATTTTATAGATAGGCATGTGGTGCCTCAGTCTTCCTCTTTAATTCCCCCTGGTTAAAAGAGCTAGAAGTTATCAGTGTTCATCTTTTTTCAGAAAAGGTGAGTGATAACTCATGCAAAATATTTTGAATTGTAGTCTGAACGCATATCATGGAAGATTCACTTTAGAAAGTACTAGAGAATACTATTAAATTTATCTGAGGCTTGTTCTGCATAATCAAATTGCTCAGAGATTTTTATCTTCACTTAAGACGCACATAAAATCTGCACTGTGTGAGTTTAGTAATTCCTTGCTGCAGGACAGCAAGCATTCCTGTATGTTTCAGGGTATCTTGCCTGCGTAAGGGTAGGGAGGTGACAGGGAATCAAGTTAAGCAAAGATATAAGGAGACAGCGGTTGCAGGGTGGTGGGGAGGAAAGGTTTTCACAACTGTCATGTAAAGAAAGTGGTAGAGGATCTCCCCAAGCCAAGAAGAAGAGAGAGCTCATGAGAAGTGTACAATAAGTTATTGAACATTCCTTTATAGCATGGCTCTACTGTTAGTACTGGGGTTTTTTGAGCTCTTTTACTTAAGTGCAGTGCTGATTCTGGCACTGTCTAGGTTAGATTAGGTACTCCTTTGAACTGAAGGGTGCAGCAAGAAGGTGGAGAGAAGTTGAAAGGACATGCTTATCTGGTTAAGTGGCTTTTTCCTCCCTGCAGGGAAGACCAGAGGGCTGTACTATCTGTTCAGTAGACATCTTCCACTGGGTGTGAGCTGTTGGTAATTTGCATCTCTTCATGACGACAAGTGAGAGAACTTTATTTTAGATAACCCAAATGATATAGGTGATTGTCATAAAGCATTTTTAATGGTGATCTGTCAGGGGAGTGAAGGGATGAGTGAGGAAGGAAGCTTGTTGATAAATAGGTGTCCTTCTCATTCCTACAAGGATGCTGTAACTGGTTAAAGCTCAATGATGTAATAGGATTCCTTGGCAGATTTACTTTAGGTGGTTATTTTGCAGTTATGAACTGTACATGTGCCCCGTCTCTTTCATTTTTGAATGTAGTTTGACTGACAGCGTTTATCACCTCTGATTCCTGAAGAAAACAAGGCAGGGTCTGTGTTTAAGATTGGAAATACAGCTTCTAATCTACAAGACAAATTATGAACATATGTGTTTACATGTACTTTGCCTTTACGAAAGGGAGCAAACTAATGGAAGAGGTACAATTTAAACAGGTTTGGGTGTGGGTCTGATAATGGGGAATGGCAGTCTCAACACCACTTACTTGAGTTTTATGGTTTGCAAGAGATTAATGATTTGTGGGTGTGTTGTTTTTCTTTTCCTCTGCAATGTGGACATGTGTCAACTTTGGTTAGCCATGCCAGCAGGACTTACACAACTTAGTTGGAATGGCAGACTGTGCTGGACAGAGGATATCCCGTGAATTTGAGAATGAAGCTTGTAGATGATAAATGCCAAGGCAAGAGTTAATTTAGCACCCGCTTTCCATAAATAGAGGAAGTTGATTCATACAGTCACAGCTAGAGAGTACATGAGCATGTCTGAGACTTCACTGTCTTGCTTGAGATGACAAATACGCTGAATAACGGGGTGGTCAAGTTGCAAAATCTAGTCTTCTACCCTTCGAATGGAGGTCAGAAAGACAAAATGGTGTGGAAGTAAACATCTTTTTTCTGTAATTGTTCTCCTCACAGCTTGGGTTTTTAATACTCCAAACAATTTCACTATTCCAAACATTTCAGATGGACTTATGATCTGGTTTAAAGATCAGCATTGTATGATATTTGATTGTGCTTGTAGAAGAAAAAACCCGCTATTCTATAACTCATAAAGCTGTATCAAAAAAAGAGCAGAATAAGTACTGTCAGAAATGAAATGAAAGTTTTTAAAATGTTAGTTGAACAGAATCGCAAAGTTAAGTTGCTTGAAAGTTGCACATATGGGTATAAAATATAAAAATATATTGCAATAGTTATGTAATTATAATACACTATATAATAGCATCATTACATGTATAATGTCACATATATTTTATTATTATTTGCTATATATTATTACAGAGAACAGTATTTCAGTGTGTATATATGCTTTAGTGACCACAAGCTCTGCAGTTTTGAGGCGTGTTGGCTACAATTACTACAATTAAACGTTATAGGTGAAAGAATCACAGGGACCATAGCTTGGGTTATGCTGTCAATGATATGCTTGAGTTTATCCAGAGATGAGCTTAGGACCATCTCTGTTTCTAAATGTGCTAGCCATCTGGTGCAACTTACGTGTGTGGTTTGTTTTTTGTCTGGGTTTTTTGTTGTTTTGTTTTGTTTTTTTTGCGGTGGGGGTGTGTGATGAATAGATACACACACATATAATGTAAGTTTTCTTTTGGACCAGTTTTGATGCTGCTGTAAAGCTGGTGTCTAACTGCTTTGGTTATTTAATTTCTAGTTATTTAGAAATGTTGCTAGAATAGGTGGTGGAGGCTTGTACCTGGCATGTTAATAGAGTAGGAGAATAGAAGTGGGAGTATTTCTCTGTGGATCTTCTGTGGAGTTTGGAAACATGTTTGGATTGGCAGAGACTACTTTGTTGGTTTTTTAAAATAAATAAATTCTTCTGCCTGGAAAAAAATGGTGCACATTGTAAGTTCTTCAATGTATACCAAACTGAGTAGTCACTTCCAGGAAAGAGCCTGCCCAGAAAAATGGTGAAGTGTGTAGCATTGTTTTCTTCACTACTCTAAATGTGAGTCTCGCAGACATTAGTAGATCCTGAAACCTGGGCTGGTAGTTCAGGGGTCTACTGCAGGCTGCATTTCAGCCCTAAGCATATCAGAAAAAAAGATAAACCCTTCACTTACCCTGAACCTTGTGTTTCCTTAAAGTAGGGGGTCAGAAGCATAGCTTTCACTTCTGCCCCAAATTTTTCCTTTGGCTCTAAATTGGTCCTGTAGAAGGAACAACCAATTGAGTATTCATTGCTGTCTGTCCAAAAATACTACTGTTTTGGTAGGAATTTTTGGAAACTTTTAAACAGTTGTTTCAATATGCGGTAGCTCAATAATACATGGTCTCCCTCAAACTATGTTTAAAATGTTATAGTGATGTATTTATAGTTTCTTATATTCTACTCTTAAGTGTATGGAATGTGCGTGAAATGCAGTTGATGGGCTGCAGTTGGTGCCAGACTGACACAAATAAAATCCCCTCGCTATGTTCACAGGGATAATTAGTATGACTTTAAATATTTTTCTTGCTGTTCTCCACCCCTGTGAATCTTGATTGAAGTTGCTAATGAGTGTTAAAAGAATACACCCCTATTCTCCACACCTGTGATTGCACCATCTTGAACCTGTTAGGCTTTATAGACGTTTGAGAGAGGAGATGCACTATGTTCTGAGTGTTTTTGTATGGAGTCTACAGCAACAGCTTTGTGATCTAGGGTTCTATGCAGCCTGCAGTTTTTACGTGCAATTTGATGTATTCTTTGTTCTGCCCTTGTTTTTAATATGTTAATCAATTTTTTTTTACTATTCCATTTGGAGATGCATGAGTGGAAGACATCCTGTACAAGTGTCATGTTTTAGAGTTAATTTTTTAAAATTATCTAGCTCTTGTTATGTTGCCATCTGTTTTCCTCTAGCTTGAAGAGGAAACAGCTGTTGTGAATAATCTCAAGATGGTATTTTTAATAAAGTCTAATGGGTCTGCGTACCTTCAGCTTGCATGTGTATCAGAGTGAATAAATGTGCCACTTAGGAGGGGAAATGTGGTTTTACGGTAGGAACTGTAATGAGTTTGGTAATGCAGTGATTCTGGTATGTCTCCTCCATAGCTGGATTTGAATGGAGAGACCTGTGTTAATGGGGCACACTTCACTTGCTTTAACTGTGCATTGTCTTGTAGAGGGGCTGTTCTCTGCTGCTTCTGCCCTCTGAGTGCAGTGATTGGCAGGCAGCTGGGGAGTTGACTGAACCTGGTGATGTAATGCAAAAACTAACGCATGGCCCTACCATGCCAAACTACAGTTTGCTGATCAAGCGGAGGCAATAGCTAGCTGTATTTGACCTCAGGGAAAGCACTGGAGATGGAGAGCCAGCGGCACAGCCTCTTAGGTTGATAGTATGCAGTTGTACAGAGTTAGATGCGACATGTGTACCAAGAAACTTACAGGAAATATCGTTTTTGGGAAAATACATAGCTCTCGGATGGAGAGTAAATGTTACTGAAGGTGAGTGGGGTATGGATACACTTAAAGTAGCCAGTGGATGATTACCTTATGGGTTTCTTGACTGTGTTTTAGACTTCATTTTGGTAAGGAGTGAGGGACCTCGTGAAAGAGATGATGTACGATGTAAGCTTCAATCACAGTAGTGATTCAGCTGAATTAAAGGGAAGGATAAATGAAAGTAGACAAGTTGACTCTCAAAGAACGCCTTGAAAAAAACAAATTTAAATCAGTTCATTTGAGCTCAAGCGTTGCAGAAAGGACAAGATTCAGTGCTGTTTTACACAATTGGCTTTCTTCGCTACTTTCTATCTAAATCAAAGGGAAATATCTTGTTAGGTCTGGAAAACTTTGCTGGAAGAATAGTTATTTGAAGTAAGGGGGCTCAACAGTAAAGTGAGTGGAGGACACTAACCAGCAGAGAGCATTAAGTGATTGTCAGGGAGCATGGAGTTGAAGAAAGAATGATGACTGATTGAATTGGATCTTTCTGTAAGTGGAGAGGCTTCTTTTTGTCAGAGGCTTTGCTGCTTTTGAGTGAGCCTTTAGATGATGGCATTATAGAACAACACTAGTAAGAGTAATCTTGGAAAGTGAGCCTGTAGTCCAAGTAATTGTGAGACTGCAGCCTCAAATCTTCCAAGAGCATGCATCCCATAAACCTGTCTGAAATACATGGTTGCACAAGCTCTGTCCTGTTTGCTCTCATTGCTGTCCCATCTCTTGCAACAAGGCAAATGTCTGCTGTGTGAATCTGTTGGGAACCTCCGCTGTGCCAGAGCTAGTTGCTGCACAAGGTCTTTTCTGGCCTGAGATGATGTGTTCTGCAAAATGGATTTGTGTAGCACATGAACATGTGTGGTTGCACCATGTGGGGGAAGATGGGCAAGGAGCAGTCATCTGGCTTGTGGCTGTGAAGCTATAGTGTTACTAAAACAGGTGAGAAAATCACTGTTCCCTGCTTAAAACCCCCCTCAACTTCTTTTTTGTCTTTTGGAGCAGAATGAGGTTTTTGAAGTCCAAGAAAGTAAGAGACACTAATTTGCAATTCACTTAACAATAAAAATCAGTTATAATACTTGCCTTTGAGCTTTCCTACCAATTTTATGCTATTAAATAGTGTTTGCTGTTTCTCTCTGGAGGAACATCCTGTATGTGCTAAGAACATATTACTACAGAAACCAGTTCTGTTGTATCTGGCTTTCAAAAGAGAGAAGCTCTGATTAATGACTATAAAAACTCTCAGGAAATAAGCAAATAACAGGGACACAGAATGTTGTCACCTAAGTAGCTATTTCTTTTAAAGAGTGATATTTTTACTTATCTTTGCAAAAGATAAGCAATTTCTTTGGTTGAATAGTGAACTTGGATTTGTTTTCCCATTTGCAGGTGTATCTACTGCTTCACGTCTGAATTTACAATGGGAGTACTTTAATTTCAGAACAAGTTAGACCTGGAGATAAGAAACAAGCAGTTTCTTTTGCAGAAGCCCCACTAGTCAAATATATCAAAAGATGTGCAAAAGTCAGAACAGGTGCTTTCCTGTGCTGAAGACTTTTAACATTCATATTGACAAATGGTTCATCTTCTGGGAAGGCAGTGTCTTTCTTCAGATCTCATAAATCTATAACTGGCAGCAGGGTGGTGGTTATGGCATGGTTATTTGGGATGTAACGGTGCTGGAGTATGTAGAGGTGAACTTACGCCTCAGTGGGAACTGTTCTTGGGCTTCTGTCTGTGTTACTCTGTGCTTCTGTTCCATGTGCCTACCTTCCTACCACTCAGAGTTCCTCTGCCTCTCTATTTTGGTACAGTATACCTCAGGCAGCTTCCCATGAAGAGTGTCTTTCCTATCAAAGTAGTTTCTGTCATGAAGCGTTTTTTTTCCAGGTTGCTTTGCAGCTGTTACAGTACCTTTTTCATGCCTGAATTGGTGTTCTTTCCACAATAAAGCCTTTGGGAGCCGTTTTTTTCTCTCTCTACGTTTGTGATAGTACGGCTGGAAGTATGCACTGCTAACAATAATATATTTCCTGTCATGGTTACTGGGAGCTGTTTGTCTGCCTCACCTTTTTGTTAAAAGGACCAGATGCTTTGTCTTCCAGTCTGTGTTGGTAAATCCTGGTTTGTGTTTGATTTCCCCCTTGCTTGTGCTGTTCACAAGGCGGCAAGAGGCTTCCCAGACCAAGAGGATGCTGATCTTAACTTGGTGGGCGAGAGAGCCCTTTGGTGTAAGGCGTGTTGGTCAGGCTGTGGTTTGGCTTTGCTGGCCTCTTTGTAGCTAGCCCTCAAATGCAGTTTCTGCAACACCTCATACATTAGCAAATACTGTAATGCAATATTCTGATGCAGCCTTTCATCCGAGGGATCTGAAACTGCATTTTGAGTATGAAGTGCTAGAGAGGGAGGTAGTTCAACTACAGAAGTTAGCTGTCTGACTTACTATGCACAATCACAGATGGAGGCTGCAGCAGAACTGGGATGGAATCCAGATCTTTAACCAAAAGAGCTGACTTCTTGCATGGGAATACAAACTTCTTGTGCAAAATAGCTCAGCCGTGTGGTATTGCTTTGTAAAAACCAATGGACCATTTTTGAAACTACATGGAGTGAGTAAGGGGTTAATGGAAGCTGAATGGCTTTCCATTCTTGGGTGATGTTTGTAAAGAAGCATTGGTCTTTTTTGGTAGCTAAATGTATGGTGTGTTCATCCCTATCCCCCAGCATTAAAAATTACTACAGCATCCACGCGGATTTGTGTGCACCTACTGTATGTAACTTGTGTTCTACCCTAAAAGGTAAAAATGGGCATCAATTTATCCAACAGCTAGTCTTTGGATAGGCATGTCTATTTACATGCTTTAAGTTTTGCAGCTGCTTATTGTAAATGTCAGTGAGGAACTTTCTTACAGGCAGTGAAAGTGTGTGATACAATCCAGAAATTAACTTCATTTTATATATGATTATCAGAAGCATTCCCTGACTCCAGTCTGCTGTTCTTTTGTAAGCCATGAATTTGCACAGAGGTTTCAGGAGATTTATTTGAAGACAAGCAGATATTGCACAGGTATAGCTTGACCTATAGATACTTACTGGCACTGGCTGCATGTGATTCCATAGCTTCACTTGACCCTCTGAATAACTATGAAAGGACTTCTTGCTTTTTTATTTTCAAATTTGTGATAAAGCTAGTACATGCCCTGTCTGCAAGGAAAACATGATATCTATTATATTGCTTGTGTTGGGCTCTGAAAAATGAACTGTAAGTTGATGTGTGTGTGTAGGTAAGTTATCACTGTTTCCTGCTTGATGTGCTCTGTAAACTGCTGAGGACAGGGTTGACCAAGGGTTTGTGTATTGTGGACTTTTGGTGACTGGGTAGTTGCAGCACATAACTGTGGATTTAAAGCTGTGAGTTTAAATTTACTTGGGTGCGTTGCTCTTACTGGCTGAGGAACAAGCTGGGTTGCCTGCATGTATGTTGTTAAAGCAAGCCTTTGTCACTAACTAGCTTGTCAGCCCTAGGACTGAAGTTGGACCTTGGTTTGATTTGGAAGTTTTCAGTATATGACTTCTTAATTAAGATTAACATCACTTTTCTATATATATTTTGCATTGCATTGTGTTTGGGAATGCTGTGCCTTTATACCTCTATCCTGTCAAATATCCTTCACCTGCCCTTCCCTTTTTAAAGCTTAATCCTCCCTTATCATGTATGGATGTTTGCATAGGCTTAAGCATTTCAAGGAAGAGAATGTCTTCTATGTTGGTACAGCTCTCGCTACAGTTGGACCTCTGCTACTGAAGCAAAGTCAGAGCAGGTTTGTGCTGTGTTAGACAGATTTGTGGAACTGAACATGCTTATAAAAATAAAACTTTGTGAATGTATTTCAGAGCAGTTGCCAGTTGTCCTTCTTGTTCATGTTTTTGAAATACCTCGCTTCTGTATAGGTAAATGAATTCTGCTTTGTCACTGGTAGTAAGTATGCAAAATACTTGGTATTTCCACAGTGCTTTACAGGCAATATGTCTTGCTCACCCCCTGCAGCTGATATGACTAACTTGTAAACTGAAACTAGAAGAATAAAAGAAAACTAACATTGATCGAGTTTCATTATATTAACACTTTGCATAGTTTAGAAAAGGAAAGTAGGTCACTTTCCATTTTTAATACCCTGCTTTATACTTTGCATAAAAACCCAACAGCTGGATTGCAGACATTTCATGAGAAGTTACACATTTCCCTGTAAATATGGATTTTAATCATATAAGCATTTATAGAAATTACATGAGACTATTGTTTTTTTGGCTTAGATGTTTCTTCAAAATCTTAGCTGCTTATACCAGTGACGTGTTTTAGGTGCACACAGCTACACTAACTTCTGAACTCTGGTTTTGATATCAATAAATAAATAAATGATGAATGACTATTATAAAAAATTACTCTGTTCAGCTTGTTTTTCTGCAGTATTGTGCCTGTGTTATCTCTGCTCAGTGCTGAGGAGTGAAGAAGTAAATGTTTTTTCTCTTCCTGTAGTTACTGAATTTGGTTAGTCTAGCATTTGGTTCTCATCACATTGCCTGCACAATGAGTCATTCTTTCTTGGTTAGGTTTGTTCCTCAGGCCAAGATTCATGTGATGTTCCCCCTCTAAGGGCAATCAGATTAGTCACTGTTTGAAATCTTGTTTAAAAAATAAAATGCACTGCAGGTTGATGCCTTGCTTACCAGTTACATGCTTCCCCTACCTCCCCTGCTTGCTGTTTGAGTTCAGCAGCATCATTATATTGAGAAATATTTTGTAGTCATGGTAACTGATACTTTATTGGATTCCCACTGAAATTAGCATATTCAATTCAGGACTTTTGGTACTAGCAAGGAATTGTCTGTAAGGCAGGTGAATTTAAAGTAGTTCAGTGTGCTAAAGTACCTCTAGCTTGAACTTGGGCTCCTTTCATTATGCTGTTAAGAGCAAAAACCACATTGCAATTGTGGTAGTAGTTTGAACTTTGTGAAACGTGCAAATTTAAAAAAACAGTGGTAATAAAAATTAACACAGATGGCCTCTTATGTTACTTGAATTGGACTTGAAGTATTTGGGGCATAAACTCTCCTTGCAGAATTATCTGTACCTGGAAATGTTTGATGGGGGCAAGATCTGATGGAGATTTCAAACAACATTAGGACGATGGCAGAGTTTCCAGACCCTATTGTGCGATATGTTGTTATGAAGGCTCTTGAAGTTCTTTATGTTGGTACTAGAAGATTTTAGGGGTGATGGTTCATTGTGGGAAATAGCAGTCTGAAAGACTAGCCATGCAGAAAATACGAGGTGGCTAGATCAGAACTAGGAAGAGAGAGGGGAAAAATACCTACTGTGTGGTTGTAAACACTTAACCTGGACGCTGATGTTAGCTGGCTAGGCTCCCTATCTAGTCAATGAACAGCGAGAGGAACTCATTCAAATTACAGTTCAGAAAACCAGTTATGTTTGTGCCCCCAAACCCTCTTATACAGGAGCCTGCGTGAACAGTAGATGCTAATGAAGGAACCTACATTGTGCAGAATGTTGAATTGTATGAGTATCCCTGGGGGCAGTGTCTGGTTTGTGCCTTGAGAGCGAGTCAGGGTTATGACAGGGTGGAGGATTGGAAGTTGGTGAAATAAATGGCTATAAACACTGTCTTAGTTCATAGATGAAAGCCTGAGTAGAAGGAAAGATGAATTAATGTTCCACATTAAACTTTGATTCTGGCTCTTTTGAACAGCATTATATTCCATCTTGTAAGTTGCTAACAGTGTTTTGATAGGAAAATGCTTATGAAGGTGCAGACCAGTGGGGTAGAAAACTAGATTATCTGTAGAAAGTTCAGAGTAGAGTTTGGTGGTTTTGGTGTGGGTTTTTTTTTTGTTTTTTTTTTTTGGTGAAGCTTTTTGTGGTGGTCTTGTTCTGCCTCCAATTTTCAACGGATTTTTACAGATATCAGATGCTCACAACCGTTATTAGTTCAAATGGTTAGTTTTCCTTTCATTCTGTGCGAGACAGATGCATGTAGTGTCTAAACAGACAAAAAATTCAACTTTGGATGAACTTTGTGGGTGTGGACAAGCAGCTCATAGGGAATGCCCAGCTTCCAAAAATTATTTGCAGTTTTGAAAAATGCTCAGCCTCTGCATGACTACCTGCAAACAAAATTTATTTTTGAATCTTGCTCCCATTTCTATAGGAATAACCACTGAAATAAAATAGACCTGTGTTTCTTTGAAGTTCATTTGCTCCTACTGCATTGGCTTCCTCTGAAAGACAACATTACCCTGTGTTTTGGCAGTTAACTTTGGTGCAGAGATGTTTATGTTGGGTTAAAGCTTTAGCTGAAGTGAATCGGCTTGTATACTGCGAGGTGGCGACCTGACCCGGGACTTGAGGTCAAGCAAGAACAATCTGGTACGCTGTCAGCTCGCAACTCGGAAACCTTCAAAGTCTTAAGCTTAAGTCTATCCATATGCATGTATTTGGGACTTGCATGGACTTTTGCACTGTGAAGAATGGATGCTATTGGGAAAGGGGAAACCTTACTATTACTGTTACACTGTAACTCATAAGGAAAGAAGCTTAATAATAATTTTCAATTTGTATGAAACTGAAAGAAACTGTTTTAATGTTTTTGATTTCTGGTTTTTCCTCTCCACAGTGAAGTGGCCTCTTTGGATCCAAAATTGTTTTTTCACTTCAGTACTACTTTACTTTCCCTGTCACATATACTAGCTAACTTCCTTTGTTATTCTGCTGTCAACAGGTCTGAAAATATTTTAGGATGTTCTTAAAACTTCTCTTGGTAAACACTGTTTCTGGCCATCAGTGTGTTCCTCTATCATCGTCATCTCCTCTTTCTCCTTGTGAAGAAATCTTTGGTTGCCTTTTGTCTTGGCAAAGGTGCCTTGGGAGGATGGAAACATAGCTTGTCCGCTGTAGCTCAGCTTGCTAGTCGAGCGGTCTGACTGGTGTTGACTCTGTTAAAGGACCACTTTAACAGCAGAGGGTGTTGAGCAGTACTAACCAGAGGGGGTGAAGGAATATTCCTTACATGAACCTGGGGAGAACACCGATTGTTTAAATAAATAATAACGTCTATATAATAATGCCAAATAGGAATCTGAAAATACTGAGAGGTTACCTAATGTTGTATGTATTGTTCTTATAAGGTGGGATAGCATGGTTTGTTTTTAGACAGAGCTTTTAGCTGCTTCTGATTTATGACTTTATGAAAGTACCTTTTCTGCATACCAAAATATACCCATTTTTCTTGAAGTATACTTAATATCCGAGTGGCAGAAACACTTCTGTCCTTTGAAAACAAGAAAAAATTAAGAAGCTGAGGAAACAGAATTACATAGAAATGCTTGCACTTCAGAGAGAAGTTATTGCCTGAATTTATGTCAATATACTTTATCTTCATGCAGTCCAGGCAGAAGGACTTGTAGCATGTCTTTCTGTGGAGCCCCATTAGGCCCAGCGGAACTGTGCTGGTGGGCTTGCAGAGTGACCGAGTGGAGGTGACAGCTCAGCATGTCAGAGCATTTGGAAGTCTGCAAAGAGCTAACGCAGAAGACAGTGGTAGGTGACATTGTCCTTTCCTTCCTATACCTAGGTCAGTTTGTCTTCAACTATATTTTCTAATTGAAAATTTTAATTCAACGAGAAGTCAGGAATCTTCTGCTGATGTGTCTTAAAAATAAGTGATTCTTTAGTAAAGCCCGCTGACGTGGCAAATTGAATGTTTAGGATCTTGGATGGCGATGGTCCAGTTCTGTCAATGTGTGGAAATTCTGTATCTAGCTGCTTCTAGAAATTCTTGGGGCAAACTGTTTGGTGGCAGTAGTTAAAGCAGTCCAGGCTTCAGACTAGAGGCATGTTGTCCCCTTTCTTTCCACAAGGAAATCAATAGATCTGTAGATCAGTTGCCGTGTATCCTTGCTTGTTTGCAGTCTTAAGAGTTTAATTGCACAGCACTGCAAACTGGCAAGTGATCACTTTGTTAGTCAAGCTCAAATACTTCTAAGCGTCTTAAAATGTCATAAACAGAGAAGCTATTGGTTTTGTTTGATTAATGGAACTACAAGCTAGCAACAAGAAATTAGCAGCATCTGTGTAAAATGTTGTTCATTGTCAGCATGCTTCTGTGCAATACAGGCTATTCAACAGTGAAATAAATCTTTCTTTAAAAACATTTTAAATTACCTCAAGTCCACCAGCATGGAAAAGTCACCTGTAGATCACATAAGGCACCAAACTTAGGAATGACTAAGTAAGATTTATTTTTGTTTCATTCTACTAGAAGAAAGTGCTTTGTAAATGAAGATCCAGTAACTAAAGCCAATCAAATATTGTGGATGACTTGGATAATGTCGTAATCTGAGCATTCTGTTCAGTACAGAGGCGTGTTTGTAACATAGCATTTGTCAGCTGCCTAAGACTGCAACTATAAAGTAATGGTTTTCCTTAAATTAATGTTTTCATTCAAAACCTATCTATAAGTATGTAGTCTGAGAACTGGTTATGATCACAATTTTTTAAAAGGATTTTCTATTACATGGTTCCTTAGTATATATGATGCTCTTTGCCTATGAAGGAACAAATGAGGAATATGTGGAGTAATGAAATATCAAGACCATGTGAAGTTTGAAGTAGTTGTATTCTTGCCTGTGACTGGCTTTAAGAGAGGCTGCTAATTACTGCAAGTTTGGAGGAGGATGTTTCTGTGTTTGGATCTTTACATGGAAAAATGAATTTGATCTCCTTGTAGGAAAAGTACCTATTTTCACTTTTTTTGAAGAAAGGGTAACGGAAAGCAAGTTGGGGAGATTTCGAAATCTTTCTCTCCCTTATGATGATTAATTTTGTAATAGGAAGAGTGTTCTGAATATGGGGAGGACACTCTGCTCAGTTAATTCCTAAATCTTAGGTGGTTTTCAAGATTGCCTTGAACTGCTGTTCTTTGAGTCACCCTGTTTCTCAATAGCTAGGTTTTATTGTGGTTTTGAACACTGTGGGGCCAAAGGGACAAACTGAACTTGATCTGAACTGTATCCTGTGAAACTCTGGTTGGTGAAGATGTTTCTAAATAAGTAATTATAAAGCAAGAGCAGTCGTGGACAACAGAATCATTAGAGGTAACAGTTATGGTTTTTTAATATTGCCGGTAAAGCTTCAACTCTTCAGCAATCACTCCTTTTGTTACTAGATTTTAATCTAAGCAAAACACAACCTGTGGCAGATTTGTATTTTTCATGTTACTGTAAAAGTTTTTAGTGTCACTTGTTGTGATAGAAGTGATTAATGCCCTGGAAGAGAGAGGGCATCATTCCTTTTTCATTGCTTACATTTGTTGTGTTGGTTTTCTTTTTGTACACAGCTATAGCTTTTTGTTCTACACTAAAATTGGGATGTACGTAGATAAAAATTGTCTTTTTTTTTAGTCACCTTGCTTTTGTTGTTATGTGTGAATAATATAAACAAAGGCAGGTGAAAATAGATACTTATTTTCACAGAAACTTCTTTTTGCTTATGCTGATGTTTTTGAGCACATTACCTCTGTTCTTTAGCAATGACTAGGCTCCTTACTGTAGAGTAACTAACTTAACTTATCCTAAAGTACAAGAACTCTCAAAAGGGAACAGTTGAGTTATTGTTGGATTTTGGTCACGTCTTGTTTGATGTTGTAAATCATTTGCTTGTATTTCCTGTCTCGTACTGTTCCTCTAAAAATAGCTGAAATAGCTCGCTGTTTGCCCAGTGCAGCTCCATGATGGAATAGCCTGTTTAAAGTTACTTCCTCTCAGTTCTTCTGCCCCTCCTGCAGCCTAAATCCTCTCCCTCATGGCCTCCCACAACAGATGTTCAGTGACTTAAACTTTGCTGAGAGAAGGTATTTGGTAACTTTAGGAAGCTGATTTTTTTTTTAAAAACAACCACGAAACACAAGCAAAAACTAAACCACCCCCCACCCCCCACCCCCCTCAAAAAACAACAACAAAAACTACAAAAAAACTGCACAAACCACCAATCTAAACAAAGGTCACAATTCAGAGACACAGAACAACCTGCAGCCAGTCCCTACATTACCGAAACTGGTGGGAAAAACCTCAAGAGCCTCTATCAAATGCACCTGGGAAGTTGCATGAGATGATACTTTGCATCAAGATGCATCTTCAAAGTATAAGCTGGGTTGAAAATTAGCACATGGGGAGCTGAGTCTAACATTGTATCAACACAGATAAAGAGACAGTTTGGTTAATTCATGGGTTTTCTGCAGGAATACAAGAAAGTCACATCAAAGAAACTTGGAATGCTAACCCCAGATTGCCACAGGAAAACTGAATTTGAATGAAAACTCCTTGAGAACACCTTTTTCCTGGCAGTATCCTACTTTAAAATGATCTCTTCAAAGTGTCCTTTTACACAAAATAGCTTCAGTCTTGTTAAAAAGCAGCTGGACTGTACAGTTTTTATTTTGTGCGATTAAATTACCATCCTAAGGGAATCTTTAGAGAAACCCGATTCCTGCTGTTAGACCATTATATTGGCATGTAGCATGCAACCAGTTACGTTAATGAGTTGAGGAGAATTATGCTTCTTTTCTTGTACAAACTAAAACCTTAATTTTGCAAGCAGCTCTCATGGAACTTGCTGTATAGATGTCTTTGCTCTCAGCCCTGGGATTTGATTGAACAGCTCTTGTGCTGTGAGCCCTTAAGTACTTAAGATCATGACAAGATCTTTTGAGCCTCCTTGGTGTTTGTTGCCTCTTACAGGAAAAGTAAGGCTGTCAGCCTGCAGCTTCTCATTGCTCTCCGATGAAAATATCGTTGGCCGCTTCTGTTATGCACGGAACAGTAAAGACAAGGTATTTGGATGGTTTATTGGACCTACAGGGCTGCAAAAGGAGAACTGGGATGTCTGATCACACGCATATAGGAAAGGGAATTTGGCTACTAGCCATTCTGAGTGATAGATCTGAGTCTGTCCACCATGGGGACTATAGCTGATTGGGCTTGGCTATTGTTACAGCTGATAGAAAGGCCTGTCATTTCCTGTCTTGGAACAGCTTTTGATCACCAGAAGGTCTATATGAAGGTTCCTAACTGGTACAGTGTAAGTTTAATCACGTGAGGGGAAAGGGTGGTAATGCAGTAGTATGGCACCACGTGCACTTGTGAAGTGAATTGTGCAGAAGGGATTTTAAGATGCCAAATGTTCCTGTCACCAGGCTGTGAAGGCAGTAGAACTCTACTAGAAGTACTAGATCTAAGTAGGTATAAGCAGTTTTTGGCAGGGAGATACCAGCTGGTGGTGGCCTTCAGTTTAGTGCCAAAGGATTTGGGGTTGATGCTGCTTATTGCCCCTAAGCCAAGAAGGTTTCCATGTGAAGCTCTTTTCTAAAAAGTTGTAATTAATACAGGGTGCTTTGTTTCCGTGCTGGTTACTTGCTGAAGCAGTGCTAGCTGTGGTATCGAGTTGCTCTGGGGTTGTTGCTATGGCCTAGGTGGTCAGTATTGTTTTGTTGAGGAAGTGCTTTCCCTGGAGTCTTCTAATGTGATGATCATTTCACGTGGAAAGAGGCTGGCAGGCAAGGGCTTAGATTAAGAACAGGTCATCTAAAAATCTCATTTTTCAGATCATCGAAATCTGTTCACAGATGGCTATTTTTGACCTGGTTTAGAAATCTAATGCAATCTGTCTCTGCATGAGAGCGAAGTGTGTGTGTGTGTGTGTGTGCATGTGTATGCACACATAAATACCTACGGTTAAAGCAAAGATATTATTGGACAAATAGTGTTTCTAGCCACATCTGTTTTGAAAGAAATCCTATTTTCTTAATATATCAATTTTCTTTATTAGATCTTTATGAATTTCATGTGTTTTTCTTATTTTCAGGCTGTGACCTATATACGTAAGTGGAGGGGAGAGAACATTTTTTGACACTTGGCATATACTGCCTAAAAAGCGTTTATTGTTTTTAGGTTACTACAAAAGTACATAAGAATACTAAGCTACTTACATAGTTGCACTGGTACACTGGTTCTTGGAACTTCACTTCTTTATTTATTTATTGCTTTTTCCTATTTGGAAAGCCAAAAATTAATTGAAGCTTTCTGTTCTGGGAGGAGCACATAGTATGTCTACCTACAGGAATTATATACAAATGTAACTATATTCTGCTTTCAAACATTATGTTAATTTCACGTAATTATCAGATGGCTGTTTAGTAACTAAATTGGTTTCTGATGTGAATAGAAGTTTTCTAACTATGACCATTTTAATATTAAAAGGGATTATTTTTTCAATATATCCCTTTTGAGATATTGCGGTCATACCCCCTCCCTTATTCCCATCTCACCCCCAAAAAGCATACCTTGCAAAAAAGGAGTTGCTTTCTCAACATTCAGTGCTAATGCAGCTGTTTCTCTTCGGTTTAAATTCATGCATAGACACAAAAGTTAATGTGCTTCTACATATTTCTGCATGTTTTAATTGATATTGAGTGGTATTATATTTCTGTTTGAATTAAAGTTACTTTAAGTATTGATTATAAACTTGCTGGAATCTTAATGTTTTACATATATGCTGGGGTTTGTCCATGAGGAGCTTTTTAAGCATAAATCATGTTAGAGAATTGAGCTCTGTGTGTACACACATTTTCCATTTTCTGTTTTTGCTTGATCTATGGATGTTGAAGGAATAATGCTTTTTCAGAAGAAAGAAAACTTGAAATGAGTGCTTAAGAATTTTTTTTTTCAGAGTCCAGCATCTCTATTGGTATAGAGAGCTTAAGGGAGAACAGAAATAGGTTGCTGCTCTGGTTTTGCTCTTGACATGCTTGCCTACGAGCTTCTTAGGAGAGTGTTTTCCTGAATATGGCAGAAACAAAGTGGATTGCTATTGGTTTGGATATGTTGCCCTTTTCAGATTTTAGGTATTTTGTTTCTGTACTCAAGTCTTTCAGTGTGCTCCCTGAAGTCAAACACTGTGGCATTGAAAGCTCAGCTGCTTTTATTGGGTTTATTTTTTGGAGGTAGATTTTTGTTTGTTTGTTTTCTGAAATAGTTTGGGAAATGATTCTCCCATGCTATCTTGATAAAATCAAACATGTTGCTGGTAGAAGGCAGCGAGCTAAATTTGTTGACATGTTACAAAGCCTTCCTTAATGCACTCAGATTGGCAGATGTGTGCTGGTGACCCAATACTTAGAAGCACAGGAGTAGCAAATTTTGTTCCAAAAGGTAGAAATAATGTCTGGCTTTTGTGCATTCTCTGCTTTTCAGGAAGTTGCACCTGGGGAAATACATCAAAAGCAAAGATGACACAATGTCAAGTATCTAAATTCAATTAAAAATACTAGATGCTTAAAAAAAATTTAAGGTGTCAAAACCTTAAGGAAATGTATACATGTATGTATATATTTGTTTATTCCTAGAAGCATCTTCAAAGTTTTTTTTCTTGTTTTACTGGCTATGCTCCCAAGCATCTCAGCAGTGCTCTTCTCTGCCATGTATGCAGAAGAGCCCTTTTTTCTTGCTTCCCTTTTATTACTAGTGTTTTAGCAGAGCAGGAATGTATAACATTGGAAGGAAGAAGATGGTAGATGAATATGGTTTTGAGATATTCATTCCTCTTTTTCCAGCCTGTTGCGTTCCCTGTGCCTAGCTCAAGCTAAGCTATCTGTGCTGCCACGGTAGTCCATTTTTCAACTGTAGTAACCCAGTATTTGTGGGGAGAAGGTAGCAAGCCAGTGAAGTATTCAGAATTGTACGGCCTATTCTTCTAAGACTTGTCCAACGTACCTAATGATAACTTCTCCATAGTTGAAATCAGCTCCTTGGTGTTGAGTGCATCACAGTTAAATTAGGACCCATGTATATTAGAAGTGCAAGGATATATAGAAAGAAAAGCTATAGCAAACTTGAACTGACAGTTCTGCCACTGTGGCTCCAAATGGAAGCCTTATGCTCCAGAACAAAGTGCTCGTGTATTTTAAATTGTCAAGGACTTAGACATCTTAAGAAACATTCTGCTGCTGCTTAGCAGAAGTGGAAAACTGAGGGTTTTGAAGGTGAGTGTATTGACCTTCTGTCTGCAAACCCTGTCCAAATTCTTTAGCATACAGGTACTTCACAAATATGAAGAGGGAGGGAAAAAAAGTGGATCTGCCTCTTGAAAATACAATTGATGAAGATGCCTCTTCTATACAGATAGGTTAAGTGATGAAATTCTTGCCCAAATTAAATGATCTCTTGCCCAAATTAAATGATCTCATCAACTCTGGTTGTTGAGAATATGCAAACGGTGCATGATTGTATCAAGTATTCTGGGCTTTCTGTTTTTTCATTTTGGTAGTAGCAGAACCAAAAAAATACTGAGCAAATTGTTCAGCTTCATTGTAGATGACAAAACAGTGCCACAGAGGGAACGTCTTTGTCTTGGAGGAATCTAAAGAGCAACTGAAGCTCTAACAGAGCACATTTGTTGACATAAAATGTCTGGCTAGAGAGCTGAGTCTTTAGCTATGCTTGAAAGCTTGACAAATTTTTCTTTCTCAACTGCTCAGTGCTGGAGGAATCTAAACAGCCATTGGCTGGTGCCAGTGTTGGGAAGAAACCATGGTGGTGGGTTTTTTGTTTTGTTTTTTTTTTTTTTTTTTTTTGTAAGCTCCTTCTTAAGTCAGTAACATGATTAATATATTGGGTTGGTCAATTAGTCCCTTGTTCTAGTCTCAGTGGTTTTTCAGGGCCTTTTTCCAGTTTGAAGAAAGAAATTACTGTAAAATGCCTTCTCCCTCTATCTTCCTTCTCTGCCCCACTTTCTAATATTGTGATGGTGGTGAGCTTTAATTTGCTGTACGGACTGTGCAGGCAGTCATTTTCTAGCAATGCTGAATCGTGTCTTCCTTTGCATTGCATTTTGGTTTCAATGTTGTGGGCTTTTATACTGTAAACCTTTTAACAAAGAGGAGACCTGAGTTTTCAAAATACAGGTCTTAAAGAGGGCTTTGACATGACTAAGTATTAACTTGAAGAGCGTAAGTGACTATTGTGCACATCAGAAAACTGGAAATCGACATCACAAAATCCGGAATTGGTTTTGTGTGTGTGCGTTCATGTTGGAGTAGGAAGTAGAAGGGTGCAGAAAAAGGGAAACTGCATGGTTTTTTGGTTTAATTTTGAGCTTGAAAAGTTTTGTCCCATTCTCTTGGAAGAACCGTGAGAATAGTGTGCCAGCCCCAGAGGAAGATTTCCTTATCGGTCTGCTATTGAAACTCTTCCTGTTGACACGCACGCTCGCTCTCTCTGGGGAACTTTACCCGGTCATCCAGAGAAGAGGCTGGTTTCATGTGACTTTAATGTGGGAATAGATGAGAGAAATTTGGATGCTTGGGACTTGGGGAGAGGAGACAAACTCAGAGACCTCAGTCTGTGTGAGGCTAGTACATTTGATTTGTAACTAGCTTGAACTCGGACTAGTGTGAGTAAAAGTCGAAGGTTTACTATGGCAGAGTAGACTTCTGTGCAGGCTGAGTGAGCCATCAATAATCCTCAATACATTTTTGGCTAGAGCTGCTGCAGTTAAACTATTGCTAACACTTCAGCTTAGTTTAAAGCCACACTGGGCATGCAAACAGATGTTCCAGTCACACCTTTGAATTACAGCAGAGACAGCTTTTTTAATACAATGTCTCGCAACTCTGAAGGAAGTGGGAAGAATGCTATCAAGTTGCATCAGCTGAGCTGAGAGAGCAAACTTATTTAGAAGAACTCAAGTGAGGCATTACTGTCTGAAGCAATGTTTTCATGTCCCTTTTCAATGCCTCTTTGTATGTTCCATGTTTAGCTTTTGAAAATGTATGCATGTACGATCACCCATATACAGGCCATTTGTGAGAAGAGTGGATGTGTGGCATTTCCAAGAGCGTGTCACGAGTCAGCGTGCGAACAGTGTGTGAACAGTGTGCCAGAAGGAGATCACAGGCCAGAAGACATGGAGTCCTGTGTCACTTTATGCTTTTCCTTTAAAGCTGAGGATGCAGGTTGGCTTAATCTTCCCTTGCTGTAATTCTTCAGTATTTACATGCACCAGAGTGCTGTTGAACAAATCTGCAGAAAGGAAAAAGTATGTCTTTACTGAAGATGGGGTTGAAAGAAGCAAGATCATCCTGTTAATAGTATGAAGCTATTTGGGAGCTGGAGACTGGGAAAGCGTGTGTCTAGTAAGATGCACTTAAGCTAAGCTGCAGACATCTGATAAAAAGTTGTATTTGTTGCTGTCATTTAGAGTTCCCTTATCTACTGGCAAACAAACCTGTGTTCTCTTGGTCTGTGCATTTTTTAGTTTTAGACTTTTTATTTTTATTTTTATTCCTTGTATTTTTACCAGGAGAGAATGATCTAGTTCCCATGGTATGTGCTTAGTAATTTCCAAGTACTGAAAGAGTGAAGGTAAATAAGGCCACCTGCATTGTAGACTTACGTTTAGTCATTCTTTGAGAGTTCTAAGTTTTGTCTTTAGAATTAAATCGCTCATCCACGTAGTTCTAAGGTGCTCTAGCAAAGCCATGAGGAGCATTACCCAGTTTCCTGTCTGAGAATTTTATCAGTCTGCCAAGGAAATTTGGTGCTCAGCTTTGGTTATTAATGGACATGTAGAGGGGAAAGCTGTGGTTTTATTCTTGTTTCATACTCTCATGTTTTGTAGTCTTTGTAGTCTCTTGGTTACCCTTAGTTCCTCAATCCTGTGTCTCTTTTCTGGGGGGTGGGGGGTGGGTTTCTTTTGTTAAATATACAATAATGTAAATGTTTCTTGTTGCAGTTTTGAAACAAATCTTTATTACAAAGAATATTCATGACTTGCATGGTACCTTAGGCAGCTTCAAGTGCTAATTACGTCATCAGAGTGCTTTGAAGACCAACGTGGTGAAAGGCTGTTGGCTGTAATTAAAGTGACTATTTTTCATCACCACATCTGTGGAGAGTGGTGGAGCTGGGGGTCAGTCCTCATTTGCTGTGTTCTGGTAATGCCTTTAGGATAAAATCAGTGGGCTGGATCGGAAAGCTTTATTATCGTGTTGTATTGTGTTCCTGGTATCTGATAGGAGGGCTGATCAAAACTTAAACACAAATTTGGAAGGAAGCAGTATGCACCAAATACATGGCAAATAAATTGGACGCAACAAACTATTGAGTTGTTGCTGGCTGCTGCTGAGCTCTAAATGTAGTGACTGTCAGGACCTGCTGCCTTGGATACAGAATACTGCTGCTAAGTTTAATAGAGACTTCACATTTGGGAAGAAAAATACAACGTAATACTTCGCTTTAGCCATGTTGCTGACACTGCATTAGTTGACAGATGACTAATTTATGGATAAGACTTTAATATGTAATCCTTGTGGGTTTTTTTTCTTTCTTGTCTTTAGGCGAAGCCAAAAATCTTCCTACGTATCCGGGGCCAAACAAGATGAGGGATTGCTACTGTACTGTAAACCTGGACCAGGAAGAGGTTTTCAGGACCAAAATAGTGGAGAAGTCATTATGGTAACAAATACATGTATACACATTCTGTTAACTTCTCTCATTCTCTGCTTTCTAAGTTTGTTTAATGTTCCAGAGATACTTTTTTGGCGGGTGGGAGGAGGGAGGATGAATATGATCCTTCTAGTTTTAAGAACATTAGTGGCAGAACTATTCATGTCACGATTCCTATCTCTGTATATGGGAAAATGTCTTCACCAAGGCAATATTAACTATTTTCCTAAGCCAGTGCTCCTTTCTGCAGTATTTGTTATGAACTTCCCCAAGCTTTTTAGATCTCAGCTTAGAAGGGAGCACTGAACTCCATTTCGTGTCTGTCTATGCTTGGTGTTTTGCACTCGTCTAGCTACCCTAATGGGTGGAGGTAGGGATTTTTATTTTTTTTTTTCCTGTCATGAGGCTGCAACTGAAAGGAGGTTTGAACAGAAGATGCCTGTTTGATTATCCTGGACACTTCCTGTGAGATTGTAGAAGCTAAATGTAGAATGAAACAGAACGAGAAGCATGTAGCAAAACTTAAAAACGTTTTCTCCTGGAAATCCCCAAACATCAGAAAAATAAAGGGAACCAGGCTGGGTGTGTATGTATATGCTGGCAAGTGAGGCTTTTGTGGGAGTTGAGGCTAAAGTAATGGCATGGAACAGTCAAGTTTATAACTTAAGATATAAAGTGGGAATAGAGTGAGAGTTGAGTGATACAGTTAGGAATTTATCTTGTTTTTGCAAATAATTTTCTTCAGGAAATAGCTCTAGACCCCACCCCCACCCCCTCAGAAGTATCCAATGCATTTAAGAATGTGAGTCTCAGTAGCTTGAGGTGGGATTTATTCCCTTAAGTCGCTTTAATTGTTCTCACCCATCATTTTTTGATGTCTTTAAGTCTTTATTCCTCATCTCACATTCTGATACAGTGTACTGGGGTCCATAATGGAGACTTCTGTTTCTTGAGGCATTTAGATTGGCGAAACATAATCAGAATGATGATGCTAACACTTTCTTGTTTGTAGTGTACTATATTTAAAAAAAAGGTGAAAAAGGAAAGACTGATACGTATGCTTTTTTTGTTGTTGTTACAATAACTTGCATGCAGTGTCCCTGAACCAGTTGTTTCTCTAAGAGTGACTTTAACTCCTTTAAATTCATTGCTGGGTCAACCAATTGTAGACCCCCTGCTCACAACTAGAAGTAGCACAGTGAGGTTTTTTTGCTGGATTATCATTAGTGCTTTGCAGGGAAGTGGAAAGTGGGGAGTGCGGGTGTGAGAATAGTTGATATAATTTCCTTGAACTAATCTTAAGTATTTTTCTGTTGAGAAAATAAACTCTTAGTAGTAGGAACAAGCATCAAGTGTAATTCCTTCAGTGGGAAAAAGTCCATCTGTCTTTAGATATCATTATAAAGCTGAAGAGGTACACTGAGGCTGTGCAGAACTGGAAGGGTTCTGGGTTCCTGTGGAGCTAAGTTCTTTTCATTAGTTGAGGTGAATTCAGAGGAGAGCAACACAATGATCAGAAGTCTGGAAAATATAACTGATGAGGAAAGGTTAAAAGATTGGAATTGCTTAGCCTAGATAAGAGGGATGAGAGTAGATATAACTATGTAAATATATTTAAAAAACAAACAAACAAAAACCCCAAACAACAAATGCCCCCCAAAAACATAAGAGGGGGGGGAATTGCTCTGTATGTCCAATATGGATATTGCAAATTGTGATGGACTTAAACTGCAGTGGGGAAGGAATTTTAGGTTAAGGTTTGTTATGAAGAAAAATCTTTCTGTTGTTAAAGATTCTGAAGCACTGAAATAGGTTGCTTTGGTTTTTCCATATTTATTGCTGAAGGCTTTTAATAGGTTCAGTATAATCGGTCCTGACCAAAATATGGGGATCTTCCTGCTTTGGAACAGTGGTGGACCAGATGAGCTCTTGAAATCCCTTTACAGTCCTATTTTCTTTGATCTAAAGGTTGACTAAAGATGATCTCCTCTGTCATTGTTTCTTCTCCCAGTGAATTCCTGTTCTCAGTGGTAGTGTGCCTTTTCCCTCTGTGAGCTTCTACTTGCAAGTATTATTTCTGAAAAACTTGCTTCTTTACAGTCCTTATATCGACTTATAGACACTGATAACAACTGAATTTTGCATTTATCCATATAGGTGTTTCTCTGTCCTTGTTTTTCTGTTGCATAAAAGAAAAGCAGACAAAAATCCCAAATATATGAACGTGAAAACTGGGATGTCTTCCCAATCTGTGATTAGGAATTGCTCTTATTTAGTGAGACATACTCAAACAGCTACTTAATCTTTTATGGCTGTGTTTACATCTATTAAAACAAGCGCATAATATTCCAGAGGAAGATGTTTTTCAAATGATTTCAGCCCTTATGCAGTTGTCTATTGTTTTTTGTAAGACTCTGAGATGAGCACATAGCTTAGGAGCCAGTCATGCTGTTACATTCTTTAATGCTTGTTTGTAAATTGATTCAACCCATTGAGTAACTGTGAATTATTGGGCAGGCGAGGCTTATGTGCCCTAAGGCCCATGTAATTTGTGTGAAGCAGAGAAATACCTGCTTTCATGTACAGTGTTTCTTTGCCAGGCCCTTGCTAATGTAATAGTGAAGCGTGTGTTGGGTCCCTTTTTCTGAGGTATCACTGCTGTGATATGCAATGTTAGATGGGAGCAGGGATGTGAAGCTGGGCCAATGCATGACTAAAATAATTGAATCCTGCCTGAACATCTGTGTGGCTGGCATTGAAGTGGGTGACACAGCCTTTGACTACAGTTTGAAGGGGAGAATGCTGGCTCTGCTCTGTTCTTCATGTCCTTTTTCTACTTCCTATCACTTCATGGCTGACATGGGGGTGGCTTGCTATAAAGTAAGTTTTAAGAATTGCCTGTATTCTCACTCATACTGGTGAGTCCCCCACCTTCCAGTAAGCTCAAAAAGTTATTTTCATGTAGTCTGTCTGAATTGAAAGGTGTTTCATATTCAGCCCTAGCACTGTTGACTCTGAAATGATGTCTTCTCACTCAGATTTGCCCTGGAGAAGCTTATGTTTTCCAGCATATCTGCATAAAATGACTTTCTTATCTGCAGGAAAAGGCTTGTAATTAAAGTCATGCTGAAACACTGTCTTGTGTACTTGGGAATTCAAGGGCTGCTTGCCCTTTACTTTTCTTTTTTTTTTTTTCTTTTCTTTTTACTCAGTTGAGCTTTCCAGGCAGGCCTTCTCCTGATGTAAAGCTTAAATAGAACTGGCAAACGGGAGAAAGGAAGTAGTTATCTCTCCTTCCCAGAGGGGCTTGGATGAATGTCCAATTCTGACTTGCTTGGGATATCTGTGACGGAGCCTTCAGACTCTGACTCATGATCTCCTGTGTTTTATCCTGGGACAGTGTAAGAAGTTGCCTCCCTGAGCTCTGTCCTGATGTTCTGCAACAGATTTTTATTTTATTAGGCTGTGGCAGAGGCATGAGAAGACAGCTGAGAGTAGTAACCTCTTGAATCAACAAAACATGAATCATTCAGAACTCCAAGAACTGAACCAGCACATTCTGTTGCCCAGTCTGGTTCACTTACCAGTGTTCTGAAGAGAATCTCTGTGAGCCTGATGTCTTTTATCTAAGTTTGCATCTCAAAAACTGAGAGCAGCCAGCATGGTGAACCTCAACTCTTCTGTTCAGCAGTCAGGTGGGACTCATAACTGACAATCAGGAACTTAAATTATTCCTGCCATCCAGCCTCTGTGGGCTTCTGTTAAACAGGATGGTGGCAGTGCTGCCTTGTGCCAGAAGATTTTGAGGGCTGCTGTGAGGATAACTTGGTAGTGTCTGACTGAAACAAGTCAAGGGTTACAACATGGGCAGGCCTTTCTATGAAACCACAGAGCAATTCTAAAGTACTGTTACGTGGGGCAGTTCAGAGTGATCAGACTTCTCTGGTGATCTTTGGACAAGCACAGTGAACGCATGGGTTGGTCAGAGCAAGCTCTCCAGGTTCCCAGGAAGAGAATCTTGAATTCTTCAAGCAGCACTGTTTTCATAAACTCCTTGGCACAAGCTTTTAGTAAATTCTAAGAAGGTCACATGCAAGTCATAAGATATGAGGGAGAGGTCAGTTAGAGCCAGGATTTAATACGTTTCTCTGTTTTGTATTTGTTGTTCAATGTTTATACTACCATCATCCACAAAGGCACTGAATAGAACTGGATCCATTCCATATAACCTAGTAGAGATGTACATGAAGGGACTTAGGTATTTTATGTCCTAAGGAACGCGTGAGGATTACTATTTTTTTAAATGCATAGATCTACAACTTTTTCTCTAGTTCTGAGCTGCCAGTAGACAGCCTGACAAGAATTTTGCCTGTTAATTTCATTTGCTGAACCAACTATTTAGCTTCCCCCATGAGTAGCTTCGAACTTCAGGTTCCACCATCCAGGACTTGTTCCTAGCTACAGATCTTCCCTGAGGATAAACTTTCTTGGCCCATTGGTGTTAAGACTGCCTTTGCCTTTGCTGTTTGCATCAAATGTTTCCATTCACTTAAAGGGCAGTGTCAGCTGCAACAGGAAATCAAGGCAGCTTCTCAGATCATAGGTGAAGAATGGAAGGAATGTGACATCTCTAAATTTGTTTCAAGGATATGAATAAAGGCAAAAACTGTTGTATGTTAAGAATCAAATGGCTGACAGCGTGTGCATTAAAGAAACGAGCAAACTGTCTTGAGTCTGTGATTTAGTTCTCCACTATTTCACTGAGGAATTTTTCACGTGCTAAACATAGTGATCAAAGCTTGAATGAAACAGCAAATGAAGCCAAAGGCACACACCACACACACACCCCCACACCCCCCCCCTTTTTTAAAATTTTTTTTTCCTGGTCTCCAGTGAAGGTAACAGTGAGAACTACAAGTCTGCAGCGTTCTTGTGAGTGTATCGTGAAATGTGCTGTAATTTCATAGTTAAGGCTGTGTTCTCTTTCACAAGAGGTTTTTGTGTCTTTGTTTTAGTATTAGATCAGGTAACAAATTCAATCGGTAGCTCTCAGAACTTTCTCTTAAGTCAACCTACTGCCATATTTAATGTTGTTATTTTTTAATTCTAGGCGTGGTTAAACCCTTTATTTTCCTATGTTTGGAGTTCATGACAGCTAAACTTCTCTTGTTCTGATAACATCTTGGATGCAGGCCACTTCCCAAATTTTAAACGCAAAGTTGTTTCCCTTAGTTGCCAAAATTAGCTGTTGTATTTGAGTTAGTTCCATTAGTTACTTCCATTTTCTTATGCTGCCAGCTCACCTCCTTGAAATAAAAGCTTTCCTCAGCCTGGAGGCCTTAAGTAAAGAGACCTTGAGCTGGATGCTGTAGTATGTTCTGCAGCTTCTCTCCTGCATGCTCCCAGGTGAGTCCTCAGGGTGCTGTCTGTGCCATGGCCTGCCATCTTCTGCACTTGACTGCATCCAACCATGGCTTGAATCCCTAATATCAATAGACTTCAATTCTGAAACACCCCAAGCCTTTAAGGGAAAAGGATAAGATGGGTATGGGTACAACTTCAGCCTGGTCAGGTGTAGTATTGAAGGCAAGGACTGTATGGTTGTGTAGGGAAGTAATACAGCTGGGAAATGTGCCAGGAAGGGAAGCAAGACTTAATGGAAGGAGAATAATGAAGTGAGCCTTGAGACCCAAGGCAGGGTTTATGAATGAGAGCGTTTATCCACACGAAAAGCCACCCATGTGAGTAACAATTGTTGGTGTTGTAGGCTGCTTTGAGTGATTAAAAAAAAAAAAAAGTAAATGCAGCTGTAATGTGACTTCTGTTGTTTGTGTGTGTCGTCTTACAGAATATTTTGGGAGGTGACTAGGGGCCAAATGGCTGCTGCTTCAAGTTATCATAATCCCTGTAAGCCTCACTGAGCCAAACCAGCAACTGTCAAGTGAGGATGATAACTATAGCTCGTGTGTCTGTCTCTCCCTTCTGAGTATAGGGTTGAGAAAATGCACACTGCTTTATTTTTTTCTCTGTGTAGTAGGGGTGGTTGTGGCTGTAACACAGCACTGTGCATCTGGGTGTCTCTGCACAGTGACACGAGGAGAAACTTGGATGTCTGGAAGACTGCAGCCTGTACTCTAACAGTGAGCATAAGTGGTATGTTTGGATTTAGATGTTGCCTTCTGTGCCATATACTTGCTGCTGCGTGTCCTCTGCCAAATCTGTGCTTCGAATATAATACTAGGTATTTTTAATAAATTGTGTAAGGAAGCTACCATGACGTCTGCCCAGTTTGGCTCTTAGAGAGCCTGTCTTACTTGCCTGTTGTCTTGTAGCTCTGTATCTAGTAGGGGACTGAAGTGTATTCGGATTTTACTTGGGTTGCTGTATCTGCTTTGAATAAACCTTCTCTTCTCTATCCCGTTCCCTTTACATACGCTGCAAAGCACAGTATAAAATGTATTAGCCAAGTAGTAGAAAAAGCTTAGTAGTAGAAACAAGCAAGTGTACTCCTTTGTACAGACTGATTTTGCTTCCCGCTCACATGGCAATGTGAACTCTGGTCTTCAGTTCATGCAGCAGGATGAATCCAGTATTTCTAAACATTTTAAAATAGTCAGAGGATGTTCTGTTGTCTGTGGCATGTTAATAGTCCTTACTTTCAGTCACAAAAGCAGTTTAAAAAAAAAATCCATACACAAAGAATTCTGGTTTGAGGGGTTTCATTATTATTCATCATGCAACTCTTTCGCTTCATCCACTGAAGTACTGGTGCCAAAACAAAAACAAAACTGCTTTAGCGAATCCTAAGTATTGAGAAACAAGCACAAGGTTTTGCAATGCAGCCTGAAGCTGCAGAAATATTTCTGCACTGAGATTTGTTTTATAAAGTCTCTTCCTCTCTATTTAATGTTATTTGTGATGATTTCAGTAGATATCTGAAGGTGTGGAATTAAAGTTGCAAGTATGCCTCTGGAGTTGAGTAAAACATGTGAGAAGAAACAAATTTTGAACCTTTTCTTAGGGGAAGAAGTTCCCATTCATCATGTTTGAAATGAGGATTCTCTTCCTTATTTGCTTTCATTCCACTTGATCTACACAGTGATTTGTTTCTCTCCTTCCCGGTCTCCTCCTGAAAATATCCATTGCCAAAACACACATTAGAAGAGATTCAAAAATAGATACCTTGAAATGGGAAGGGCTCTAAGCTAGATAGCTGTATGTGAGTGAAACAGTACCTGGAGGGAAATTTTTGGGTTTGATTTCCTGGTATTCCTGCTCCTGTGAGTATTTAGAACAAGCAAGTTTTTGGTGAGGGGAGGGTATACCTGAAGACTCAAATCCATTGCACTATTCTCTGTGCTTTTACTTGACTTTTTTTTTTGTGTGTGTTTGTGTCTTTCATGTGAGTTGTGGAAGCACCCTAGGGAAAGTGTCCTGATTAGTGTATGTGTCAGTGGTAGGGGCTGTATAGAAGCTGTGCATTAAGAGAGCCCCAGGCTTCCAGAGAAGAGGATTGCTGAGGTAGAGCATGGCAAGGTGATGGGTATGTACTGGAAAAGATGAGAAAGGGATGTGAAGCGAGGGTATGTGGAGTAGAAGGCTACAGAGTCAGGCCCTTGTGTGCCTGAAATTTTGGAGCAAGGATTTAAAAATTGGTACAGGTCTTTCTCTGTAATTTCTAATCCTGTCGGGAGAACAGGAGAGTCACAAGAGACTGTGACTTAGGAACAAGCCCTGTTTCATAACTAAAGAGTAGCTGATGTCTGCACTGCTACTCTTCTCATCGCTGTGATATCAAAACTAAAAAGATGTTAGTAAAACTGTTCTAAACTTAGTAGTCTTTAGTCAAGAGGCTGGGTTTGCAGATGCTTTTGTATTCAGCTTGAAGGAGCTGAATTGCATTTACAGTAGAGGTCTGCTGTTTCTGTGCTTGCATGGTCCTGCTCTCAGCACTTATATTCTGTCACTTGTTTGAAGTCAGAGGAAACTGAAATAATGACAACACTGGTCTTGTCTGTGCTTTTCCATTGTCACCATACTGATGTGCAGCCTATGCTGCAAGGTTGGGGAGGGGACCCTCATTATTTCTGCTCCTCTGAGTGATTAAAATTTCTCCTGACCGTAGGGTTGGTTAATCTACAAGGAAAGCTTAACTCAAAACCTGGAAGTTGAATCTGAACTCACTTGATTCTGAAAGATTCCCAAGTTTTCAGCTGGGCTAGTTCTAGTATTTGTTTTGGAGGATCTTGTCAGGCTCCTGAGGGTTGTGTAGACAGATGCTGCTGCTTTTTATTAATTGCTATGTCAAAATAAAAGTACTCGCTGAAGCCCCATCAGACTAATTCTGGCTTTTGGGAGAGAGGGTACGCTGAGGGAGGGATTTAGCTGTTCTTTTGGAAAAACCATTCTGGAGCCCTGGGGCTCACGCTCAAGATAAGTTAGCTTGGGAAATAAATCATGGAGTTTGACTGCTGCGACCTCTTGCTCTTCAGGTCTGGGTGGGAGACAAAGCGAGTACTGTTCTGAAGAGATAACATGGAGGAAAAGCACGCATTTAAGTGGAAGCTGGAAGCATTTGTGTGGTTACTTGTGATTCCTTCAGAAAGAAGATACTGTTTCTGCAGAGCTACCCAAGATTGGGGCAGGGGGTTATCGGATTTATCACAATGTGTATCCTTACAGTTAAAACTTCATTGGCTGATTATCTGGTGTAGAGTGAATGCACTTATATTGGAAATATGCTTGCTTATTTATTTAAGAACGCAGTGCACCTCAAGGGTGTTTACCTGACTGAGGGGTTATGAATCTGCAAGGGGTACAAGATCTTGGAGGGGGGAAGACCAAGAGCAGAGCAAAGCTTCTCTTCTGTCGACAGCGGCCACGAATAATGTATCCTTTGAAGACTATCAGCCAGCAGGCGCGCAGGCTAATAAGCCTTGTGCCTAAAAGTAGTGTCCAGATGTGGTCCCTGCATGGCTAAGTCGGCCTTCGTAGCATTTCTTCTGTTAATCAGTCTCTGATACCATGTCTTGGACTAGATGCTTCCTGTTGTCCACTCTGCTTTTCTGAACGTCGTGTTTGTTTTGCTGTAGTGTGATCTTATTCTGCCCCGACCGTCATTAATGACCCACATTAGTGGGGGACTTGCCAAAGACCCCAGTTGTCTCTTCCCTGCTACTTCCCTCGGAATCAGCTAAGCTGAATTAAAGAATGCTAAGTATAATTTACATTGCCTTTAGACTTCCAGTATACTGAAGTTTCCCTTCTATTCTTGATAGAGGATTGGGTATATAATCCACAGTTCATTAAGTATCATTTCATTCTAAGGTCATTAGTGAGTAAATTCATCTGTCATGTTCTTCCAGCAGAAAGGACAATTTTATGGCTGAACAGAGTATTAGGGCTCTGAATGATAGAAGTGTTTTGCATGTATAATACACTAGATATTTAGGCAATGTTTAAGTATTTGTGTAGCCCCCTTGGGTTAAGCCTGTGCGTGAAAACTTGCACCAAATGATGTGCACAGAATGAGGCCCTCAAGGCTGCCAGCAGAAGCATGGCTACTGGGACAGTCAGATAGTTCCCAGTCTGGTAGAAGCTTTTTGTACCAAAGAACTCATGTATTTTGTGTCTGAAGCAGTGGCTGCTGAATTCTTGATTCCAAATAAAATCTCTCAGAACAGAATGGGTAAAAAGGACACAACCGCAGATGCGTCAGATTTTTCTCCCCTGCCTTCAGTAGGGATGACTGAGTGGGGCTCACGTTGGTTGCCATAACTTACGGCTGGATGCATTTATTTCAAGGAATGGGAAACCATTTCAGTGGTGGAAGTTTAACCTGTGGGCATGCCTTGGGCTTTGTTGTTTATCCAGTATGTTTTCTTCCATGTGGCTGGTGGAGTAGCGACTTAAGTAATGTTCTCACTGAATATTGAGCGATGTCTCTGGACTTCATGAAATTAATGTGGCATATTCCCTTCAAACACAGAGTGGTTAGCTAATTCGCAGTGCCTGTGTGTCTTGAGTGAGACTTGTCAGCTGGCTCTTGAGGGAATGTGGCAATTCTGGAGGAGTGTATTTTTACTGTAGGCAGAAATACATGCAAAAGTGTATGGTGATGTAAAATATCCTGAAAGAAGCCAAGAGAATGACCTCTCCTGACAAAATGCTGAAAAATTTGAAGTTAATGCAAGGAACTATTAATAATTTTTGGATACCTAATTTTCTAACATAAAAAGCCTTTAATAATGATTAAAACTACAGCACAATTCTGTCTCCCATTTTTATGCTTAGCCAAGACAATAAGGAGGTCTGTGTATAAAAGGGGAAGAAAAAAAAACTTCCTGGCTTTTGGCCTGTTGGAATTAGATTTATTTTTAAGTCTACATCTGCAATGCTTGCTGTATTTGTCCATATGACTCAAGTTGCATCCACTCATTTAGATCTACTGAAGCATGAGTGACTTGGAATGAAAAGTCTGTGTAAAAATGGTAGACGTGTGAATGAATAAATAATGTTGATATATGCTTATAGTTCTTAGGAGTAAATCCTTAACCATATAATTGGATAGAGAGAAACAGAAAGAGTTGCTATTAGGTATCTGAAGTTTGGGTTTTTTTGTTGTTGTTTCCCATTTAAATTGGTAGGATCCAAAGAAAGCCCCTTAAGTCTCTAGAGCTTTTCATGCTGAGATAGTATTTATTTTTTTAAAATCTGGTCTTACTGCAGAAGAACGGATTCTGTACAATTCCAGTAAGCAAAAATAGACAGATATGCAGTGTTATCAGGTAACATGCATCGTGCCAGCTCCAAGGCTTAGTTACCATCAGTTGACTGAATCTGACTTTAAATAAGAAACTTTGCAGGGGATGAGAAAAGAGACAATGGCTGTAGGCATTTTATTTTAAATGAACTAACTCCTTTTAAAAAAGAAATGAATATGAATATATATATATATAGATGTGCCATGAACCATGCTGTATTTTGCTTATGTTTCATGAGTATGATTTTGTGATCTCTGTCATAATGGTCTGTTGTAAGCATAGTATGGCAGCAGGGGCCTCCCGCCACCCTTCAAGGATATGTAAAACAGATAATGTGGTCTCTGCCTTCTTTGTTTAGGGACGCTTGTTTTCCAGGTAAAAAGAAGTATCTGTTCGTTTTGAACATTAAGAAATCTTGTTCTGTGGGTATTTAAGCTAGTTGGGAAGAGTCAAAGTGGAACAGTGCTTGAAGGTTCATGTTCATGGGCAGGAAAGACCATCAGAGTCCAGAGTGATAGTCTGGGTATGAAGTATAAACACGCTGGCTCCTCCGGGATACCAACACTAATTTCTTTTTTTTCTGTGTGTGTGTGTGTGTGTTTATGTGTATGTTTTTTTTGTTTACCCAGCCCCTTCTATGGAGAAGACTTTTACTGTGAAATTCCTCGGACCTTTCGCCATCTGTCATTTTATATTTTTGACAGAGATGTTTTTCGAAGGGATTCCATCATAGGTATGTGTTCATAAATTATTGGTTTTTTTACAGCTTACTTCTCTTGGATTTTAACTGTTAGATTGTATGTAGTCTTATGAGTTGGGGTCTTGATAGGACTGACGATGACAGTGGTAAGTACTGCTCAGTATTGTCATTTTTTTATCAAGTGACAAAAACGTCTTCAGTATTACATATTATAAAAGAGGATGGGAAATAAATGCTGTCCGTTAATGATAGTAAATGCGGATTGCAGTTTAACTGAAATAAACAATGCTTTATTGCCTAAATGTTGGCAATATCATTTGTTACTGCATTTTTTTTCAAAATGCAAGGCCTTTAGTCTTGCAGTTTTCCAGGACTCATTATACTTACCTGCATGCAGTATTGTTAAACTATGACTACCATAATGACATGCAGAGTAATAGCTACTGGTCGTAGTTACCCACAGTACAATGATGACAGAATTTTATAGAGAATATCAGAGCAAGCGGTTGCCTACAGAATAGCTCTGTAAGACCTCTGCTTTTCCAGATATTATTTGCTATGTATTTCACCTGCAGCAAATTGTATGACACTATTTATCTCTTCAGGGATAAAAATCTTCTAAAAGCCTAGCTGTTATTGGGGGAACACTTTCCACTTTAAGCCGTTTTAACTGTTTGGATTTTTTTCAGTTTTTCATCTCTTATTTTTGAAATAAGTTGTATATGACTACCATTTTTCTAATTCCAGTAAAACACGACTATAGCTATCAATGAGGTGTATATGTCTTGACAGAGCTTGTCATGAGGAAGTTGTCTGATGTTGAGCAACAGTTTGTATAATGCTGTAAAGTGCATTATGTTAAAGTGCATGGTGTGGTGGTGCAGATCTGTTCCTATGTATCTTTACATTACACTTTTTTATCATGCAGTCACTAGCTTTTTCTTTAATAACTGTTTTACATATGAGCTAGGAAACTGGGTTGTCATTCTTTTTATGTCCCTAACTGAGCTCATGTGTGTATAGCATCTAGCAATCTAGCATCCTTGGAGGAGGGGGTCAGTTTCTGATTTTTTCAGTGAGCTTTTGGAAAGCTTTTTGGTCTCTTTAATCTCTAGTTTTCCCTTGTCACGCAAAAGTAATACCTTCTTTCTTTCAACTGATGAGTTTTTCATTGTTGAAATTGCCTTATCTGATCTCCTGTGTGTCATTGGTTTTCTGCAGCTGCAGTGACCCATGAACAGGCCATGGACTGGAATTTTTCTTGCTCAGGGCTCTGCTCCCTCTTTTGGAGCAAGGGTCTCTGAACACTTAACACGAGCCAGACCCATGAGATTGCAGATAGAGAAGTGCAAATTATTTCCTTTTCTCTATGTTTCCTAAGTTCCTGTTTTAATAATCAAGCTCTGACATTGGAAGGGAATTCTTCAGGAGCTGCTGGAGTAATCTTGTCTTAAAGGTACTGGGAGCAGTTTGTGAAAAAGAAGGACTGGCAGAAGATGTAAAGAGACTTTTGTTTGGATGCTTGAATGATTGATCAGGTTTCTATTTTTCATTAATCCTTCAGGAGTGAAGGCAATGTTGACTTCTGTATGCTTTGCAGAATCCCTGGGTGGGTAGTCTGGTGTGTTACTACACTGATGTAGCACTAAAAGTCAAAACCTCCAGTGTTACCTGTCTACATCAAGATTTTACAGTGCATATTAGCTGTTGTAGTCTGAGTTTTGTCCCCTCTTCCTCGCTTTGTTCCCCTCCCTCCTTATCACAGGCATATTTGGAAGAGGATTTCAAAGATGTGGAAGTGTGGTAAATAGCAATGGAGAGAAGAAAAAAATCCAGAATTCCTGTCACTTTGATACTAACTCTTAAGTTCTGCTAGTAATAGGAAAATGTTCTGGAAAGAGAACAGTGCTCTGGAGTAACTGCATGTGGTTATTTTCAGTAGTTCCTACTGAACAGGAATCATCATCAGCAAAGCTAAACAGTGGAGTTTTTTTAAGAAAGGGAACTCTTTCATTGGAACAAATTCTGTAATATTTAAAAGGAATAGTTGCTCTATGTGTATCTTCATCTCAGTCTTAAGAGACCTTTCCTTGAAGAGGCTTGAGCAAGGGAGGTTTGGAAGAGGTCCCTACTGAAAAGGTTTGGTCAGAGCAGTGCTAGAATAAGCTCTTTTCTGCTGAAGCGCCAAATTCTGCAAATAGGGGCCCTTTGTTTGCATTACAGAGATCGCTTGTTATATTATGTCATCATGAGACACTTCTGCTGAAGAAAATGTGGTTTCCCGTGCTTATCCAGCAATGAACTTTCTCAGAGAAGGGAGTTGGGGGTTGTGTCTTCCATCCAGAGAGATTAATTTTAAGCTCAGATGTTACTGAGCTTGTGAATTTGCCTGGGTTTCCTGTGTGACCTGGTATGTTTAAGACCTCTGTTTGCATTGATTGTTTGGCTGGTTTGGTGGGGGTTTTGAGACAGAGAGAGAACAGAGTGCATGTGTGTCAAAATGGTGAGAATTTGGCAAATAACTACTTTTTTAAATCGGTTGGCTAGCAGAGTTCCTTTTGCATCACTATTTAGTATTGCCAGAACTTTCTCTTGGTGTTACAATATTGATTTCCAAGGTGACTGGAGCTCAGAGTAGGCATGCTTTTATTTATTCAAATATGAAGTACAAGTTTTGTGATGGCAAGTTCTTTAACATCCGAAATGCAACTCAATGTGTGACAGATGAGAATGCTCAAGCCACCAAAAGCGGAAGGAGTGGGGGCAAGAAAATGAAAAATAAGAAACCCCTGAAACCTCTGACAGAAACTTCCGAGGAGAACCAAACAAATTTCAGAAACTGGAACACATGTGTAGCAGATATGTTTTGGAACATACTGTAGTATTTTGACATACAGGATGGGAGGATTGTGCAGATAAAGATATCTTTGAGTTTGCATGTTTGTTTATTACATTTGCATTTTCCTAATCATAATTTGCGAAGTCATCTGGGAATTTGTTAGCTAAACAGATAGAACTGTTCAACAACTGTGTCTTGGAAGAATCTTGGATGTCGGATGAAATGCAAATATAAATGAAGAAAATGCAGAGCTCTGGATCTGAAAGACGATTTGTCTTTTTTAGATAAAATGTGGCAAATACACAATTACTGTGGCAGTAAACTAGTCTTGAGGTGTTTAATTGATATTGTGTCTTGACTGTTACTGGCTAGAATTTACATACTGATTATTATAGTATGTTGAGATGAGTAGGAAATGTACTACTGAAAGTAATGGTAAATTCCATTTAAAATTAGATTCACTTGTTTGTTTCCAAATGATCAAATAGGAGTAGTAGACCAATTTCATGGAACAATAATACGTAGGATAGCTATTTCCATCTAGTTGTTACAATGAGAAAGACATTAGGAGGGGGGATTAACTTGAAAAACTGTCAGTTGGTACCTTTCCAGTAGTAATGGGAAAAAGATACCTCTGGCTGGATGCAGTAGAAGGAATATTAGGATAGCAGTGCTGCTAAATAAGGCAGATGTAAATAGATGTTCTTTAATGATTATGTTTTGATATTCAATTTTTCTAAAAAGCTGAAAACTAAATGAGGCAAACTGTGCCAATACAGTGGGACAGAAGGCTTTTCTCACCCTTTAACTGAGCTAGATCTAGTGAAGAAAAGTGTCTCCACGATATGGCCTGAGCTGGTATTCTTCTAGGTGTGTAATGAACAGTTTAGGCTGCCAGGCTGTGACCTTGAACATATAGATCAGTTAAAGAGGAAATGTGCCACACCAAGTCATTTAGCACTGTGCTGAGAGAATAGTTAATATCATATGCCCTTCAGGTGACAAGTATACGATTATTTACCTTCTATTTAATCACAAATGATGTTTGTTTGTTTGTTTTTTCACCGCAGCAGTTCATTTGGTCTGGTAACAGATGCCTGTAACTGACTTGCTAACATCTATGTTAAGCAGGAACATGAAGAGAGCACAATGCACCCCCCTGTGAAGTTCTGAGGGGGAAGAGTAAATCCAATCTTGGCCCTTGTACTACACTGGGGAGTAAGAACTTTCCTTTCCAAGTCTGTGGTACTCCTGACTGAGGGGGAGGCTTGGTTGCCGTGCTGATGGGGACGGAATGGTACTGAATAAATCACGTGAAATGCCTAAGCTCTTCAATGAAGGAGCAGAAGGCCAGCAGGGAGAAGACTAGCGAGTGATTCTGTTAATTACATTTACTATAACTTAACTGCTGTAGGTCACCCTCAGAGAGGTTATTAGGTGTGTTCTGCAACAAATTTAGTCTTGTGGCCATTATATCCTGGCAGGTTGTAACTGTCTTCCTGCTTAACACTAGATGAGCTGAAGCAAAGTAAGGCAATAAAGCAAATTTGCCTTTGGAGGTAGCTAAATTTAGCTACTCTGGACTGAAGGAGATGAAACTAAATCATAGCTCATGGACACTTTCACAGAATGAAAACACCCTGGAATTGAAAGTTGTTTGAGGTGACTATGCCTTTGTTAATGACTACTTCCAAAGCTGAGGAGGTGTGTCTGCGGAGTTGCTACCATTTATTACCAAACATCCAAGCAAACTGTTTACCGTTATTAGTTAGCTGTTGCCAAATACAGCTGAAGCCTCACCTTTTGATTATTTTATTGGTTTAAAAGAAAATTTGAAAAAGAATCATCCCTGTTAAATTTTGTTTCTTGCTAGATAAGTGGAGGAAAGATCTTCCAATACAGTGTGAAGCAGAAATCAGGATTTTAATAGAAAATTGCATTCCTCTGCTTCTCCTACCGCGACTGTGGCTTAGGCAGCAGTCACAACTTGGTTTACTGTTTCCGTGATGTGCTGTTGGACGACATGGGAATAATAGCTACTCAGTATGGTATAAATATAGCTACTAATGAAATAAAGGAAACGGATGACTCTGTCCCACAATGACAAGTTTTGAGAAGCTATAAACTAGAATTATCCTGAGAAGATTCTCTACGGTTGCATAGAAAGCCTAAAATAAATACTTTCTGCATAGAATAAATTGTTAGGATGCACTCACAATATCTTTTAACATAACAGATGGTCACAAAAGCAGGAAAACAAAGTTGAGCTTTCAAAAATATGTATTTTTCCTTTTTCCTCTTACAAGTATACATATTACAAACAAAACTACTCCGCGTGATGTGCTAGAACCTTGACTGTCCTTTTATGCAACCCTCCTCCTTACCAAATGACCGTGTTAATGCTATCTGTATTTGGAATATCACCATAGATCCACCCTCCCAGCTTATCTCTGACTGTTATAGTTTGAGCTGGGCTTTCTGTATTTTCTGCAGTTGTTCAGTGCAGGCAGCGTGCTCAGGGTCTTGGTGCCTACTGTAAGGCAGACAACAGGGACTGCAAGTCTAGATTTTAGGACTGCTCTCCCGTGGCAACTAGCCATGGGCTATACTGCCCTTCTCAAATGTATGGACGTTTTGAGGGCCCAGAGAGCATGTGGCAGAGAATTGATACCAGAGGTGTGGTTGAGTAGGGGTTTTTTGTTTTGTTTTGTTTGTTTTTTAACAGGAAGGGAGAATAGAAATTGTGGTGTAAGCCAGGTGAGATCTTTAGGATTGTGGCCAGCAAAACTACCCTGATAGAGGATAGTCCATGCAGTGCTGCAGCTTGCTTCTTGGAAGGATAGAAGCTATGTCATCAACAGCCTATTATTCTTTGCATTATTATCCAAGATAAATCCCATGAGGGGGAAAAATGGGTTTCATAAGTGATAATATATTTGGACTAGTTATTCAAAAACCAAACAAAACTGGTTTCATGAATATAGTACACATCAGTAGTGGTGTAGGATGCACCACTGCTGTGCTGGAAGTATTCTAATTCTTACCTATGGTAGCAGATGGTCTAGTAGTGGTGTGCTTCATGGTGCACTGCACAGGATCTGGGAGGGAGCCATTCTGCTGCTTCTAAGGCTCTGAAGCCTTATGTTGCTCCTAATTCTCATCCTTACCTTTCTAATCTTCAAGTAGGGAGATCACTTGTTTCGATCTTTTTCTGTGTTATGGCAGAGGTGAGTGAATTTGTGTGGTTCTTGAACAAGGCAGGGGTCTAGCCCTTTTTGTCTTGCAAAGTTTCTGTACTTTGACAAATAATCCTTCATACATATAATTATAAAATTCCAGGTAGTCTGGAATAGCAGCAGTGTTTCTTGGTTGGAGATTTCAAGGTAATTAAAGCTTCATAAGGCTTTCACAGCCTAAAATGTCGATTAAAATCGATTCTGATTTGTCCTTCATCTTTTCAGCTATTGAAAGTGACTATCCTTGTGCATCTTCATATCAGTTATTTTAAATGAATTCACTGATAATGGTGTCTGTGCACTTAATATACTAGCATGAAGCAACTGCTGAACTAGCTTCCAGATCCTCTTACTGCCTAATACTGCAGCACAGAGGAGGCAAAGTAGTCTCTGCTCAGAGCTGAGAGAAGACTGAATTAATTAGGCATTTGGGGCCTTTTAATATGTGACTCAGACCTAACCCTTTGCTATAAATTAAATATACTGCAGTCGGTGTTAATGGAGGATGTTGTATTAAAAATATTACATTATAGTGCTTCAGCTCACTTGGCAGCAATATGCAAAGTTCTGTGGTTTTCACTATGCAAGTATTCCAAGATAAAGATAACCTAGAGAGAAGATACCAGAGCTCCTGAAATGCTCTGCTTTTAGGGTTCTGTAAAATAACTGTTGGATCACTTTTCAGGTAGAGCCTCCTGCCCTTTTAAAATTACAAACTCCTGTTGCTGTCTTGACTTCTTTTTCGGTAAAGGAATATATCTTCTGCTAATCTAGCATCTGACATAAATATTCAGGTATCTCAGCTGTGAGGTAAGCACTCTGCAAAGTGGCAAATGAGTATTAAAAGGCGAGATGTAATCCTCAAACTAGCATCTAATCCTTTTGTCACCAACAGGTAATCCAGACAGAAGGTAGTTGTGACTGGATGGAGAATGCCTGAGCCAAATTATCAAGTCTGTTAGTCTTTGTACAGAGTTAGACGCTTAATTGACAAGCCCAAGCATGTCCAGGGACAAGCTAATGGGCTGCATTGACTTGCCTGGGAGGAGCTTTTGAAACTCCCGTGAGGGACAGGCACTGAGGGCGCCGTGCTTCCACAAGCACTTTCCGAAGCGGTGAAGCCAGAAATCCCTACCCATCTCTGTTGCAGATTTCTGCCTCCGTGCCCAAATTATTGGCATTCTACTGTCTTCTGTCTTTCAGCTGTGTGACTCTTGAGTGGGGAAGCCATAGAACAGGTCAGTTGAAATGATCTGTGTGTTAAAAATGCCAACAGCACCCACATGTGACCCCTGAAACTTATTTCTTCTTCCCTTCTCCTCCCCCAGAATGTTTATTTTCATTGTTCAGGTTTTTTTTTAGTTTTGATCCCTTAACAGTTTCAGTACAGCCTGCTGCGAGGACAAGGGTGCATGGGTGGGGAAGGTAGGAGACTCTTAGATCACTTTGAACATCAGGGATCGTGAAGTGGAATTTGCATCCTTAGGACTATCCAGGGCCTAGGTAGTAACTTCATCTGTGAGCTGGCTGCATGTTTGAAATAATAGGTTGTTGGTAGATTGCTTTTCCCTAAAGAGAGATTCACAGAAGAAAGGGGTCAGGTAGGGCACGTCTCATCTTTGTTCTGAGCACAGGGCTTGGGATTTAAACGTGCTAGTGAAGATCTGTTTGGTCTGAACTGCAGGACATAGGGAAATTACTGCCATATGGGTGGAAAACATGCAGGAGTGTGTGGGGTTTCCATGCTCTCCCCAAACGGGAGGTCCTGGTGAATGTCAGGCTTTGGAAGGAAATCAGTTCAGATGAGAAGAATGCTTTTTACCTCATCGTTGCTGGTCTTGTTGCTGAGAATCTAACTTCTTAAAATGTAGACTTGACTAAGGCTTGAAATGACACCTTTACTGTTCGGCATGCTCTGCTGTTTCCTGCCTCCTCCCATCCAGTGTCTAAAAGCTTAACCAGACCCAGTCTCTCTGCAGCCCAGGGCGGCTCTGAGTAAACAAGCAGGAGCGGCTGGGTGCCTCAGGTGCAAGTTTTGGAGTCTCTCCCTGCTGCCTGGCAGCCACCCAAGCCCTGAGAAAGAGCCCAGGACAATGGGCTCGAGTTTGGGAGCATGCTGAAGAGCCATAAAGAGGAAAATGTCCTGTAAATGAGTGATGGTAAACCTTTCTGACCTCATGTGCCAGGTTTATCTTCAAGGAGAGTTGTAGGCCCTTATTGCATAGTGTCCCGTCAATTGACAGGTGCCAACAGCTTGTGATTGTTGGCCTAGATTTAACCTAGTTCTGGTGAGGCTAGAAGTTGTTTGAACCAGGTCAGATGTAGGTCAGCTGGTGGCAGAGCAGTGACTGTATAGAGGAGGACAGGACCTGACCGCGCTCAGCACCTGCACTGTGGCTTACACAGGCCTGGTGATGAGGAGGAGGAGGGTGGCTTGGGTGAGCGTATGGACATGGCCGGTGCTGGCAAAGAGTTATGAACAGAAATTGTGCAGGGCACTCCCGTACACAGAGAATTGTTTAATGGAGCAGATCAAACAATCTGCCCGATCAGTGGTACACCTCTGTATATGTTTAGACGAGCCAAAGCGTAGGTCCTGTTTTTTTACTCTCCCTTCCGCCCCCCTTTTTTTTCCTAGTAGATATTTGGTATGCAGTGAAAAACCTTGGATTCTAGCCAGTCCAGTCAATAAGTTTCACTCATTAATAAGACTTGTTGTGTGCAGAGCAAACAGTGCTGTTCAAACAGTTTCCTAATGAAAACAGTTGTACCACCATGTTAACCCTCTCGGAGCTGGAGGCAAGTACCATTGCCTCCAAACACTTTGCTGCAATTTTGTTCTGACAGTGCAGTCAGACCCATCTGGGTTATGTTGCCATCCTTGATGTAGAAAGCAGTGGAACTCCCTTGCTGAAAGAGGTGACAGTGGTAACACCGTTTATACTACATACAGGTGCAGATGTTGCTAAAATCGTCCTTGAGTTTTCTGCAAGGACCTTGCCTGCATGGGAGGTGACTGTGAGTGAGACTGATTACGGGCAATGGTGTTTGGGAAGTGCATGACACACTGTAGTCAGGTGGAGGATTTCTGCAAGAGATTAAAGGGTACAGTGAGGATAGAAAGCAGTGAAAGTAAACCATTTCAGGTGAGGTCCAAAGCAATTATTGGAAGGTCATGTGTTTAAATGAATTCCTCTCAAAATGTTTTAGAGAAACTAGGCTGCCCGCAAACTGCTGTGGTTGAAGAATAAAAGTAGAAGCTTTGAAAATACACAACAATCATCACAGATTCTCAGCAGTGTAGCTTGGTGTCCTCTGTTCAGCTCAGTTCAGTTGTCTTATTTACCCTTTTTGCCATATTATTTTTAGGTTTGTGTAATTTTAATTATTGCTTTTCTAAGAAGTTTCAAGTCATTTGCATATCCAATAAAGAGCCTCGTAATGAATCTGCCTTGTTAATCTCTAGTTTAATGTTTGCCAGGAGATGGATCTGGTAATCTCTAAAGGACAAGCAGGGGGAAGAGAGCACTGAGGGCAGAATGAGCAAGACTTGCGCTGTGGAAGTGAGAGCAGAAACCCTGGCGGATACTATGGAGGACAGTTTTGGAAGGATGGCAGAGTAGCTTAGAAACTGGGACTGGAAATCTGGAAGCTGTCACCAGAAGCAGCCCGAGGGTGACAGAAGAATGCAGCTGCAGCAGGGTGCGTGGAGCAGCAGCCCAGCGTACAGGAGGGCTGGGTGGAGCCATCCGAAAACAGCTGAAGGAAAAGGCCAAAATTTGAGGGGTGTAATAACTTACTGCTGGGACTTCCATAAGCTTTGCGATTTCAGAAGGGAGAAAGCTTTGTATTTGCTGTTTTTGTAGTCTTCCATTGTATGGAAATGTGGGGTTTTTTTGGTTTTTTTTTTTTTTTCTAAATATGTTCTGTTAACATTTGCTGGGGTAATGTATTACTGACCTCTGGCCAAACTGCATGGGTTTGGGAAGCCTTGGAAATTTCTCTCCCACTAAGACTCTGTTCATCGGTGTGTTTTATCTAGCAGGATTTGATTAAAGAAAGTCCGTGTTTCTGTAGCAAAGCAATGGCTGCAAACTGTGTACAAGCAACTCTAGCAGAGAAAGCCTGCTACCAAACCACATTGCCAAAAACCAGCTTCCTCAAGCCTCATGAACATCTCTGACTGTCCTGGATTCTTTCATTTTGAATATGCTGCTTTGCTGAGTGCCTGGGGAGCCACCCAGCCCAAAGCTGCTTTCTGAGGATCGCGTGCTCCTCAGGCATGCCATGCTCTGCTTTGTATATGCAAAGAAAGATGCTTGGAAAAAGTTTCATTGCCCCTCAGAGAGTGCTTTACATAATGCCTTGAGAGACTGGGCAAGATAAGAGTTTCAGCTTTCCATATATATATTAGCCCTTAGCGTGCATGTACGTTAGTTCACAGCATGGAACTGGTTGCTGTGGTCATAACTACCAAACCAGCTGATTTCATGGGGGTAAGAGGGGGGGGTAAAAAGGTAAGGGGAAAAGCTCTACAGTGGTTTGGTTTTGGTTTTTTTTATGTATACAGTCAGGGGTAGTACTTGGGTGCCTCTGGGTTGCAGAATACAAAAACTGCAAGACTTGAGGGAGGGAAGTAGGTCAACAGGGCCTCAAAATGCAGATCTGGGAATCTGCTGTGACTTGACATCTCTAGTTGCTGCCCTTCTCCTGCAAAACTATGTAGTGAAAAGCCTCATCCTAAAATATTGTTAGCAATAACCCCATGCATGGAGCTTTCTTTTGGGATTGTTATAGACATCTGCCTCAAATCTCTCTCCAACAATTTTCGAGCTTTTCCTCCCACAAGTTTAATTGTCATGTCAAAGAAGTAATGATGATGTTTTCACTATAAGCATACTTACAAGCTTATCCACAGGGCCCAGTGCTTCAGTCTGTTAGGCGAGTATGACGTTAGGAATTTTAAAGTCTTTCACAATATGAAGTGGAAAAAGCTGCTCATCAGAAGGAATTCTGTATTGTGTAAAGACGTATGCCCTGAAGAAATCTTTCCTTGCTCTGAAGCCTTTCTTGAATATGACAGTCCTTAAATCATTGTTTTAAAAATTGTTTATGATGGAAATGTACTCCGGGGGAGCTATAGCATGTCTTAAACTGTGCTTCTGGTTTGTTTTATTTCCAGGAAAGGTAGCTATACAGAAAGAAGATCTGCAGAAGTATCATAACAGAGACACCTGGTTTCAACTCCAGCATGTTGATGCTGATTCAGAAGTACAGGTGAGATTATCTTGGCAAAGGAGTACTTATAACAGGGCCATGGCAGCTTTATGGGTTCTATGGCTCTAGGACAGACGTGTTGCTTCCCTGGAAGAAGGAAGCACTGCTCATTTGTATGGTTTAGGTTTCAGTGACATTTGCAACTTTTGTGTGTAGGGTGAGTTACAAGTGTGCATAAATCAGTGGGGCCAGGATTCAGCCTACAGAAATAATTAAAACTATGTGAACTATCAGGGTCACTGATGCAGGGAGGGGTGTGGTTATCTCAAGTATCAAATAACTTCAAAACCATATAAATAACTGTTGATTTCTCAGGGAGCAGAGCCAGCTTGAAAATAGTATTTGCAGGTAGTGTTTTAAATAACTATGTAGGCAGGTTGTCACAGGAATGGCAACAAGTACATCTCAGATGAAAAATACACTCCCTGCCAGATTTCTAGACCCTGCTCCAAACCATGGGAATGCTGACAATTATATCACTTCAGCTCCATTTAGGGTTTGGTACTTTGCAGATTTTTGTACACAGGGAGATTCCTTCATCGTACTTACTCTCTTCTGAAGCAGATTCTGTTTTCTATTACAATATTAAGTCTTGTGAAAACAGTCACTATAACAAAGCAAGAAATTTAAAATGGTGTAGCAGGATATCAAGTCAATATAAATCAGTTACTTTTTCTTTTTTTTTTTTTCCTCTAAGTATATATTACAAGTCACTTTTGAACCACAGTATTTGCTTAGGAGGCCACAGACACATATGTCTGACCTCTGCAACAGCCTCCAATAAGCGCAAGGGGAAATGCAGCTTAGATACCGTTGTGTAGTAGGGTTGGCCATAATGTCTTGGCTTTTCAGTCTGAATGCAGGTCAGAAAATAACACTTAAAACGCACACTTGTTCCACTGTGTAGCGCGGTTGTGTGTAGTGAAGCATACGTGAAAATACATTCAAGGTTAGGTTTTGTGTTTGTTTGGAGAGACAAATAATACATGATGCAAAGAAAGTGTCATGACAGCCTGTTCAGTCTGTAACATTCTCTTGTAAAATATTGATCCTCTTTAATGCCACATTTCAGTGCCAATGGTGATGGAAAGGCTTTTAACAGCCTTTTAACTTAGAGGTCTATTCTATTTACCCTGGTCTCCCTTTCTTCTTACCCCAAAGCCTCTTATGATAGTGATTTTAAAACAATGGATGTAGTAGTTATTTCCTGCAGGATATGAAAACTTTCCCTTTGTAATTTATCAGCTGAAGAAGGCCAATATTTGGATAAGCTTCTGCATTGTTTATTTTGTTACAGTATTTACATAGAGTGAGCTTGTGGAAGCTTTTTAGACCAGGATGCTTTCTAGGGCACCACTGGTAATGTAAGCTGTAAATTCATAACAGAAAGGTTTGCAGGCAGCTCTAGCTTTTGGAGACATGAGGAGCGCAATATTTGCTGGAAAGCATGTTCTCTGTAATTGTACAGTTTATCACTTCCGCTGTTTGTATCTTTATAAGAGCCCAACTGTAAAAAGCTGTTTCTGGGCTCCATGATAAGCATTTAATACAACTAGTGTAAATATGAACAACACTCTGATTTTATCGATTTACTTAGATGTTCCACAGTCTTTATGTTAAGGAGTCTGCAACAGGGCTTTGTTTTCCATAGTAGTGGGAGCAGATTTGTAAATATTTTGTATGAATTCTTATGCAAGTGAAGACAGCCAAATGAAGGAGTGTTTTGTGTTTGTGTCTTTTCACATTTGTGGTATCTCAGTTGTATTTTTTCTAAACGCTTTTTCATTTATAAGAGAAAAAAGAATATTTGTGTTAATGATAGGTATTTACACAATGTTATTCAGTTTTTCTCCAATCTTAAGGAAAATAATTTAAGATATTTTAAGTAGTTAACATTTGCAGTGAATCATGCAAATACTAGTAGTCAAAAAGCAATTTTAATGTGCCAACTATCAGTTTTATCATTGTAGCAGTTGTTCCCATTGGCCACATAATCTAGTGGATTAAACATTGAGTCATGTGCCAGGGAACTCCTGCATCTTACTTCTGGTTTTGTCGGCCAGTGACTTTAACGCTATTTTCCATGTTGTAGAGCACTTCATGTCTATTTAGTTATGCATCAGAGCACCATATTGAGGTAAGCTACTGTCACTCCCACGCTTTTGAATACAGTGAGAATAAGTGTCAGAAAGAATGTGACTTGCTTGAGGTCATACAAGTTAGAGTCAGGAATTAAAAAAAAACAACACCCAAAACTATCAAAGAGACCAGGTTTCTAATTCTTTCTAATTCATTAGGCCAGGATATGAAAGAAACTGGGTGACAGTGGTAAGCCTGTATAGGACTATTCTTTACTGTATGCAAAGGCTGGAAATACCCAGGTTTTAAGTAGACCAAATCAGCACAGTCAGAAACTGAAAACCAGCTTTAAAAATCAATGGATTATTGAAATAGTAGTGATCTTGGGTGCCATGGTTCTCAGATGCCCAGTTACAGGACACATTTGGCCTCATTTTTCAGAAGAGGAGGACTGATTTGAAATGAAGGGTAATAACTTTTCTGATATTCTGGTATTTTGAGCTGTCTGAAGTTTAATGAGTAGAATTTAAAATTTTGTTCTTGATGTGGTTTGGACCTCACTTGTATGAGTTCCAGAAATGGTACAGATTTTCAAATGGCTATACTGTTTTCTGTCTTCATACATAGAGAGGGAATAGTATGTGATGTGGAGATTCCTCTTTTTTTTTGCAAGTGCCATATAATACAACAAACAGAATTGTAGTGTTAATGGAATTTGAGTGGATTTTTATAACTCTTAATGCTGTACAAAATAAATAAGCCTATATATTAAAAAAAAATAATCAAAGTATAAGTGGTCATGTTGTATAACTCCATCAGACATAGATGCCAAGGTGTTCAGCTTGAGGCTTTGCATTCAGTTTTATGGTTTTTCCAACATTTCCTAATTCTTAATACCTTATAAAGATGTTTTATAGTGTCAGGAGTGCAAGGTGAGAGTATGACTTGATAAACTTTATGGCAGATGAGGATGTTACTGACAAACAAGACTATGTTAATTGTCAACCTACACAGATGTGAGCATTATTGTCAGATGCTTTAATGCCACATCTATTTATTGCTTGACAGCAAGATGTACTGGAGTCTGGCATGATTTCTCATCTTGAAGAAAAAATTGGGGCATTGTCTATCTGGGCGAAGAGCTGTTAAGAGGCCTGTAATCTCACCACTGCTGATGCTGTTCCGTGTGGTGCACAGTCCCACACGAAGCGGTACAGGTGCTGTGCAGCTGCTCAGCCCACGGATGCAGATTAGGCATTACCCACCCATGTGCCCTTTGTGGCTTTGGTTCATCATTTGGTCTAGCAAACTAGCTAGTGGAGATAATCAGCATAATCAGGTGCACCTGAATTTCCCTGCATCTGAGTGGGTGGGTAACAGTAGCTGTCAGAACGCAGCGTCCTGTCATTTGGCAATGGACTGTAATTGCCCCTTGGGGTTGACAGGCTCTTATTCTGTTGGTAAATCAATGTCCCAAGATCTTACTGGCTGATTTTGCTCTTGCTAGTTTGAAAATAACATGCTTGCATAGTCTGCTATAGTTCTGTCAACGCATAGTCTGAATGCTGTTTAGATATAACCTGGGTGATGAGACTGTTGTGCTCTAAGTGGTTTAACTTCAAGCTCCTCTGTGGAGAACAAATTATTAAACTCCATCAAAACTGTATTAAATGTTCGGTACACAAATATGAAATGACATGATTTCTGAATATTTCCATTTTAAATATACTAAAACATGTTAAATGCTGTCAGGAAGATTTATTACACAGAGTGCAGAATGAAACTTGACAGCAGCTGTTAAATGCATAATTCATGGCCTAACTTCCAGACTGGAAAACTTGTTCTGGAAGTACGAAGCTGTAACCAGGTGGGTTTGTGCAGATTTATTTGAAGGAATTTTAAGTTCCCATGTTCTGATGGAGCCTGCCTACTCCGCAGTGGGATGTCACCATGCCCAGAGCTAAATACCCAGTGTGTGACAGCACAGGCGCTCAAACGTTTCAGTGGGAAGTAAACCAGAAATTGAACCATTACTGAAAATGGTTTAATTTTTGCATCAAGAGACTACAAACAATCAGGCAGCCTCAGCTGGAGGGGAGGAACTAGCAACAGAAGACACAACTTTCTAGACTGTTTGAAGTCAGTAAGAGCATGATGTTGCACACTTTCCAGGGGATGCACCTCTTTTTCTGCTAGTCATCTGTCTTTCAGGACCTGCTATATTCTCGTTCTCATGCTTTTTGAGGACTGGAAGCAAAAATTGCAATGCTTTTGTGTGTACATCTCTCTTGATCCACAAATGTTTGCCTTTCCTTCACATGCAGAAATCTACCCAACAGTAACTGATTCAGATATTTGCCTGGGGGTGTAGATGACAGATGCTCTCAGTGGTCCATGTGTTCTCAGTGGCATTTAAGCCCAAGTGCACATGCGATCTTTAAAAGGCCCTTCCTGTTTTGAGTAGTTTTCCCCTTCATTTTTTTCACAGTAACTTCAGCCCTGCGTAGTTCAGGTCTGTTTTGTGAAGTTTGAGCTTTGCAACTCAAACACCCTTTGTGTGTGTGTAATCGGTGAAGTACTTAAAGATCCAGAGACATTCTGATAAATATCAAAATACGCCAGCATACTCCAAACCATCTAGTCTGTGTATGCCAAAGTGGGGGAGAAATGCAAGGGGAGTTAGATCATTCTGACATGTTTTCATGTGCAGGCTCTTGCTTTAAAAGTTCCCCTTTTCAAGTGTCATTTGAGTTACTTCCTCCACAGCACTGACAAATGTGAAATGGTCATGTTCTCTTACAGCTGAGTTCTTGGTATTAGATGACAGAGTGCTTTTTCCAAAGCCAGTCATGCTCAAGGTCTTATGTAAAACTCATTGTTGGGGGTGAAAAGATCTGACACAAAAATTTGAAAATTGCTCATTTCCCCTTCCTCCTCCTAAGAACTTTGATGTGTCTGAAACATATCTGTTTGGCTATCAACTCTATTTAAGGAGGTGGGGGGGGGAAAAGGCATGTAAAGAGCAGATAACCAACAATGAGGAAGCAAATTGTCTCACATTTTAACCTTCTGTACTCAAAGCTTTGTGCAAAAGATTTACTGATGTTAAGAAATACTTTCTTCAGACACCAAAAGCCCTTCCTCTTCCTTCCAGCACATTAGCATTTTTCCTACACAGGCCTTTGATTATTGTTGATTAAACATGCTTGTTCTTGAGTATGGACTGATACAAGTGCTAGATGGTGGACTATACATTATTAGTAGAAAACATTACTTACAGGTATGTTTGGAGAGTACACCTAAAATCCTTTTCTTGTGCTGGAAATCACTGCTGGCTCTGTGATTTGCTTCCTGTATTTTAGCTCGGAGAATATATCTAGGCAGTCTTTGCTTCTCAAAAAACCCTCTCCTCCTTTGTCAGCACCTTCCCGTTGAATGCAGAATCTGTAGCCCGAATGTCAGGCTTCATGAATGAAATCCCGGCCTTGCCAGGGTGGGAGTTTTGCCATGACTTCAGCAGAGCCAAGGTTTCACCACAAGATTTTGAATTAGCTCTTCTCCATTCAGTCCTGTGTGACAGTTAAAGAAGTTTTTCCCAGATCTGCAGAGGAAGCTGGAAGTTATTTCTCTGTTATTTTCCTTTGCCTTACCTTCATAATATTGTGGAAGTTGCCATGGTCTCTCCCATATCTGCCTGCTTCCTGTTCCGTATAAATCAATGCTTTTTATATATGTAGAGCAAATCGTGTTGAACTGGAATAGCTCTGATGCTGTTACTTTTCTTAAGAATATGGGTTTGAAGATAAACTAGGTTGAGCAAATTGTCTTTAGGAGCAACTGTATAAGGCTGTTTCACTCTAGTGATTGACAGAATTATCTAGTCTGTTAAACAGTTAAGACCGTTGCATGCCCACACTCCAACACTGACATTGACTATCTTTGTGTAGGTATTTAAATGCTTCTAGCGTAAAGACAAGTCACTGATGCATTTTGTATAATCTACTCTAAGCATGGGTGTATGCAAATTCTAAAAAGAAGCTGCTTCCAGGTTTGGTGTCAGCTTTCCAACACACACAGGAAATAAATGGGTGTTACCCTCTATTTTATGAACAGTGGCTTTTAGGTTTCTCTCTTCTAGTTGTTTTGAAAAGAGATGAAATCTGTTTTGATAGGGTGGGAAGATTCTCAAGGCTACATGCCTACTGACAAAATTATTTCAGAGTACTGAATCATGCATCAACAATGGTAATGTTTGTGATAAATGAAAAGACTAGTTATTGACCAGATTCTGCTTTGTGGCAAGACTTCCTGTGCGAATGTAAGAGTGCAGTATTCGGGCTTATCAGCACAAAGGGGTAAGACAATCTGTCCAGTTTTGGTCTGTTACTTTTAAAAAGCTAGTCTGTAACGTGGCATGTGGTAAGGAGCACTTACTGCAGAATAACAGATTTACATTATTTCAAAATAACATACCTGGTTTCTGTATCTGCAGAACACAAATTCTCTGGTGAAATGAAAGCTGGGTGTTGTTCATTTACAGTATCTACATACTGTGTTGCATCAAAGTATTTGAGAGGAGAACATGACTAATTATAAGGTTTTCAACCACGTGGAGGTATTCTTCCTTTAGAGGAACAGGAAGGTGAACACTGTGCCATTTGAAGCTGTTTGCCAGTTACTGAGCAATTCTGACACACTTGCACATACGGAGGCCAAGCAGACATCAATTCTGCTTTGCCTAGCATTTATGAATCCATGCAGTGTTCATTAGAGCTGTTGCACTTTCTGCAGCGATACACTGGATTTTGTTCCAGATTCTTGTGTGTCACGCTGTGGTCCAGCAGGCAGGCTATGATCTGGAGTGTGATCCTTAGACCTTTCCCAGCCGCCTGCTGCCCTCTGCTAGAGGGAGAAGCAGCTGTTAGAGCAGCAAACATAGACAGCAAACAAACTTCCTCCTGCTCTCAAAGCTGCTGTTAGGCTGTGACCTTATGTGAGGCTGCTGATAATACTGCAGGGCTGCATTTACCTAAAGCAGTAGCTGCACCCTTGGTCTTTCCTCTCCCAATCCCTCATGGACAGCATTTAGTGAGCCCTTAGAGTTTGGGTCAGTTTTGTTGTTTGCTTTTAAGCTTTACCAGTGCCAGAAAGTGACATCTCAAAGTTGCCTAAGGGGATTTCAAAGTAGACAGGATCTGTCTAATAACATTTGCTATATCCTGAAATAAAATCTGGAAGGACAGAGAAAGCAGCAGCAGCACAGGTTATCCCATAGTTTGGAATGGTCTGTGTGCAGTGCTGAGTTCTTCCAGTGCTCCTTTCTCCAGACAACTTTGTGGCAAGGAAAAGTAAACCCACATACCTGGGGTATCACAATGCTAAATTTGAGATTCCAAAACAATGAAGTGCTGGCATTAGTCATGGGCATGGTTCATGTCACCTGCTTAGCCTAATCCTCTCCTGCAACCCCTTCCTGTTACATGTCTTCCCTCCTCCATCCCCAGGAGCTGGGGTGAGACTGCGTGCAGTCACTCTGTACCGGCAGGAAGAAGAGTAAAGAGCCAAAGGTGGGTCCTAGTCCCTCTTTCCACACCTAGCAATGAGCTGAGCTGTGGAGCTGGTGAGGCTGGGGAACTGTGCTGGGTAAGGGTCCCCATTTGGGGTAAATCACAGAATGGTTTGGGTTGGAAGGGACCTTAAAGATCATCAAGTTCCAACTCCCCCTGCCATGGGCAGGGACACCTTCCACCAGACCAGGTTGCTCCAAGCCCCATCCAGCCTGGCCTTGGACACTGCCAGGGATGGGGCAGCCACAGCCTCCCTAGGCAACCTGTTCCAGTGCCTCACCGCCCTCACAGTAAAGAATTTTTTCCTAATATCTGACTTAAATCTACCCTCTTTCAGTTTAAAACTGTTACCGCTCATCCTATCACTATACTTCCTGTTTAAAGAGTCCCTCCCCATTTTTCCTGCAGGCCTCCTTTAAGTACTGGCAGGCTGCTCTAAGGTCTCCCCGGAGCCTTCTCTTCTTCAGGCTGAGCAAGCCCAACTGTCTCAGCCTGTCCTCATAGGGGAGGTGCTCCAGCTCCCTGATCATCTTCATGGCCTCCTCTGGACCTGCTCGAGCAGGTCCATGTCTTTCTTACGCTGGGGGCCCCAGAGCTGGACGCAGAACTGCAGGTGGGGTCTCGTGAGAGCGGAGCAGAGGGGCAGAATCCCCTCCCTCAGCCTGCTGGCCACACTTCTTTTGATGCAGCCTGGAACGTGATTTGCTTTCTGGGCTGCGAGCGCACATTGACAACTCATGCTCAGTTTTTCATCCATCAATAACCCCAAGTCCTTCCCCGCAGGGCTGCTCTCAATCCAACTAATCGCCCAGCCTGTATTTGTGCTTGGGATTGCCCCGACCCGGGTGCAGGACCTTGCACTTGGCCTTGTTGAACTTCATGACGTTCACACAGGCCCACGTCTCAGGCATGTCAAGGTCCCTGCGGATGGCATCCCTTCTCTCCAGCGTGTTGACTGCACCGCGCAGCTTGGTGTCGTCGGCAAACTTGCTGAGGGAAGTTTGGAAAACTTCCATGCAGGTGCATTCCCACATTGGAGGAGAAAGTCCCTAGCAAAATTGAGTAGGCTAGTGAGAAGTAGAATGATGGGATCACAAATGTTTTGTCCAGCAGGTTTAATAGTAGACAGATACCTTTTTTTAGGAGTTTTTGTGATAACAGCTATTGTTCTTCTGTAGAAGAGAATTTTAGTGCTGTGTGAGCCCTGTATATGAAGATAATTGACTTGGTATTTAATATTCAGACGGGTGGGTTGTATATTTTCTGGTTTTGTTTAAAATTAACAGTGAAGACTTGTTTCCCTGTTTTTTTAAAAAGTGTAAGATTTCTAAAAACTGTTTCACAGCAACAAAAAGGATGGAGATCTGGTTGATACTTTCTTAAGAGATAGGATTTAAGAGATTTGGGTAGATTTGGCTTCTGTCTTTTGAACTTAGGCAGACTGTCAGTCTTCTGTGCATTTACTAGAGCCACAGATAAAAAGCACAGACATTTCTAGTGTTTGTCGGTGTTTTTTTCATAAATCTTTCCCTGAAAAACCAGATCGCATCTGTTTTGAGTTAGATCAGATGTTGCATCTGAATCTACAGTCACTGGATCGTGTGGTGTGTGTCAGATTCCAGGCCAAAATGTGTGCATGTAACTGTGCTCTGAAATTGGCTCCCAGTGGTGTCCTGGTAACTTTGCAAACACCGCTTCTGGGGCCCGCCGCTTGTTCAAGATGCTAAGTGTTTCATGCCAGGATGGCAGAACTTTGTTGTAAGAATAATTTTAGGATAATCTACGGTCATGTGTTTTCTTTTTTCCTTCAACATACTGTGTTTAAATTAAACCACAAATTTGCAAATGCTGGAAACATGATACAGGTAGGTACATTTGTTTACTTTTACTTGCTTTACAACTGTTCTCTGGCATTTCAGTCCTCAGTAACTCACAGCTGCATTCCAAGGAGAAACGAAGTGGCTGGAGACAGACTTTTCCTGCATCTATAAAA